>NC_086174.1:145068577-145378491 GCF_023053635.1 Elgaria multicarinata webbii
TTCCCCCCCCCTCCATAGGCTTGCATTAAGCTAAAAAAGTATACAACTTTTTTCTGTGAAAGTTAGAAACCTCAAGTTTGGCACCATGACACCTCATGGAGGTATACACATCCACGCCAAGACTCAAGGCAATCTCATCATCCCCTGATTTTTGGGGAATTTATGAAAACCGGGCACCCCATTCACACCCCTTTCCATAGCTCTGTCAATTTGCAAGTTAAAAATCTCAAACTCACCACCATGAAAGCTTATCCAGGGGTGAACACGCACGCCAAGACTCAAGGCAGTCCCATCATCCCCTGATTTTTGGGGAATTTATGAAAATTGGGCACCCCATTCACACCCCTTTCCATAGCTCCGTCAATTTGCACGTTAAAAATCTCAAACTCGCCACCATGATAGCTTGTCCAGGGATACATACACATGCTGAGACTCAAGGCAGTCCCATCATCCCCTGATTTTTGGGGAATTTATGAAAACTGGGCACCCCATTCACACCCCTTTCCATAGCTCCATCAATTTGCACGTTAAAAATCTCAAACTTGCCACCATGAAAGCTTATCCAGGGGTGCACACGCACACCAAGACTCAAGGCAGTCCCATCATCTCCTGATTTTTTGGGGACTTTATGAAAACCGGGCACCCCATTCACACCCCTTTCCATAGCTCCGTCAATTTGCACTTTAGAAACCTCAAACTCACCACCATGATAGCTTGTCTAGGGATACATACGCATGCCAAGACTCAAGGCAGTCCCAGTGGCAGAGCCCGGTAAAGGACCAAGGGAGAGGGGGACCTTACCTGCCTCCATCCGTGGTCCGTCGCCATCTTCAATTGAGCCCGCGGTTCCACCAGGAAGTCTGGGCCGCAAGCGGCCCAGACTTCCTGGTGGAACCGCGGGCTCAATTGAAGACACTGACGGACCGCGGACGGAGGCAGGTAAGGGAGAGGAGGGCGGGGGGGGGTTACTGGGCCCTGCCGCTGTCGACGCATGGGCTACAGCGACAGCGGCAGGGCCCAGTAAACCCCACTTACCTTTCCGGCGGAGCTCCGGATCGAGGCGAAGGATCCGCCTTCACCTTGATCCTCTTCGCCACGCTCCGCCGGCCCCCCAATCCTCTTTGCCTCCGCCTTAAGGGCAGGCGAAGCCCCCCGCTCCGCTCCTGCTTCTCTGGTCCGATTAGAAGCGGAGCACATCCCTAGTTTTGACTCCCTTGCCCCCACTCTGAACCTTTCTCTCCTAAGCTTTTTTCCCCACTTGATGATGATATAGAGATGATCTTGGTTAAATTCAGTTCTGGGGTTCCATCCAAGGGATTTTTACGGAAACAATATGAGTTCTTGTATGACTGGCTCTGCCCATTCCCAGGTTGACACCAGATTTTACTTAAAGTGACATTTGAAGCAAAGTTGGAGGTTTTTCCAGAGGCAAATCAACTGAGCAATGTGGGCAATACGCCAGTTTAATGTGTATACTGCTTCTGGATGGTGTATTGCATCTGCCTGTTTAACCATACTTTGACCTTTGCATGCTTTCTTGCCTTGCCTTTTGGATTGCCCTGTAATTTGCCCTAACGTTGACCTCCATCACACCGGGGGTTAACATGCTCCCTACCTTCGCTTCTCCACCTGTGTTTTCATTCCTCAGTTACTTCCTCTTTTCAAAAGGGTCGTGTGTATATAATAGGGGTGTGCACGGACCCCCCGCTCCGCTTCACTTGCAGATCTGCCATTTTTCGGATCGGGCCGCTCCACCCACTTCCGCTCCGCTCTGCTCGGAGCTCCAGATCCGGATCGGAGCTCCGTTTTCCCCCCCCATAGGCTTGCATTGAAAGCTAAAAAAGTAAACAACTTTTTTTCTGTGAAAGTTAGAAACCTCACGTTTGGCACCATGACACCTCATGGGGGTATACACATGCACGCCAAGTTTCAAAGCAATCGCTTCATCCCCTGATTTTTGGGGAATTTTTGAAAATCGGGCACCCCATTCACACCCCTTTCCATAGCTCCGTCAATTTGCATGTTAGAAACCTCAAACTCGCCACCATGACAGCTTATCCATGTGTCCACATGGACGCCCAGACTCAAGGCAGTCCCATCATCCCCTGATTTTTGGGGAATTTATGAAAATCCAACACCCCTTTCCATAGCTCCGTCAATTTTGTACGTTAAAAAAAAACCTCAACTCACCACCATGACAGCTTATCCAGGGATACATACGCACGCCGAGACTCAAGGCAGTCCCATCATCCCCTGTTTTTTGGCGGGGCTTAAACCTGCAAAATTTGGAACTTCCAAAACTCCAAGTGAGCGCAGAAGGACTTCTCCCCTGAGTCAAAGCCACACACACACAACATCCCTGCGAGGTGGGCAGGGGAGGAGGGAGGGAAGGCAGGCAGGCATGCAGCTGGCATTTCTGGGGGCATAAGGAAGTGAGCCAAGGATAAGCCAGTAATGCATATAAAATGGAATAAATAAATAAATAAACAAAGGAGGGGTGGAATTAAAAGCAGCAGTGTTGCTCAATAAACAGCAAGAAGAATTTTTTTAAAAAGGCTATATCTGTCTTTTACCAGCAATAGGAGGACGTGCCCGGGGGAGGGGGAAGTAGCTGCCAGTTCAACTCAAGACAGCCATTGCTTCACCAACAGCTCTGAGATTGAGAAGTAAACGCTCACTTCAACTCATAATAGGCATCGCTCCACCACTAAGAAGTAAACGCTCACTTCGACTCATGATAGGCATTGCTCCACCGTTTTACTCTCTTTGGAAGGCTCTAATGGCCTTCCAGTGCAGGAGAGAGTGGGGGCACGTCCACGATGAGATGCCCTAGGGGAGCTCATCCCCTTGCACCACATCTTTTCAGTTGTTCCCCAAAGTTAGGGTGGGTAACAGTGCTGTGTTTCCATCTCTTATTCTTGATTTAGTATATGATTTCAGGTTGTGTTTGTGCATTTGGTGGGGCTACTGTTTTAAAAAACACTGGGAAAAGCCCGTTCAGATGAAGAAAGAGAAGTTTCCCAGAATCCCAAGTTACCTGCTTTGCCTATGCCCTCCTCTAACTTTGGGATCATGTGATCATGACCGGGAGCTGACTCTGCCCCTCAGCCCTTTGAAAAAGGTATTTTTCCCGCCGATTTTTTAAAAAATTCTAGCGCGCGACCTGCACGACGCAAAGAGGTGAGAGTAGTCTCAAAATGACCCCCATCCATGACTCTCTGTGCACAAGAATTTTCAGAACGATAGCTTAAAAATCAACCCAGTTATCCCCGATTGTTTTCCGCAATGCAATCCTATGGGCTAAAACCTCTGTTTGACCCGCGCTGTCCCTGTTTGTAATGTTTGTTTACCCAATTTTTAAAAAAATATAGCACGCGAACCACATGACACAGAGAGGTGAGAGTAGTCTCAAAATGACCCCCATCCACGACTGTCTAAGCACAAGAATTTTCAGAACGATAGCTTAACCCCCCCCAGTTATCCCCAATTCTTTCCCGCAATGCAATCCTATGGGCGAAAAGCTGAAAATCACCGTTTGAGCCGCGCGGTTGACCCGATTTTTAAAAAATTCTAGCGCGCGACCCGCATGACGCAGAGAGGTGAGAGTAGTCTCAAAATGACCCCCATCCACGACTCTCTGTGCACAAGAATTTCCAGAATGATAGCTTCAAAAACAACGTAGTTATCCGCGATTATTTGCCGCAATGCAATCCTATGGGCGAAATGTTTTCAAGATGGCGACCGGAGCGCTCCGCCTGAACTAGGAGCTCCGAAAAATGGTCGCTTCTCTTCGCCTTGCTTCTAGGGGTCCGCGGTCCGCTCCTACTCCGCCTCTGGGTAAGGCGGAGCAGGCCAATCCGCTACTGCTTCTACGCTCCTAATCGGAGCGGAGCACATGCCTCGTATATAATCTCTCCTTGTTTCTTATTCCATTAGTTGTATATCAATAGAAGATTTAACGTTCACTATGGCACCTGTAGTCCAGGCCTGTCTATATCAAGGAAAAGCAGGGCTAGAGGATTGGAGGTCATGAAGTGAAGCAATCTTTACTGATAGTGAGGAAACAGCAGGCTAAGTAGAGAAAGGTTCATTAAAGTGTAAAGCGACACATGTTGGGATCTGAGTTGGTGGTTACGGACCAAGAAAGAGATCTCGGGGTTGTGGTGGACAGCCCGATGAAAATGTCCACCCTGTGTGTGGATGCTGTAAAGAAGGCAAACTCCATGTTAGGCATTATTAGAAAAGGAACTGAGAATAAAACTGCTAGTACCATACGGCCTTTACACAAACCTATGGTGTGACCACAATTAGAATATTGCATACATTTTTTTTTATATATATAATTTTTTTATTTTTCTACACTATATAAACATACAACATTACAAGAATAATAATAATGAAACAAAAACATCAAAACTGCTACATACATATTGAATAAATGTTGAGTACTTATATGTTGAATAAGTATTACCTATACATTATCATACTACAACATAATCATTCTTAACATACAAGTGCACCCCCCACCTCGGGATCTATTCCTGAATCCAAAATCTTATCATTTCTTCCACTGGCGGTTTCCCACTTCCCTTAGTAAACACAAATATTAGGAACTGTTTCCAGATTCCTTCAAACTCATTTATTTTAGTTACGCCTTTTCTTCACTTAATATTACATGTCAGTTTATCATTAATGGCTATATCCCATACTTCTTTATACCATTCTTCAATCGAATATTCCCCTTGAATCTTCCAGTTCCAGCTACCATCAATCGTGCTGCAACCAGCAAACTCGATATCAGCTCTATATTTTCTTTTCCACACTTTATATCTTCAAATAGTGACAGTAATGCAATCTTTGGTGTTTGTTCTATTTTCATTCCCACTATTTCTTCAATTTCTGAAAACACCATCTTCCATAATCTTTGTACATATTTGCATTCCCACCACATATGTAAATACGTTCCTTTTTCCCCACAACCTCTCCAACAATTTGCTGACTGCTGATCATTTATCTTATTCAGTCTAATCGGGGTTAGGTACCACCTCCACAAAATTTTATAATAGCTCTCCTTTATTCTCACTGACAAACTTCTCAACACTCTTTGTTTCCATAGTCCCTCCCATCTCTGTCGCCTTATTTGTACCTTCAAGTCTAACTCCCATACCATTTTCTCTGAGTTCTCTCTAAACTCCTTTTCTAACAATATTTTATATATTTCACTCATTAACCCTTTTAAAACTATACTACCTCCTTTACCTTTTTCCTTATTTACTATTAACTCCTCAAACTTCGTCATCTTTCTACAAACTCTATTATCTTTAATCCACTTTTTATTCCATTGTTCTAATTGCCCAAATTCTAACCTAGATAATTTTTTCTCCTTTAACAATTTTTCCATATCTTCTCTTGTTTTTATATCTCTTAACCAATACTTTAGTTTCATTTTACTTTTCTCTTTTAATATTTTACATAATCTACCCTTCAGATCCTCTGGGAAATTCTTTAACATTATTATCGGTGCTAAGGGAGAGTTGCTCAGAAGCAACTTCCCTTTAAATTTACTCCAAATTTCCCATTGAGTCCTCAGGAGTGGATTATCTATACTTCCAACCCACTTTCTCTCTCCATCTTTAAAAAAGACATTATCCAAGCTCATCTCTACATTACTTATAGTTTTTTCTTCCATCCAATGTAAATCTCCTACTCCTATAATTGCTTCTACAATATGTCTTAATCTATTTGCTGCGTAGTATAATTTTATATTTGGGAGACCCAATCCACCCTTTTTTTGACTTAGGTACCAATTATTTTTATTCACTCTTGCTCTCTTTTCTCCATTACAATATTTATTAATAATATTTTGCCAACTTTTTATCTCGGTTTCTGATATTTTTATTGGTAACATCCTAAACACAAAATTAATTTTAGCTAAAATCTTCATTTTTATTAAAGCTATTAAATTCTCCTTTTCAAGATTCTCTAATTTTTTTGTGATTTTAATTCCCAGATATTTAATCTCCTCCTTAACTCTCATTTCTATTCCCTTATGTTCCCATTCCTTTTCTTCCTTCTTAGTATAATTAAACAACATCATCTCTGATTTAAACCAATTTATTCTTAGCCCTGTAATTTCTTCAAATTCCCTCAACTGATATTTGATTCTTTCTATTTTTCTTATTGGGTTCTTAATGGTCAATAAGGTATCATCCGCAAACATATTTAATTTTATTTCCCTTACCTCTCCAATTCCTTCTAACTCTTCATCCTCCCTTAGTGCCTTCGCCACTACTTCTATAACCATTACAAACAGGACCGGCGAGAGCGGACATCCTTGTCTTGTACCTCTGGCTAGTCGTATCTTTTCAGTGAGTCCATCGTTTACCACCACTACAGCTGTATTTTGGGAATATAACTGTTCTATTATATTTTTAAATTCATTTCCAAATCCCAATCTATCTACAATAATCTTTAATGCCTGCCAGCTCACACAATCAAAGGCCTTAAAAATATCCAATGCCATAATTCCTGCCTTAATATTTGATTTTTTTATTACATTCATTACATTTAAAACTCTTCCCACTAAACTATGCATCTGCCTTCCTGCCACAAATCCACATTGATCTTCTCCTATATATTCTGATATAAATTTATTTAACCGTTTAGCCATAATAGATGAGAAAATTTTGGCATCCTGATTTATTAACGAAATAGGTCTGTAAGAATCAGGACTAGTCAGATCTTTATCTGGTTTTGGAATTAAAATTATCAATGAGTGTTCCCATGATTCAGGTATCTTCTCTCCTAATAATATCATATTATAAAGTTTCAATAATTTTGGAACTAAAAATTCTTTAAAAACTTTATAATATTCTGGTCCTAAACCATCTACTCCCGGTGATTTACCAACTTTCAAATTATCAATTACATCTTCAACTTCTCTTTGAGTTATTACCTTCTCCATTAACTCTTTATATTCTGGTTTTATTCCATTCTTTATAAACCTTCCAATATATTCCTCCACCTTTTCTTGTTGAATTTCTTTACCCTTATATAGTTCCTGATAAAATTCCTGAAAATTTTTTATTTTATCTTTCATTATGTGACAATAATTCCCTCGATTATCCTTCAATACTTCAATCCCATTTCTCCCTTTTTCTTTTTGTGTGAGCCTGGCAAGCAGCCTAGAATTCTTATTACTATTTTCAAAATATTCCCTTTTCATATATATTAAATTCTTTTGAACCTCCTCTAAATTTAAATTTTCTAATTGTTTCTTCTTGGCTTGTATTTCTACTAATTTATATTTATTTTTACCTTGCCAATATTCTTCCTCCAAATTTCTAATTTCTATCTCTAACTTTTCCTGCTCTGCACGTTGTTGTCTTTTTAAACTACACATCTCTCTAATACAAATTCCTCTTACTACAGCCTTCATGGTGTCCCAAACGACTGACCCAGCTGTTCCTCCCTTTTCATTAATTTCCCATGACTCCGACAATTCCTTCTGAATTTTCTCTACCACTTTATTATATTTCAATATTTTTGTGTTCAACTTCCATCTATATGCCTCTTTATAGTTCTTCTTAACTGCAAATTCTAAACTTAACAAAGCGTGGTCAGTTACTTTTATTACCCCCATTTCCATTTTACAAATCTTCGTTGCAAAATCTTTTGAAACAAATATATAATCTATCCTGGAGTATGTATGATGAACTGGGGAAAAATAAGAAAACCCAGGCTTTGCCCCATTGAGTAAATGCCAAGAGTCTGAATAATCATTTTCTTTTACTAATTTGTTCAATATAGTTATATTATTCCTTTTTTCAACATTAGTGGGGTTCGACCTGTCCCATCTATTATCCATAACCATATTAAAGTCCCCAGCTAATATAACATACCCCTCCTTGAATTCTTCTATTTCTTTGAATAACTTTAAAAAGAACTCTCTATGTCTCTCATTTGGGGCATACACATTAATTAGCGTATATACCTTTCCTTCAGTTTTTCCTTTTAACATAAGATATCTGCCACTATCGTCCTTTTTTGTTTCTTCTAATATAAATCCACTTTTTTCTGAGATCAAAGTGGCCACTCCATTTTTTTTGAAGTCCCTAATGACTTTTCATAATAAGCTAACCACTTTAATTTTATCATATTCGCATTCTCGGAGCCTTGGTGTGTTTCTTGCACCATAATGATATCAGATCCTTCTTTATTGAACATTTGTTCTATTCTCCTCCTTTTCACGACTGCCCCCAAACCTTTAACATTGAGTGTTGACACTTTTATCTTTTTATCCATATTCACCCTTTTGGAGTCTCTTCCGATCCCTTGTGCTCTGCAACTCAAACTTACTTACATAAAAACACAAACTCCATACAACAAACCCCCACCCCCTTACCCCAACCCCTTCCCTCCTACCTCCCCACCCCACCCCACCCCTCTGTTCCTCCCCCACATCCCGTGAGTCTAGTACTCCAGCCATCTACTTTAAAGGGAGGGGGGAGGCAGTGCTGCGCCTGGCCGGCAAAGTTTCTATGTTTAACATTTCTATCTGCAATTATCTCAAAATATTAGGGGTGTGCACGGACCCCCCGCTCCGCTTCACTTGCAGATCCGCCATTTTCCAGATCGGGCTGCTCCGCCCCACCCCCGTTCCGCCCACTTCCACTCCGCTCCGCTCGGAGCTCCGTATCCGTATCCGGAGCTCCGTTTCCCCCCCCCATAGGCTTGCATTGAAAGCTAAAAAATTATACAACTTTTTTTCTGTGAAAGTTAGAAACCTCATGTTTGGCACCATGACACCTCATGGGGGTATACACACGCACGCCAAGTTTCAAAGCAATCCCATCATCCCTTGATTTTTGGGGAATTTTTGAAAATCGGTCACCCCATTCACACCCCTTTCCATAGCGCCGTCAATTTGCACGTTAGAAACCTCAAACACGCCACCATGACAGCTTATCCAGGGATACATACGCACGCCGAGACTCAAGGCAGTCCCATCATCCCCTGTTTTTTGGTGGGGCTTAAACCTGCAAAATTTGGAACTTCCAAAACTCCAAGTGAGCGCAGGAAGGACTTCTCCCCTGAGTCAAAGCCACACACACACAACATCCCTGCGAGGTGGGCAGGGGAGGAGGAAGGGAAGGCAGGCAGGCATGCAGCTGGCATTTCTGGGGGCATAAGGAAGGGAGCCAAGGAAAAGCCAGTAATGCATATAAAATGGAATAAATAAATAAATAAACAAAGGAGGGGTGGAATTAAAAGCAGCAGTGTTGCTCAATAAACAGCAAGAAGATTTTTTAAAAAAAGGCTATATCTGTCTTTTACCAGCAATAGGGGGACGTGCCCAGGGGAGGGGGAAGCAGCTGCCAGTTCAACTCAAGACAGCCACCAACAGCTCTGAGATTAAGAAGTAAACGCTCACTTCAACTCATAACAGGCATCGCTCCACCACTAAGAAGTAAATGCTCACTTTGACTCATAATAGGCATTGCTCCACCATTTTACTCTCTTTGGAATGCTCTAATGGCCTTCCAGTGCAAGAGAGAGTGGGGGCACGTCCACGATGAGATGCCCTAGGGGAGCTCATCCCCTTGCACCACATCTTTTCAGTTGTTCCCCAAAGTTAGGGTGGGTAGCAGTGCTGTGTTTCTATCTCTTATTCTTGGCTTAGTATATGATTTCAGGTTGTGTTTGTGCATTTGGTGGGGCTACTGTTTTAAAAAACACTGGGAAAAGCCCGTTCAGATTAAGAAAGAGAAGTTTCCCAGAATCCCAAGTTACCCGTTTTGCCTATGCCCTCCTCTAACTTTGGGATCATGTGATCATGACCGGGAGCTGACTCTGCCCCTCAGCCCTTTGAAAAAGGTATTTTTCCCTCTGATTTTTAAAAAACTTCTAGCGCGCGACCCGCACGACGCAGAAAGTTGAGAGTAGTCTCAAAATGACCCCCATCCACGACTCTCTGTGCACAAGAATTTTCAGAACAATAGCTTAAAAACCAACCCAGTTATGCCCGAGTCTTTCCCTCAATGCAATCCTATGGGCGAAAAGCCGAAAACGCCGTTTGAGCCGCGCGGTTGACCCGATTTTAAAAAAAAAATAGCATGCGACCCGCACGACGCAGAGAGGTGAGAGTGGTCTCAAAATGACCCCCATCCACGGCTCTCTGTGCACAAGAATTTCCAGAACGATAGCTTCAAAAAGAACGTAGTTATCCGCGATTATTTGCCGCAATGCAATCCTATGGCGAAATGTTTTCAAGATGGCGACCGGAGCGCTCCGCCTGAACTAGGAGCTCCGAAAAATGGTCGCTTCTCTTCGCCTTGCTTCTAGGGGTCCGCGGTCCGCTCCTACTCCGCCTCTGGGTAAGGCGGAGCAGGCCAATCCGCTACTGCTTCTACGCTCCTAATCGGAGCGGATCACACCCCTACAAAATATGATTAACAATTCTATTACACCCCAGATGTCCCAGCCTCATTCCTCCCCCATCCATTCCAGTCCCACTTACTTCCCCATACAGACCCAGCCTCTTCAGCAACTCTTTACCTTGATCCAGTGAGGTTACTCTGTGTCCCCCCCTCCATGTGTAAATCTTAGAAAAACAGGATAACCTCACGAATATGTGATTTTGTTCTTCATTAATATTTCAGTTATTGGTTTAATACTACGTCTCCAATTTAATGTGTGTTGAGAAAGATCATTATAAATATGCACTGCTTTGCCTTTATACTGCAACTGGACCATAGATCTCAATTCTTTCATAACTTGCTCTTTTTTATAATAATTACCAAATTTCACCAAAATGTCTCTAGTCCCTTTGTAGTTTTGGTGAACTCGATCTATATCCGATCCATCTATTTGTAGGTCAGGCATCAGCTCTTTGAACCAATTCAGGATGATTTCTCTTAGATCTTCTCCTTGTGTCTGCTTTAGCTGTTTTATTCGAATCGATGATCGACGAGATTGATCCTCCAAGGCTATCAGTCTTAATTCATAATCATTAAATCGAATATTTGTTGATTTTTCAAGAGCCTCTTGCTTCTTCTGGTTCAAATCAGTTTTTGTCTCTAGATCCTTAATGGCTTTTGAATTCTCCGCCGTCTTATCCGTAAGCACACGCATCTGCTGCCTAAAAATATCCATTTGCTGATCCATTTTTTTAAAAATGACTTTATTATTCTCTGCAATTGCAGCCTTAATCTCCACTAAAGAGGGTGGCTGACTGCCAGTTGGATTTCCCCCTTCAGCCATGTTTTTTTCTTTTTTTGGCTCTGTATCTAAAAAAACTGGGCCTGTATCTTCATCCTCCTGCTCTCCTTCAGAGACTGGAATATCCAAATGGGGAAGATTATGGTTACTTGGTTTTTTTTTCTGTGTATTTAACCTTTTCCACTCCTTCTTAATTCGCTTTTTAATGTTCGACATAGGACACTTCTGGTCAGGGCATAAACCTCCAAGTCCAGCTCCCTTTCTTGGCAGTTTATTTATTAGCTTGTCTTCTGTATGTTAATCGCTCTTTCTTCTTCTCGGGGGGGGGAATACATCAAATATCAAAGCAGCATTCACTAGAGGGGACCAAAACAAGCCATACACAGTCCATAAATGCCACACTTCGCCCCCTCACCGAATGCTGCTATCTCTCCGCCACCACTCACCCCCCCTTCTCACCAGCCGACGACAACTACAACAAACTGCTTTCCTCTTTATGAAGCCAGTATTCAGTCTTTTCCACTTTGTAGTAGAAGATAAGAGGTGAGATTCGCTATAAATCAAGTCCGCGGCTAACAAAAACAACCCTTCTCTGCTCTAACTGCGCCATCAGCAGCCGGCAGCATTCAATTTCACTTTTCATAGACGCTTATAGAAACATTCCATAAGATCTCACCTTATCTCTTCCAGCTCATTCCAACACCGGCAAGTCAAACAGTCAACATTCATAATCCTTTTCCATCATTTACTTAGAGATTTATGCCCATTATAAAGGAGATAATTGTTTTTCCCGGCGAGGCTGATTAGAGCCTCAGAAAAAACTCACCGACTTCATGGCTGCCAAGCTCCGTCCCATATTGCATACAATTTTGGTCACCAAACCTACAAAAAGATATTGTAGAACTGGAAAAAGTGCAGAAAAGGGCAATTAAAATGATCAAGGAACTGGAGCATTTGCTGTATGAGGGAAGGTTACAACTGCTGGGATTTTTTAGCTTGGAAAAAAAGGAGGCTAAGGGGAGACATGACAGAGGTGTACAAAATTATGCATGTAGATATGGAGACATTTTTCTCCCTCCCCATAATAGTAGAACCTGGGGTCATCCCATGAAGCTGATTGATGGGAGATTTAGGACAGATAAAAGGAAGGACTTCTTCACACAGCACACAGCCATCAGCCAGAATTCACAACCAGAAGATGTGATGGCCACCAATTTTGATAGATTTAAAAGAGGGTTGGATACATTGCTAGAGGAGAAGGCTATCAATGGCAACTAGTCCTGATGGCTGTACGACCTCCAGTTTCAGAGGCAGTAAACCTGTATAAACTAGTTGCAGGGCAACATGGGTGGGAGGGTGCTGTTGCCCTGCCTGTGGGTCCTGCCTGTGGGTCCCTGGTCAACAGCTGGTTGGCCACTGTGTGAAAAGAGTGCTGGACTAGTGGGAAACTTAGGCCACAGCTAGACCTAAGGTTTATCCTGGGATCATCCAGGGTTCGCCCCTGCCTGAGCACTGGATCCCCTGTGTGTCACCTAGATGAACAGGTTTGACCCCTGGACGGTCCAGGGATAACCCTTAGGTCTAGCTATGGCCTCTGTCTGATCCAGCATGGCTCTAATGTCCTTATTAAAAGGAATGATAGGGATAAAATCCTAAGACTATGCAACTAAAACCATTAATAAGAGAATACATTCTTATTTCAATTACATTGACCCCACATGCAAGGCAGGGCCCTGTGTGTCAACAGGTTAGCAGACCTTACAGAACTCCACAGACCTGCCTGTTGCTGGAAACAAGTGTTTCCAGGGTTGTTTTCAGAAACCTTAATTCTTGTTGTTCTAGTAGTGGATTCACAACAGAACCCACAGAGTGGCAGTATTGAATACTGCCCACTACAGGTGGCAAAATCTGTCAAGAGGATTTTGCACATCCCTAACAATTGCACAACTGTGTTGCCCAACCATTTCTATAGGACCCAAAGTTGCAATCCTATATGCACATCCCTGGGTGCAAGTCCCATTGAACTCAGTGGGGCTTACTTCTGCGTAACATCCACAGGATTGCACTGTAAGTTAGAAAATAGAGAGGGGTCACATTTCTATGGGTATACATTCTATACCAAAAGAACCAATATATTGTTGACGTTGACAAAATTCTGATGGTAACACCAAGATTCAAAAATAAAACGATGACGGAGGCTGCAGAAGTAGAAAATATAAACATATTGGGCAGCTCCAATTATCTCAATAAGTGGAAAGTTTGATC
The DNA here is from genome assembly GCF_023053635.1 of Elgaria multicarinata webbii. Lineage (NCBI taxonomy): Eukaryota > Metazoa > Chordata > Lepidosauria > Squamata > Anguidae > Elgaria > Elgaria multicarinata. Next base: position 145,082,063 of record NC_086174.1, read on the forward strand.
GTGAGGGCGGGGGGTGTCAGATTTTCTAGATGCTCACAAATGATTGTTTCTTAAACAACCTGGTCATGGAGCCTATTAGGAAACCTTAATACAAACCATTCAAGGCAAATTAATTAAGGTGCGTGGAGATGACACACAGAGTCATTAGCCAGGAGTGAAGCTGATGGCTGCATAGAAAAGAACTACATAACTAGGCCCACACATATGTTTTCTGCAGACAAATATTATTGGAGGAGCACAGGAAGCCATGGGAAAGCAGCTCCTGTAGCAATGAGGGGTAATTTTGCATTGGCCCTGGGTCTAGTTCCAAAGGGATGTACAAGGTGGCACTGTTTTTAGTCCTTTACACTCCAGCTATTTCTTAGGCCTTTTTTTTATAGAGTCCTCAGTCTAGTATTCACTGATGCATGGCAGAAAGCAATTTGTCCAACCAATTTACATATGTACTGGCATGGTGGAAGGATAGAGCCAGATGGAAGAGAACAGATGTTTTCCAGAGGCAAAGGCAGAAGTTTGGGTTGAGTTTGAAAGGACAGAGAATCTATTGGCAGAGTTTCCTACCTGGAGCTTTTGAAGCTGTCTACATAGGGGGGTTGTTGTTGTTGTTGTTGTTAGGGAAGCCACCTCAACACATTTTTGTGTCTTCTGTATATATTTTTACACAGCTGTTCTGCTGGGAAGCAGAGCTGCAGTGTGTGACAAAGGAGCAATAAAGTGCTTTGCTAAGCTTTATACATACTCATAAATAATGGAAAGGGAGACAGAGAAATACATATTGCAGAAGAACCAGAGCTGTGCTGAATATATTAATTTGAATGGGCGAATGGGAAAATACAGACAGCTACAACCTGTGGTCTGTTAGCTTGTTGGGACTTTTGTGGAAGTATTCCTTATTAGCCCAAGTCTACGTTATTTAGAGGCTAGCTCAAGGGTAGGCAACATCCTCTAGATGTTTTGAACTCCCATAATCCCTGGCCATGGGCCATGATGATGTCTGCATGGGAGATTCTATAACCGTATGAAGGCTTCCTTGAGCACTCCAGAAGAAAGTGAGATATAAATGAAAACACATGTTTTCGTCAAGTTGCTTCAATTTGACACAGCAATTACCTGAGTTCCTTCTAATCAGAAAGATCTCAGATCATTTCCCAGCCAACGCCAAACTTGGAAAGTGTTTCCCTCCTTAAGAACATAAGAACATCAGAAGTGCCATCTGGATCAGACCAAGGGTCCATCTAGTCCAGCACTCTGTTCACACAATGGCCAACCAGCCATTGGCCAGGGATGAACAAGCAGGATATGGTGCAGCAGCACCCTCCCATCCATGTTCCCCAGCAACTGGTGCACACAGGCTTACTGCCTTGAATACTGGAGATAGCACACAACCATCAGGGCTAGTAGCCATGGATAGCCATCACCTCCAGGAATTTACCCAACCCCTTTTAAAGCCATCCAAATTGGTGGCCATCACTACATCTTGTGGTAGTGAATTCCATAATTTAACTATGTACTGTGTGAAGAAGTACTTTCTCTTATTTGTCCTAAATCTCCCACCACTCAGCTTCATGGGATGACCCCAGGTTCTAGTATTTTGAGAGAAGGAGAAAAATATCTCCCTATCCACATTCTCCGTACCATGCATCATTTTTTACACCTTGATCATGTCTCCCCCTAGCCGCCTTTTTTTCAAGCTAAACAATCCCAGTTGATGTAACCTTCCCCCAGTCCATCCTGTCACTAAAACATACTCTCCCTGGGGCCTGTCTTGACGCCGACACATTTGCACCACGAGCGCCCAAAACCCCATGGTTTTGCTCCTGCGGGATTATCTCCATGCCAAGGAGCAAGTGCAGGGTTTACATACATTGGAGGAGGGGGTGCTGCCACTGCCCATGGCTGTGCCACCACCCACTCTGCCACCTCCCGTCCCTCCCTTGCTTTATCCCCCCCTTACCTCAGGGGGCTTTCCCTGAATGGAGAACTTTATTTCTCCCCATGGTGGAGGAAGCATAGGGGTGTCTCAGCAGCCATTCAGCTCACTGGCCCACCCCTTCCCCCCTGCCTGGGCAGACAGCGACCAATCAGGGGTTGCCATCCAACCAGCCATGCTTCTACCACAACTGTGGATCAGCAATAGACAGCAGATGCGCTGTAATCACCTTGCTCTGGAGAAGAAAGTTGGAGTAAATCCCCGACTATTTTATTTGGAGCTTCAGGGGAAAGCTCGGAGATGGCTGTAGTGTGGCTGCTGCATCATATAAGTGACATCGTGCCAGCACAGAGCTTTCCTCACATATAGATAGCCCTCTGGTCAGTCACTCCTCCCTGCTAACAAAATTCAGAAAGTGAAGGGCTTGGAAAAATTTACTAAGTCATATAGTGCCCTGCCATGGCTAAGTAGCCAGTAGTATAAAGAACAGAGCAAATCAGGCCAGGCTTCTAACAGAACGAAACCAATACTACTACAGAACATACTGAACATGCTAATCTTTTAATCACAAGAAACCCAGTCTAAAAGGAAGCTTATTTGGTTCTACCTGGTTACTAGGCAACATCCCCCTGCTCTGTAACCCCTGTTTGCATCCAGTGCTCTGATGCATTTAGAGCTTTCAATTAGCTCTGCATCCTAAGTGACCTTTGCTTTTGTATCTACTAAAACTCCAACGACAAATTCACCCTTAGCTTGCCCTTTTTCTCTTTTGGGGCCTGATCCTCTGCCATCGTTATTCCAACACTCCTCTCTTCCATTTATTTATTTGTCTGGCAGTAACAACATACTGGGAGAGTAAAGGAAGAAGGTTTGCCTCTTGCCCCTGCCTTTTCATCATCTTGGTGTGTACAGTTCTCCTAGGCAGTTGCAGTATGTCCAAGGGATATTGCAGTGTACAGATTGTCGTGGAAATTAAACTGGTTCTTTTACCTAATGCCCACAGATATAAGAAAATAGCTTTATAACACATACATCATAAAGTTTATATCTTCTTGCTTAATTAAAACCTATTTTTTAATGTTACACTTGTTGCACTAGCTGATGTTGAAATAACATGTCATAAGATAGTTAAACAGTTGTGACATATTTCTTAAGGCAAGCTAACCACAACTAGGAAACAGATGGAGAAGTAGTTCCTGTAGCTATTGAGATGCCAATTATGGTGTTTTAGTCAGAACAGTAACTGAACTCTGTATATGCCTAGGTGCTTTGCTATTTCATTGGTTGTTGTGTTGCTGAGCTGTATTCTATATGATGATTTGGTGTATTATGATTGGTAGGAAGGTTCTGCCATTGTATCTGAGGGGACTTGACCCTATAAAAATGTTAACATTTCCTGAAATTGTTGGGCAGTTCCTCAAACTGCCACCCTGCAGCGCTGCTTGTAATAAACCTTCTAAAGAGAGAGAGAAAGTGTGTCTTGAGAGTCTGTGACCACCACTCAGCGAACCACAGGGACCTGTGGTTTCGGGTTCCACCACAATATACATGCACACGTGCACACACACACACACACTATCTATCTAGTCTCATTGATTTCAATGCAACATCAAAGTAAAACTGATAAGACTCAAAGTACTTGGATGGAGCCCTTTTATTTGTACTTTCTAAAGTCTTACATCCTTTGCATGTGTATCCATTTTTGTTTTGTTAGTTTTTCTTCTTACTATTTTCCATTACAGATTTTTAATGTTAGTAAAGTCAGTTTTATTTACTTTTCCGGTAATTACTGCAGCCAGAGTGGGTTCACATCAGTTACAGAGGCAACAATATTTCATAACAATCAAGTTCATTACAAAAAATGAATAATCAAAGCTAACAAAATCACAGAAAAATTTCAATCAATAGAATAATACGCAGTTCCTAACAATTCATTAGACTAGGATCAACAAGGCTATAATGACAACATTAAATAACATCACAATTCATTTATCCAAGCTAGCATTAATCACCAACATAATTCTGCAGCAACAAATATACAAGTAAATTAAAGTGCCCTTGTGTCAGGTACAATGAAGTTGTTAAAAAGCACTGTTAAAATCTAAAAATAGAGCAAGCCGTGAGTAAAACTGACCTTGCCATGCTCCTATGAGCTGCTTCCACTTTTCCCTTCATAGAATCATAGAATAGCAGAGTTGGAAGGGGCCTACAAGGCCATTGAGTCCAACCCCCTGCTCAATGCAGGAATCCACCCTAAAGCATCCCTGACAGATGCTTGTCCAGCTGCCTCTTGAATGCTTCTAGTGTGGGAGAGCCCACAACCTCCCTCTGCTCCAAGGCTTCCTGGAAACCTACCCTAGGATAAGGGGAAGAGAGAGGTAGTAGTCATGGCTATGGGTGCTCCTGACCCAAGCTACATCACACTGTTGGCTCATATTCACCTTGTGATCTACAACAATTCCAAGATCCTTCTCACTTGTAGTATTGCTGAGCCAAGTGTCCCCCATCTTGTAACTGTGCATTTGGTTTCTTTTTCCTAGGTGTAGAACTTGGCATTTATCCCTATTAAATTTCATCCTGTTGTTTTCAGCCCAACACTCCAGCCTATCAAGATCACTTTGAAGTTTGCTTCTGTCTCCCAGGGCATTAGGTATCCCACCCAATGTTGTGTCATCTGCAGATTTGATAAGCATTCCCTGCACCTCCTCCTCCTCCAAGTCATTAATAAAAGTGTTTCCAGTTTTGGCGGAGAGTTATGTAATTATGGCGCCATGTGTCTTAGGCTTTGTCTTGACGATGTCAGGAATGCTGCGCATGGTGGCATGTGGTGTGACACCAGTGCATTGACACTCCTTCCGACCATCTACATTGGAAAGAGTGCAGTTGTGGGATTTCTGGGTGCCAGCGGGGCCAAAGCTGCTGCGCCCGAGAACTCATCCGAGAACTCATGCGGCAGGTCCTGACACCTGGGAGCATCCAAACTCACTCTTCTAAGGTTCGTGGGTTGTTGTTGTTTGTTTTTTATCTCTCTTCAGCCTCCACTGTATAGCAGCTTTTCGTTTTGATTTTCTCTCTGCACTCTGCTCATCAATTGTATGCTGAGCTAAGAAAAAAAAGCAAAATGTAAATTGTGGCAGACATTTTTGTGGACTTTTCCGAAGGCGGGGGGAATCCGATTCTATCAATGAATGGATGATAGAACAAAAAGCGCCTGACAATCCACAAAACACAGATGGACTAGATTAGATTAACCCAAATCCGAACATCTCTAATCATAGTCTTCCGCACTATGGTTCGGTCTATTGTATTACTATTGAAATTGTAGACATTCTTTCTAAATTTGCATCTATGCATATAAATCAGCATATGAAAATTCAATGCAAATCGGTATAATCTTTTTTGATATTGCATTCCTTTTTCTTTCTTTTTTTGTCTTTTTCTTTTTTGGTGATGTGGCCATCCCACTAAGCACCCTTTTATGCTTCTGGTTTTCTACCAACTTCTCATTTATATAATCCTCTTTCTTGCTGAGGGTATTTTATTAACTTCCTAAATTGCTAGTTGTTCCTTTTCTGGAATGTTTGCACTGCCACCAACACTGTTCCTCCTCACAAGTTTTTTTTTAAAATGTGTGTAGACACCTTCAACTCTTTCTTTTTTCCTTGTTTAAGTTCTAGCCATTTATTTTTTGACTGCCACACTTCTAATTTGGAAACCTTATCTATGGCTTGTTGTCTTTTATCTGCCAGGGCCTTACTGTATATTCTTCCTTTTCTCCTCCCCTGCCCACTTTAGATGTAAAGTATTTCCATCTTCTTTCGTTTTGCAATTTTTCACACTCTTACCAACTGAATTAGTTTCTTTTCTCCCCTATGGACCTTTGCCTGTCACTCTGTCAACGTTTCCTTTCTCCCTCAGAAATGTGTCACTGCTTCAGTTTGTAACCAACCTTTCTCTCACATAGTATACACCTGTTAGCTGCAAATTCGAACACCTGTCAAACCAAGTGTCACTTTCCCAATGTTCTATTTATTTGCCCTAATCTTTCTCCAAACTTCTGTCATTTTCTCTCTTTTTTCCTCTGCATATTGTCACATTTCCCTTCTCTGCTCCCCACACTGTCAAATTAGTTTATTCCTCTGCCCACTGAACATTTTCAGATATTATCTACTTTCAAACTCTGTAAATAGTTCAGATTATATTACAGCCTGCTTCACACAGCCTGCAGTTTCTGGGATTGGGTGGGAGGAATGTCTGTTTTGTTTGTGCAATGTATTGGCCCTCCTGGCTTGCCATACCAGCAAGTGTTTAAGTCAGCTCTCAGGCACCATGTTTTCATTCCCCCCCCACCGTAATGCCAGCAATGGTCTGCTACAAGAAGTTTTCTATCATATGTTCGCATTAGTTATGCTGTCTCACTGTGCTCTCCTTTCCATGATGCATAATAGTTTACATTCTATTTTGCTTCTCCCCACCCTGTCCCATCGATCGATTGATCAATCGATCGATCAATATTATTATTATTATTATTATTTATTTATATAGCACCATCAATGTACATGGTGCTGTACAGAGTAAAACAGTAAATAGCAAGACCCTGCCGCATAGGCTTACAATCAGATAGATAGATGTATCAAAGCTGAGCAAAATGGTCACAAACATTTCACTCAGCCTCTCCCCCACCACTGACATGTATTAAGAATGAACAGAAGGCAAGTGGAGCAAGCATTCCACTCAATGCAATCCTCTCCCCTTGCATCAGTCCACAGCCATTCTTCACCCTCAGAAGCCTCCAAGGGCATGTCTAGACCATGCCTTATGCTGGGGATTGCCCCAGGATCATCCTTGTGCATCCACATGATGCACAGGGGATCCTGCAGACAGGGAGGGAAGATCCCTACATTTCCCCAGGATAACTGGGACAACTTTTAGCCCAACTTTCCCCGCAGACTCTGGATTGTCCTAAGACCATGGGAGGTGTGGGCAGCTGTCCCAGTTTTGTCCCAGCTCCTCATGAGTAAATGTGAGGAGCCAGGAACTGGGCATGGGGCACGGAGCTCTTCAGGCTCCAGAAGAGTGGGGCTACCACTAAGAAGGTCTTGTATTCACCAGCCTAACCCCCCACCCCACCCCTTGAAGGTAGTTAAATCAGAATTATATAACTGAGATTATTCAACCCAATTTAATTAGAACACATGTTAAAAAGCAAGTGGAAGAAAGAATAAAAACAATTATCCTTGAACTTTACTGGTTGGTCTATGCATTTGCACATAGTTGATCTTGAGTAGCATTTGTGGGTCTTTAACAGGCAGAAAAAGAGTTCAGTTATAGTTTAGGCTAAAGGGGAATGGTAATTTCAACTGTGAAATGTCTAGGGGAAATGAATTGCTGGTGAACCAACAACTTTGGGCATGATAAAATACTTGCTTGCATTGTAGTATACGAGAAGATCTGGTCCTTTGATAAATGACAGATCCAGTAACTCCAGCAATTGTGGTTAAAAGTAGGGGTGTGATCCGCTCCGATTAGGAGCGTAGAAGCAGTAGCGGATTGGCCTGCTCCGCCTTACCCAGAGGCGGAGTAGGAGCGGACCGCGGACCCCCTAGAAGCAAGGCGAAGAGAAGCGGCCATTTTTCGGAGCTCCGAGTTCAGGCGGAGCGCTCCGGTCGCCATCTTGAAAACATTTCACCATAGGATTGCATTGCGGCAAATAATCGCGCATAACTAGGTTGTTTTTGAAGCTATTGTTCTAGAAATTCTTGTGCTCAGAGAGTCGTGGATGGGGGTCATTTTGAGACCACTCTCACCTCTCTGCGTTGTCCGGGTCGCGTGCTATATTTTTGTGAAAATCGGGTCAACCGCGCGGCTCAAACGGCGTTTTCGGCTTTTCGCCCATAGGATTGCATTGAGGGAAAGAATCGGGGATAACTGGGGGGGGGTTTAAGCTATCGTTCTGAAAATTCTTGTGCACAGAGAGTCGTGGATGGGGGTCATTTTGAGACTACTCTCAACTTTCTGCGTGCTGTGGTTCACGTGCAATATTTTGTTAAAAATCGGGTTTGTGTTTTTTTTTGTTTTTTTTTATTTTTTTGGAAGCGATGACAGGCACATTCAACTCCCAATCCTGATGAGAATTGATCTCCTCAGAAAGCATCCTCCTCCAATCCCAGCGTTGGAGGGGGGACTAAGGCAGACCCACCCTCAGAACTTTCTGTTTTGTGTCTCTTTGTGGGTTGTCGTTCGTGGAGGGAACACTTAGTTAGTTAGTGCTCCTGCTTTGGACTTTGGAGATAGATTAGGATAGGTTTAGTTTGGCGTGTGTGTGTGTTTGTTTGCTTCTTTCTGACTTATAGCTTAGTTTGCCCTGTGTTTTCCCCTTACTTTGATTTAATATAAACTTTATTTTTAAATTTTGGAGTGTGTGTTTGGGTTGGTAGGGTTGTTGCCCCCCCCCTTCCCTGTATTAAAGCCTGACTGTTCTGCTTTTGTGAAAGCTTTCTTTTGAAAGCATACACACACTTTTTGTCCCATTTCCCTACATTTATATTCTTAAACATATTTTATTATATTCTTTTACATAGTCTATTAGTATATATTCTCATACATATTATATTAGTAGTATTCATATTTTGTTCTTCTTATAGTAGTGGTTGGTTCTTTTCCCCCCTCTCCTCGCTTAAATCCTGATTGTGTTTCCTTCTATCTTCTATATACCAAAATATACCAAAAAAAAAATTGATTCTCTTTTTCTTCTCTGTGTAACTTGGACGGAGTGTGCTGCTTTTGTGAAGGTCAACAGGCAGCCACAGATTGAGCATTTTGGGGAAAGCATACACACACCATTTCCCTATTCTTAAACATATTATTATTATATTCTTTTACATAGTCTTAGTAGTCTATTAGTATATATTCTCATACATATTATTAGTAGTATTCATATTTTGTTCTTCTTATAGTAGTGGTTGGTTCTTTTCCCCCCTCCCCTCTCTTAAATCCTGATTGTGTTTCCTTCTATCTTCTATATACCAAAATATACCAAAAAAATTTGATTCTCTTTTTCTTCTCTGTGTAACTTGGACGGAGTGTGCTGCTTTTGTGCAGCCACAGATTGAGCATTTTGGGGAAAGCATACACACACTTCTTGTCCCATTTCCCTACATTTATTAGTAATATTCTTAAACATATTATTATATTCTTTTAGATATTCTTAGTAGTATATATATATTAGTATATTCTCATACATATTAGTAGTAGTATAATATTTTATTCTTCTTGTCCCATTTCCCTACATTTAAACATATTATATTCTTCTTATACATATTCTTAGTAGTACCTTATACATAGTATTAGTAGTATTAATATTTTATTAGTCATCATGAAAAGAGGAAGCAGGCGTGCTGAAAGCAGCAAGGCTCAGGCTGGCAGCAGTAAGCAGGCTGCCTCTCCTCCTGTGAAAATCAAACGGGCAACTCCTTGGCTGACTGCTCCAAAACAGAAGCAGGACAAGCAGCAGGCAGAGCCACTCTCTTCTGCAACTTGTGCCTGGCGTTCTCTTTTTGAGGGTGGGAATGGGAAAAATGCCTGTTTGCAAGAGGCACGTGGCAGCAGTGCCATTAGAGGAGGAGGAGTATCCCCAACTCCTTCATTCTCCTTTCAGCCCACGAGCCCGCTGATGGACCTAGACGAGGTCCTCAGCACAGTGGAAGGGGGGGAGGAGGAGGAGGCGGTGGGCCTCCAGGATGTGGGGGCTGAGGAGGAGCAGCAGCAGGCCGAGGCTCTCTCCCCAGTCTCATCCCACACCCCTGTTTCTGTGGCAACACCAGAGAGCTCAGGCGGGCAATTGGTGGTGTCACCACGGAAACGAAAGACAAGCATCGTGTGGGACCACTTTGAGTTGGGAGCGGATCCCCGCTTTGCTGTCTGTCGCCACTGCAAACTCAGCCTAAGCAGGGGTTCATTGACAGGGCATTATGGAACCAGCAGCATGAAGATGCATCTTCATAGGCAGCACCAGGCGATCTTGCTGGGGAAAGAGGCGGGCAAGGCGACTGGTTCCAGGGGAAAGCCGAAGGCTGCTGCTGGCACTGCCACTCTAAGCTCTCCATCTCCCATCCCCACAAGGGTTAGGCAGGCAACCCTGCAGGACATGGGGTGGGGGAAGTATTGACCCACAAGATGGCGTTTTCCAATGCCCACCCAGGGTGCTACTGTGGTGGGGCATCTGCCGGGACTGACTCCTCCCCAATACTAGATCTATGACATGTCACTCTGCCTGCCCCTCTGCTAGCCTGTCCTCCTCGGTGACCGACTCGCTGGGATGGTTTGTGTTTGCAATGCGTGACTAACTGCAATGCTGGCTTAGAAACCAGCCATCACTTCCTTGTGCCCCCAGAAATGCCCGCAGCCTGCCTGCCTGCCTGCCCGCCTGCCCGCCTCCCCCGGGGTGCTGCTGTGGTGGGGCATCTGCCAGGACTGACTCCTCGCCTACTCTGCCTGCCTCTCTGCCCGCCTGGTGCCTGGTTTGCTCCCAATCGTCCTCCTCTGTGCCCCTCAAGGCGTAACTGCTGGCTTAGAAAGAAACAACCAGCCATCTTTGCCTCACTTGCTCCTTGCGCCCGCTTACGGGTTGGTTTGCTATGCGTTAGTGCTCAAGCCATCCTTGCGGCACTACAATGCATGCTGCCTGCCTGCCTGCCTGCCTGCTTTCCCTCCCTTCTCCCCTTCCTGCCTTGCAGGGATGGTGGATGTGTCTTGCTTTGACTCAGGGGAGAAGTCCTTCCTGCGCTCACTTAGACTTTATCAAGTTCAATAATCCCTTTTTCAAATGTGCAAGAAGATTTAGGGTTATCTCGTGGCATGTTGGGATTGCCTTGGAACTGGCCCCATTGAGCTGTCTGCAATTGCAACTTTAAATCCCTGACATACTGGAGTGTCCGAATTTCAAAAGTTCCCCTAACATCAGGGGATGATGGGATTGCCTTGAAACTTGGTGTCCATGGGGACACATGGGTAAGCTGTCATGGGACCAAAGGATAGGTTTCTAACATGCAAATTGACGTAGTTGTAGAATGGGACTTGATTTGGGGTGAGTTAAAAAGTTTAAGCCGCGCCAAAAATCAGGGGATGATGGGATTGCCTTGAGTCTGGGCGTCCATGTGGACACATGGATAAGCTATCATGGTGCCGAGTTTGAGGTTTCTAACATGCAAATTGACGGAGCTATCCCAAGGGGTGTGAATGGGGTGCCCGATTTTCATAAATTCCCCAAAAATCAGGGGATGATGGGATTGCCTTGAAACTTGGCGTCCATGTGGACACATGGATAAGCTATCATGGTGCCGAGTTTGAGGTTTCTAACATGCAAATTGACGGAGCTATCCCAAGGGGTGTGAATGGGGTGCCCGATTTTCATAAATTCCCCAAAAATCAGGGGATGATGGGATTGCCTTGAAACTTGGCGTCCATGTGGACACGTGGATAAGCTATCATGGTGCCAACTTTGAGGTTTCTAACATGCAAATTGACGTAGTTGTAGAATGGGACAATTTGGGGTGAGTTAAGCCATGCCAAAAATCAGGGGATGATGGGATTTGCTTGCAACTTGGCGTGCATGTGGACACATGGATAAGCTATCATGGTGGTGAGTTTGAGGTTTCTAACATGCAAATTGACGGAGCTATCCCAAGGGGTGTGAATGGGGTGCCCGATTTTCAAAAATTCGCCAAAAATCAGGGGATGATGGGATTGCCTTGAAACTTGGCGTGCATGTGGACACGTGGATAAGCTATCATGGTGCTGAGTTTGAGGTTTCTAACGTGCAAATTGACGGAGCTATCTAAAGGGGTGTGAATTAGGGTTATGGGTGGTGCGTTAGTGGGTAGAGCCGCGCCAAAAATCAGGGGATGATGGGACTGCCTTGAGTCTGGGCGTCCATGTGGACACATGGATAAGCTGCCCTGGTGCCGAGTTTGAGGTTTCTAACATGCAAATTGACGGAGCTATCCCAAGGGGTGTGAATGGGGTGCCCGATTTTCAAAAATTCGCCAAAAATCAGGGGATGATGGGATTGCCTTGAAACTTGGCATGTGTGTGTATACGCCCATGAGGTGTCATGGTGCCAAACGTGAGGTTTCTAACTTCAACGGAAAAAAAGTTGTTTACTTTTTTAGCTTTCAATGCAACCCTATGGGGGGGGAAAAACGGAGCTCCGGATCCGGATCCGGAGCTCCGAGCGGAGCGGAGCGGAAGTGGGCGGAGCGGGGGCGGAGCGGAGCGACCCACTCCGGAAAATGGCGGATCTGCAAGTGAAGCGGAGCGGGGGGTCCGTGCACACCCCTAGTTAAAAGTACAGTTGTTCTTGGATTTGTGGTTCCATATCTATATAAATTATTATAACTCCCATCAAAGCAGTCAATCAGACTCATATTAAGATCTGATTACATTGCTGACATTTTGATCCTGGGAAGTATTCATCCAATTTCTGGGACTGGACTGAGGGGCTTTCCAGTAAAGCTACTGAACATTTTCCAAGAGGTTAACAATTGCATGTCACGTAGCCAAAAATGGAAAAGCATTGTTAATAGGGATGTGCTCCGCTCCGATTAGAAGCGGAGAATCAGAAGCGAATTGGCCTGCTCCGCCTTGCCCAGAGGCAATTATTTTTCTCAAAACCTCTCCTGGTTCTTCAATAAAGTTTTTAATTCGTACGTTAGATCTTCGATCTTGATCCTGCAACTGGATCAGCTTTAATTCTTGATCGCGGAACTTCACATCACAGGTTTTTTCAAAGACATCCTGCCTTTTCTCCAATGATTTTACTTCAACATCTAGCATCTTTATTAGGGATGTGCTCCGCTCCGATTAGAAGCGGAGAATCAGAAGCGAATTGGCCTGCTCCGCCTTGCCCAGAGGCGGAGTAGAAGCAGACCGGGGACCCGTAGAAGCACAGCAAAGAGAAGCGCCCATACATGGAGCGCTTCTCTTTTCGCGGACCGATCCGATCGCCATTTTGAAAAATTTTGCCCATAGGATTGCATTGCGGAAAAGAATAGGGAATAACTGTGTTGTTTTTTAAGCTATCTTTCTGAAACTTCTTGTGCTTAGAGAGTCGTGGCTGGGGGTCATTTTGAGCCTACTTTCAGCTCTCTGCGTGCTGCGGTTCGCTTGCTAGAATTTTTGGAAAAATCGGGTAAAACAGCGGGAAAATGTACCTTTTTCAAAGGGCTGAGGGGCAGAGTCAACTCCCGGTCATGATCACATGATCCCAAAGTTGGAGGAGGGGATAGGCAAAACGGGTAACTTGAGATTCTGGGAACTTCTCTTTCTTAGTCTGAACGGACTTTTCCCAGTGTTTTTTAAAACAGTAGCCCCACCAAATGCACAAACACAACCTGAAATCATATACTAAGCCAATAATAAGAGATAGAAAACACAGCACTGCTACCCACCCTAACTTTGGGGAACAACTGAATAGATGTGGTGCAAGGGGATGAGCTCCCCTAGGGCATGTGGACGTGCCCAGTGCACTCTCCTGTCCTTGGAGGATCATCAGAGTCCTCCAAAGGTAAATCACTGGAGAGAATGCCTATCATGAGTTGAAGTAAGCGTTTGCTTCTTAAAGACTGGTACCTAGACAGGACCAGTCAAATTGGCAGATGATTCCCCCTCCCCTTGGGCATGTCCACTCCCTTCTTACTGGTAAAAGACAGATATAGCCTTTTAAAAAAAATCTTCTTGTTGTTTATTCAGCAACACTGCTGCTTTTAATTCCACCCCTCCTTTGTTTATTTATTTATTTATTCCATTTTATATGCATTACTGGCTTTGAAACTATCCTTGGCTCACTTCCTTGTGCCCCCAGAAATGTCTGCTGCCTGCCTGCCTTCCCTCCCTCCTCCCCTGCCCACCTCGCAGGGATGGTTTTTGTGTGTCTTGCTTTGACTCAGGGGAGAAGTCCTTCCTGTGCTCAAGTTCCAAATCAATTTTTCAAGTGTGGAAGAAGATTCATATTTAGGTTTATCTCTATTCCCCAATTCATGGCATGTTGGGATTTCCTTTGAAATGGGCCCATTGAGCTGTCTGCAGATACTGGGGTGTCCGACTTTCATAAATCCCCCCAAAATCCGGGGATGATGGGATTGGCTTGAAACTTGGCGTCCATGTGGACACATGGGTAAGCTGTCATGGGACCGAAGGTGAAGTTTCTGACATGCAAATTGACGTAGTTGTAAAATGGGACTTGATTTGGGGTGAGTTAAAAGGTTAGAGCCCCTCCAAAAATCAGGGGATGATGGGATTGCCTTGAGTCTTGGCGTGCATGTGTATCCCTGGATAAGCTATCATGGTGCTGAGCTTGAGGTTTCTAACGTGCAAATTGACGGAGCTATCGAAAGGGGTGTGAATGGGGTGCCCGATTTTCAAAAATTCCCCAAAAATCAGAGGATGGTGGGATTGGCTTGAAACTTGGCGTCCATGTGGACACTTGGATAAGCTGTCATGGGCCAAAGGTGAGGTTTCTGGCATGCAAATTGACGGAGCTATCGAAAGGGGTGTGAATTGGGGTTATGGGTGGTGCGTTAGAGGTTAGAGCCCCGCCAAAAATCAGGGGATGATGGGATTGCCTTGAGTCTTGGTGTGCATGTGTATCCCTGGATAAGCTATCATGGTGCCAAGTTTGAGGTTTCTAACGTGCAAATTGACGGAGCTATCGAAAGGGGTGTGAATGGAGTGCCCAATTTTCAAAAATTCCCCAAAAATCAGGGGATGATGGGATTGGCTTGAAACTTGGCGTGTGTGTGTATACCTCCATGAGGTGTCATGGTGCCAAACTTGAGGTTTCTAACTTTAACAGAAAAAAAGTTGTATACTTTTTTAGCTTTCAATGCAAGCCTATGGGGGGGAAACGGAGCTCCGATCCCGATCCGGAGTTCCACAGTGGAGCGGAGCGGACATAGGCGGAGCGGGGGCGGAGCAGAGTGGCCCAATCCACAAATCGCTGATGTGGAAGAGAAGCGGAGTGGGGGGTCCGTGCACACCCCTAATTGTTAATGCCCAAATTGATCTGACATTGGCAGTATGGTCTATGAATTGGGCAGAAGGTTACAAGGAAGGTTTTTGCCGGAAGAAGAGGGAGGGGGAAAACAAAAGTAATATGAGCAGAGGATGTACAAACTTGTCCTTCATCCATGCTGCCAGCCTAGATTTGCAACAGTGAAATGAATATCTCTCCTGTTCCTCCCTCCTTTTACTCTTGCTACTTCTTCCATCTCAGCTGGGTAAAGTTAACCAAGGCCCTTTCTACACCTAAGGGTTATCCCAGGAAAATGGAGGGATCATCCCTGCCTGCTCCCGGGATCCCCTGTTGCACAGGAACGATTCCAGGATATAGGGCTGGTGTTGACATGCGCGCAGTCATGTGTGAGAACCGAATGGGATAAAGGTCTACACCTACCTGGCTTGTTGTTCAAATATGTTTGGTTGTGGGGTAAAATGACATAATCACAGTTTAGTGTACTCAAGGAAAGGGTTAATCCAACCAGCTCAGCACATGCATGGAAATAGCATTGTTTAGACACTGACTGCTCATGCTCAGAAGCTCACAATCAATTTAGAATATGATAGTAAGTTTGAAAAATGCCAGTCCAGACTCGTTAAAAAGGTGAGCATTATGAATGGGTAAAGTTCAATCAGTGAGTCGTCTAGTTACAAAATTTAGTGGCATCACTAATCTTGTCCTGAATATAACGAATTTTGCAAATTTTGATAAATTCTTATCAAAACCAAAACAAAAATAAAAATGAAATGAAATTCTTACCAATTCAGATGAGGGGAATAAATCAATGATTCTATGAACAGTCACTACAGAGGTTGTGGGTTCTCCATCTCTGGAAGTTTCTAAGAAGAAGCTGGACAGTCACGTCTCATGGATGTTTTCCTGCACATTGTAGAGGGCTGGACTAGATGATCTTTGTGGTCCCTTCCAACTCCACACTTCTGTGATTCTATGATTCTACTCCCAGCCTGGAGAGGATCACGTTTCACTTGCCTTCTATATAGCTGGTAAAGATAAGGACCCTGTCAGGAAAAAGAGATGGGGACTTTAATACATCAATAACATGGCTGAATACATATGGATTCAAAGTCAGACTTTTCAGAGCAAAGAACTCAAAGCCCTGGGCCTGGATGGATGAAGCTGTCAGTTTCACTTCCTCCTACATTCATTTTTCTAAAAAATGAAATAAAATAAATATCACGTTCTTTTTGTCACGAAAGTGGAGATCTTTGCAAATTCTTATCAAAGCTGAAATCAAATGAACTTCTTGCCATTCCCTATTAGAATGGGACAACCTTCCGGTGGCGATGTGCTGATGAGGTGGCAGCTCTACAACTTCTGGTTCTTTTCCATTTGTTAAAGGTCTAGACCAGGAGTGCAGAACCTCTGGCAATGGGAACGGGTCCCTTTCTCCATGCTTGGAGGAGGCACCGTGCCCCATCTGGGATGGCAGGGAAAAAGGTGGGACATCAGGTGTTACACCCCACAAGTCAATTCCAAATGTATGTCTGCGGTTTGTAAGTCTGTGGTTTTTAGAATGTTGGCCTGAGTGGGCGGAGTTAGAATGTGTTGGGAGGGGGAGGAGTGATATATAAGGGAATGACTGAGGGGATTGAGAGTGTTCTTCTTCTTTTCAGGAAACCTTTTCAGGGAGACTTATTAGGTACTCTTAGAGTCTGTAGTGCTCTCTGTATTTATGGTACTTAAGTTCTGGGAAATTTGAGAGTCAGTGTAGTAAGTGGTGTCTTAGAGTGTGGTGTGCACATAGTGGAAGTATATTAATCAATACTGATAATAAAGAAAGTTCAAGAGTGATTGTGTGAGAAAAAGGAAAGCGCGAATGTGAATGAGTGACCGGATTGTATGAAAGGTTTCAAAAAGGGTTTTAAATGCTGTTATTTGAAACAAAGCTTATGAACTTTTAAAAATAAATTTTAATTGTTTTGTTTTTAAAACTACCACAAAAATCCCACGTGTCTGTTTGGCATTTATCATCTTAAGTTTACACATATAACACCCACTCTGACAATCATTCACCTAAGCAGGTATAACTCACAGCGCATTATTATATATATTAAAATCCTTCTCCATTTTAAACCCCTTTCTCCACATAGTTTGGAGGAAGGTGATTTTTATCCCTTGCCTCAGGCATATCAAGTGGTGGTGCTTGGCTTGAGCAGGGAGTAGCCTCGGCCGGGTCTGGTGTTCAGAGCCTGTGTCGCCCCATAATAAGTGGTGGCGGGCGTGAGGTCTGTTGTTCAGAGCCTGTGTCGTGGCAGGTGGGGCCACACACCCGATATCATCTGACCCGCAGTGGGCCTGGAAAACAGTGCTGCACCACTGCTATAGCAATTCGCATGATCTCTGCTATTCGCATTATGGCCCTTAATCAGTGAGCAAGAAGAATCTGGGTCAAGCAAGGTGATAACTTGATCTCCAAATATTTCAGATAGTTCCAAGGAGCATTGCAGCAGTGACGCTTCTTTAAAACCAAGCATGTAATATTGTTCAAGATTTGCAATTTGATACCTTTAGCCAGAACTTAGGGCCAGATCAGATGTGATGCTGGGATTGTACGACTGGATATATCAGCTTTAAAAACAACAAAGTTGGGGTGGATCCAATGCTTGTCATCTGCTAGTGGAATGGAAATCTTTGTTGAATGGATTTTCTCTCCCCATTGCAGCCCTCAGCACACTTCCAAATCTGCTACAGCAGGGTGGGGCAGCAAATTTGGGGTGCATACTGATGACTAGGGGAGGAGAGAATGAGGAAGTCCCGCCACACTAGTGGAAGTCTGCTTATACAACATTGGATCTAACTTTTTAAAGATTGGTGCAGGGAGTTCTTAATTGTATAGGATCAGCAGAATTAGGGAAGGGGGTGTTTAACCCTTCATCTCTGCACTTTGATCTAACTACCCCACCACCACACACAGCTACTAACAATTACAGGGTTTCTGTCTCCTCCCTGATAGGAAGAAGCAAGCAGTGCTATGGGGCACTTTGGCCAAATCTACACCAACCAGGATATTGCACTATGAACGCGGTATGAAAGCAGTATATGGTATGTGTCAATGGCCCCAACAGTTGTCATTGAACTTCAATACCACTATAAAGCATTAGTGTGGCTCCTGCCTTTTATATAGCACTTTCATACCTCTTTCATAGTGCAATATCTTGCTTGGTGTAGAGTAGGCCAGAAATTGAGTTTTTAAAAATTCAAACGTGTGAGAAAGTGAAATGGACAGATTGTCCCATCCCTATGTTTTAAGAGCACTTAAAGAGGCAGCAGAATCACAACATCAGGTGGACGTTGGCAACCTAGGATAACAAATGGTGTGCAGCCCAATGATTTCTGGTATTTGCCTGATAGTTCCAGCCTTTCCGTTTGGACCTGCCATTTGCAAAGGAGGACAGGATGCTTATACATTTAGTAGTAGGACAGAAGAGAGAATTTCAGCAGGTCTGGCAAAATTCCCTCTTCTTCACATTATTATTATTATTATTACAGGGGACACAGCAGTGTCCCCTGTGTTATAGGCGATCAGTAAAAAGAGCATTCCACCATGTTACCTTGTAAATTGGGGGGTGGATCATTCTAGTGTTCATAAAATGGAAACTGTTTCACCAATCTTTCTGAAAATACGACCTGCCAGAAAGAAATACTGGTTTTACATACCCTGGCAATTTCAAGAAGTTTGGTGAAATATTGAGGGGGGGGTGGTAGTTGAAAGGACGAAAGTGAAAAAAACCCTCTCTGACTCAAAAGTGAAACTGAAAACTAGGGTTGGCTATTTTTTTTTGCTCACGGAAAGCTCCGAATTGGGACCCTTACCCTCCAATCCATTGGTGGGATCGTGTTCCCCAGTCCTTCTCATTGATGGAATGGCCTTTCTTTTTTTGAAATTCTGTTCCGTTCATTTTTAATTTATTTATTTGCGTCCAATGTTAGTCTATGGGAGCTGATAAGGCAGCGCATGCACAGCTTACCAGGAGGGAGGGGGAGAAGGAGGGGGGAGAAGGAGAGAAACTGCCCCTTTTTTTAGAGGGAGAGGTGAAGAAAATGCCTGCAGCGGCGTGGGGGAGGTGATGGGATGACGGTTTCTTCCTTCAACTCTGTGCGGGAGAGGCTGGGGCACCCTGCTTCTGTCTCCCTTACCCTCCCACTGCTTATCTAAAGCAAATACCTAGAGGAAGCCTGGATCTCCGCGCAGTGCACATTTTCCTCTTGCTCCTAGGCGACTTGGCTGCTGCTGGCTGTCCCCACCCCCACCTCTTCCTCTTGGGCCGGCTCAGGAGAGCAACCGGGCTGCAGGTTTGCCAGCAACATGTGCCTCCTCTCCGAGGAGGGTGAGTGGCTACTTGCCCTTTGAGTCTGAGGGAGGGGAGGGTGAGGTCCATGTGTGTGCAGGCCAACAGGAAAGGAGAGACCCCAGCATGGTTCTCAGGACGCAGGCTCCCTCCCTGTTACACAAAAGATTCCCGCTCTTCTTCCTCATGAGTAGCTCCATGAGTGTGAGGGAGGGGAGAGCGAGTGTCCCGAGCGTGGTGGTGGCCAAGCTCATCTCAGGACGGGAGCTCCCTCCCTCCCTGCTGCACAAAAGATTCCCGCTCTTCTTCCTCATGAGTAGCTCCATGAGTGTGAGGGAGGGGAGAGCGAGTGTCCCGAGCGTGGTGGTGGCCAAGCTCATCTCAGGACGGGAGCTCCCTCCCTCCCTGCTGCACAAAAGATTCCCGCTCTTCTTCCTCATGAGTAGCTCCATGAGTGTGAGGGAGGGGAGAGCGAGTGTCCCGAGCGTGGTGGTGGCCAAGCTCATCTCAGGACGGGAGCTCCCTCCCTCCCTGCTGCACAAAAGATTCCCGCTCTTCTTCCTCATGAGTAGCTCCATGAGTGTGAGGGAGGAGAGAGCGAGTGTCCCGAGGGAGCTCCCTCCCTCCCTGCTGCACAAAAGATTCCCGCTCTTCTTCCTCATGAGTAGCTCCATGAGTGTGAGGGAGGGGAGAGCGAGTGTCCCGAGCGTGGTGGTGGCCAAGCTCATCTCAGGACGGGAGCTCCCTCCCTCCCTGCTGCACAAAAGATTCCCGCTCTTCTTCCTCATGAGTAGCTCCATGAGTGTGAGGGAGGAGAGAGCGAGTGTCCCGAGGGAGCTCCCTCCCTCCCTGCTGCACAAAAGATTCCCGCTCTTCTTCCTCATGAGTAGCTCCATGAGTGTGAGGGAGGGGAGAGCGAGTGTCCCGAGCGTGGTGGTGGCCAAGCTCATCTCAGGACGGGAGCTCCCTCCCTCCCTGCTGCACAAAAGATTCCCGCTCTTCTTCCTCATGAGTAGCTCCATGAGTGTGAGGGAGGAGAGAGCGAGTGTCCCGAGGGAGCTCCCTCCCTCCCTGCTGCACAAAAGATTCCCGCTCTTCTTCCTCATGAGTAGCTCCATGAGTGTGAGGGAGGGGAGAGCGAGTGTCCCGAGCGTGGTGGTGGCCAAGCTCATCTCAGGACGGGAGCTCCCTCCCTCCCTGCTGCACAAAAGATTCCCGCTCTTCTTCCTCATGAGTAGCTCCATGAGTGTGAGGGAGGAGAGAGCGAGTGTCCCGAGGGAGCTCCCTCCCTCCCTGCTGCACAAAAGATTCCCGCTCTTCTTCCTCATGAGTAGCTCCATGAGTGTGAGGGAGGGGAGTGCGAGTGTCCCGAGCGTGGTGTTGGCCATGCTCATCTCAGGACGGGAGCTCCCTCCCTCCCTGCTGCACAAAAGATTCCCGCTCTTCTTCCTCATGAGTAGCTCCATGAGTGTGAGGGAGGAGAGAGCGAGTGTCTCGTGTGCATAGGGGGCGGATGGGTCTTTCTTCCCCACCCCACCCTGTCATTTTTTTCTGTTCTTTTCTTTCTCCCTCCCATTTCCTCCCTCTCTTCCGTCCCTTTTTTGTGTTATTAGCGCTGGTCTCCTCGAAGGAGCCACGTGCACTGCCTTATCGAAGGCAATATTCAGCTTAAGAGGAGAGGCTCAGTGTCTACTCAAAAGTAAGTACTAACATGTTTAACTGGCAATTGGGAGGGCTCCAGGTTGGAGAAGTCTGATTTAGGGACAGACTGGCTGGGACTGGCAACAATAGGTTTTAAACACCCCATCCTTCCTCGTTTCCTATTTTTAAATATTTTATTTGTTTATGTAATTCATTTTTGTGTTAATTGTACTAAATTGCCTAGATTGCTTTAGTGGGAGTTGGTTTGTGGCATTTCCTAGGATTTAGCACAATCTTATGTGTGTTTACTTAGAAGTAAGTCCCACAACTGGCAATTGAGGGGGGCCCAGGTTGGGGAAGGCTGGCATTGGTAGTGATAGGTTTAAATAACCCCTTACCAGCAAGATCCCTTCCTCACTTCATAATTGTATTTAAAAATATATATTTTATTTTATTTTATATTGCAACTGTTCAGAGAGCTTTGTTGGGAGTTGGTTTGTGGCATTTTCTATGGTTTACCACAATCCTATGCATGTTTACTTAAAAGTAAATCCTAATATGTTTAACTGGCAAATGGGAGGGGGCCAGGTCGGGGAAGGCTGGTTTAGAGGAGGACTGGTAGTGATAGGTTTGAACATAGAATCATAGAATCATAGAATAGCAGAGTTGGAAGGGGCCTACAAGGCCATCGAGTCCAACCCCCTGCTCAATGCAGGAATCCACCCTAAAGCATCCCTGACAGATGGTTGTCCAGCTGCCTCTTGAAGAGCAAAAATCCTTCCTCGCTTACTAATTGCATTTTTTTAAAAAATATTATTTTATGATGCATTTTGTTGTTTTAATTGTACTGAAATGCCCATAGAGCTTTGTTGAGAGTTGGTTTGTGGCATTTTCTAGGATTCATCACACAATCCTATGTGCGTTTACTTAGAAGTAAATCCCAACATGTTTAATTGGCTATTTGGAAGGAACCAGGTTGGGGAAGGCTGATTAAGAGGAGGAAGAATGACGTACTGATTACTGGGGGTGGGTGGGTGGATTTTCTGGATTGCTTCAGGCAGCAAAATGTCTTGGGACAGCCCAGGGGCTGCCTCTACTCCCTGAGCTTGCTTTAGAGGAAAGGAAGCAAAGGAGAAGACAACTCCTACCTTCAATCTTCCAAGTGGCTGGAGTACATGGTGGGGGGTGTTATATTAATGATCCAATCAGCACTCATTATGTGCAAGCCTTTGGCCTTGACTTGTGTAAATGTTTTAAGGATGATTGTAGTGCCTTTGGTTCATCACTCATGTTCACCTGTTTGGCCTCCCTCCATTAAAGCCTTCATTTACTAGCTCTTCAGCGGAGGCTGGTGGCTCCAATGTCAGTGAGGCAATAAATCTGCTATGGATTTCAGTAAGAACCAGTAAGAATTCTAAAGGTGCACCTTGGAAGACTCCTTTAAAGTTCTAACTGAAATCCAGAGAGAATTTCCCAACCTCATTGACATCAGAGCCACCAGCCTCCACTGCAACATGTGTGACTGTTCCCAAAAGTGCCAAAACTGATTCCTAGGCAATGTAGCCCCCCATTTTTTCTTTCTTTTTTTAGGGCAGTTTCCCTTAACCTGGTGCTTTTCGGATGACACGTTCCTCCAAACCACAATAAGCAACCAGCAATCAAGCATCCAGTTTACAGATTTTACAAGATTTTTCTTCAATGAATAGATTTTAAAATGTGAAACCTTTTGGCATCAAATGCTGTGCTTCAGTCACCAAAGACTGAAGGTAGCATTTGGTGACAAAATGTTTCACCTTTTAAAATCTATGTGTTTATAACAGCAAGAACAAAACCTTTTAAAATGTATAAACTGAATGCTCAGTTGCTTATTGTGGTTGGGTGAGGGGAGGACAAAATGCAAATTAAACAAACCTCTTTTCATCTAGCGCAGCCCATGCATGGATGGGGATGATGTCATCATCCAGGATCTCTTCTCGTTCCTCCCAGAGTGCAGGACACGGAATAACGGGCTCAAGATAAAGGAAGCCAGATCCCAGTTGGACATCAGGAAAAACTTCCTGAGTGTTAGAGCAGTATGACAATGGAATCAGTTACCTAGGGAGTTTGTGGCCTCTCCCACACTAGAGGCCTTCAAGAGGCAGCTGGACAACCATCTGTCAGGGATGCTTTAGGGTGGATTCCTGCGTTGAGCAGGGGGTTGGACTCGATGACCTTGTAGACCCCTTCCAACTCTGCTGTTCTATGATTCTATGTATGTGAAGAGAAGGATCATTATGCAACCTGTGACCATGCCTTGCCTCAAAGTGCATTTTCTTCCTGAATCCAAATTTTCTCTGGTATAATATAATTCCAGAAAATGATCAAACAATAGCATAATGGCAGATAAATGTTTACATTTCCCTACACTGGCTTTAGCCCCAAAATAGCAGAAAGGTGACATCAATCCCCTGTTAGTTCAAGTATCAGTTCCAGCATGGCAGGGCAGATCTTAAGATGCTTAGTGAATTTAGTCACTGAGAATCAAGCTACCTGCCTAGGCCCATCTCATGTTCTACTTCTTGATCATGCTGGAGTCAGGATGAAGTGTGATGGAGGGTGGCTTTTCAGTATGTGGATGCAGACTAAATTACTGTTACTGTGCAGCATGTTCTTAATATGTACAGGTTGGGGCCAAATTGCCTGATCTTCATGATACTTGTGCATCCTCTGAAACCCCTCCAGCTTGTTTGCATCCTTCTTGAAATACTCAAGATGAGGCCTTCCCAGTGCTGAATAGAGGGGAACTAGTACCTCACACAATTTGGAAGCTGTAGTTCTATTAATGCAGCCCCAAAATTGCATTTGCTTTTTTTA
Organism: Elgaria multicarinata webbii; assembly: GCF_023053635.1. NCBI lineage: Eukaryota > Metazoa > Chordata > Lepidosauria > Squamata > Anguidae > Elgaria > Elgaria multicarinata. Next base: position 145,105,851 of record NC_086174.1, read on the forward strand.
CAGCCACATCACACTGTTGGCTCATGTTCAGCTTGTGATCTACAACAATTCCAAGATCCTTCTCACTTGTAATATTGCTGAGCCAAGTATCCCCCATTTGTAATTGTGCATTTTGTTTCTTTTTCCTAGGTGTAGAACTTGACATTTATCCCTATTAAATTTCATTCTGTTGTTTTCAACCCAGCACTCCAGCCTATCAAGTTCTCTTTGAAGATTGTTTCTGTCTTCCAGGGTATTAGCAATCCCACCCATTTTTGTGTCATTTTCCCCCTCCCCCTCCTGTATTTTAATTTTACTTATCAGTGGGAAACTGGTATATCGTTAATTTAAAAAAGTAAAGAATATAGTTCACAACAGAGTTTTTTTTACTTCTGTGATGGCAAGCTTTCCTTTGGAGTAGCAGCTCCTGACCCAAGCCTCTTAAAGTTTAAGTTTTATGGAAAGAAATATTGAGAGAATCAGACTAGGAATGATTCTAGGCAAAAGGTGTAGATGCGGTGTACATCCTCCTCTCCATTTTATCCCCACAACAACAACCCTGTGAGGTAGGTTGGGCTGATATTTTGTGACTGGCCCAAAGTCACCCAGTGGTTAGACTTGTTATGGAAGCTTTTTCCACACTCAGTAAACAGAAATGGTTTTTCACCTCTGTGAACTCTTTGATGTAAAGTAAGGGTGAAGTATGAATGAAGCTTTTCCACACTCCACACATTTGTATAGTTTCTCCCCTGTGTGGGTTCTTTGATGTCTACTCAAGGTCCCACTACAGCTGAAGCTTCCCCCACATCCCATACATTTATATGGCTTCTTTCCTGTATGGTCATCCATTACACAAAGCCATGAAATTCAATAAACAAAAAACCTACGGTTTACAAAACAACAGAAACTGCTGGTTTTAAAACTGGATTCTAGGTCTACTGCAAATTAGATCCTGGCGTCTCATGTTTTGGACTACAATTCCCATAAGCCCTCACCAACAAAGCCAATGAGTTGTAGTCCAAAATATATATTGAGGGTAAAATCCAAGGTAAATCCTACTTAGAGTAGACCCATTGAAATGAATGGAAGGACCGGAGGCGGAGCCAGAGCAGCAGCAACCCAACAACGGCCAGAGCGGCAGCGGCAGGAGCAACAAGGCCAGAGCAGCAGCAGCAGCAACCCAACGACAACAACAATAATGTCAACAAGAGCGGCTGCCCCGCCTCCTTGCGGCTGCTCTCCAGGGGAAACAGGCACCCATGCAGGGCCTCGGCATGAGGGAGCAGGAGGGAGAGAGATCGGCGCGCCAGAGGTCTCCAGGGTGCTAACTTTAAAGAACGTTCTCCTCCGGTGAGTGCCTGGATCCAGCTCACCTCCTGGCCCTTCTCGTGTTCGGAAGGGAAAAGTCCTACAACTCCCAGCATCTCCAAGCCTTAGACTGGTCTAGCAGCTCCCTGGGAGTTGCAGGGCTTTTTTCCCTTGCCGAGCAAACTTGCTGCTGCTGCTGCTTCTTGTTGTTGTTGCTGCCGCCTCCTGCAATCCTGGGGCTACAATCCTGGGCATGCCTCTCTGGAAAAAAGCCTCATACAGACCTGCACAGGATTGCCCTGTTAAAAGCAGGGCAGGGGGGAGAGACTGCTTAGGCTTCCTGCTGATTTTAAAACTGGATTCTAGGTCTACTGCAAATTAGAACCTGGCTTCTGATGTTTTGGACTACAATTCCCATAAGCCCTCACCAACACAGCCAATGAGTTGTAGTCCAAAATATATATTGAGGGTAAAATCCAAGGTAAATCCTTCTTAGAGTAGACCCATTGAAATGAATGGAACTTAACTTAGTCAAAACTTACATAAGTCTCATTCATGTCAATGCGTCTGCACTACATAGGACTCATGTGGGATTCTACCCTCTGTTGCCTACCACACTTAGAAGCATAGAATAGTAGAATTGGAAGGGGCCTAAAAGGCCATTGAGTCCAACCCCCTGCTCAATGCAGGAATCCACCCTACAGCATACTTGACAGATGGTTGTCCAGCTGCCTCTTGAATGCCTCTAGTGTGGGAGAGCCCACAACCTCCCTAAGTAATTGGTTCCTTTGTCATACTGCTCTAACAGTCAGGAAGTTTTTCCTGATATCCAGCTGGAATCTGACTTCCTCTAACTTGAGCCTGTTATTCCATGTCCTGCACTCTGGGAGGATTGAGAAGAAATCCTGGCCCTCCTCTGTGTGACAACCTTTTAAGTATTTGAAGAGTGCTATCATCTCTCCCCTCAATCTTCTCTTTTCCACGCTAAACATGCCCAGTTCTTTCAGTCTCTCTTCATAGGGCTTTGTTTCTAGACCCATGATCATCCTGGTTGCCTCCTCTGTCTGCGTCCTTCTTGAAGTGTGGTGCCCAGAACTGGACGCAATACTTCAGATGAGGCCTAACTAGGGCCGAATAGAGAGGAACCAGCACCACACTTGATTTGGAAACTATACTTTTATTAATGCAGCTCAAAATAGCATTTGCCTTTTTTGCAGCCATATCGTATTGTTGGCTCATATTCAGCTTGTGATCTACAACAATTCCAAGATCTTTCTCATTTTTAGTATTGCTGAGCCAAGTATCCCCCCCATCTTGCAACAGTTCATTTGGTTTCTTTTTCCTAGGTGTAGAACTTGGCATTTATCCCTATTAAATTTCATGCTGTTGTTTTCAGCCCAGCGCTGCAGCCTATCAAGTTCACTTTTAACTTTGATTCTGTGTTCCAGGATATTAGCTATCCCACCCAATTTTGGCTTAGCCTACCTCACAGGGTTGTTGGAGGGGGGGGCTAGGAAGGGGAGATGTTATTTCTGCCCTTAGCTCCTGGGAAGGAACAGAAGTACCATAGATGCCTTACGCCAGGTCAGATGATTTCATCACCTATTCCACTATTATATGTTTTCTACTCTAACTGCCAGCAAAAAGGTTACCTTCTTTCTAGCAGGCTATCCCAAAGCACACCCAAGTCATATGTAATATGCACATTTGATTTTTAAAAGATTTAGAAAGTAATGCTTCCAAAAACTGCATTAGCCTTCTATGCTGCAACATTACACTATTGGCTCACATTGAGAAATTGATCAAAAATGGTCCCCTTCTTTCCAGCAGGCTATCCCAAAGCACACCCAAGTCATATGTAATATGCACATTTGATTTTTAAAAGATTTAGAAAGTAATGCTTCCAAAAACTGCATCAGCCTTTTATGCTGCAACATTACACTATTTACATTACACAGACCATTTAATTGAACCTCTTCAGAAGCTGGATTCCTACTTAAAAGTGCTGTTAACAATGATCTCCAGTTATTGACATAGCAAGAAAATATGACCAAGGAAGCAACATTGGGTGATGCCTTTCATCTGGAAATTATGTGATATGTGGCTTATCAAGCAGTTATATGAAAAATGCTAGACAATCTGATCTGCACTTGGTTTAAGTGGATTCTTTAATGTCAATATAGTAAAAATAATATTTTTAGTGCTAGATTCATGAGTGTATTAGTGGTAAGTTAGTTAGAAAACAAATGTATTAGCTAGTGTAAAAGCTGAGTTTGTTGCATTTTTTGTCACGGACTTTCGCGTTCGGGTGTAGTTACTACATGCAGAAAGTAATTTTCTGCCACTCCCCCCCTCCAAATCTCAATTTGCTTTTCCACAAGGCTCAGATGTGACTTTATATACCCATCTATTTTATGGTCATACAAGAAAATGCTTATCTGGAAGTAAACACGTTCAGGGCAGCAGATGTAAATTCCATTTTATTTCTACAGCCATAGTTAGAGTATGGAGCTGGGGGTGGAGGCTGCAGGGAATTTGAACTGGCTGCTTCAATCAAGCTAGAAGCTCAGTGTTGGTCTGCCCCGCCCCTTACAGGTACTAAGGACTCTGGGGGCTGGAGGCTGCTGGGGGTGGAGGCTGCAGGGAATTTGAACCACCTGCTTCAATCAAGCTAGAAGCTCAGTGTTGGTCTGCCCCGCCCCTCACAGGTACTAAGGACTCTGGGGGCTGGAGGGGGTGGAGGCTGCAGGGAATTTGAACTGGCTGCTTCAATCAAGCTAGAAACTCAGTGTTGGTCTGCCCCGCCCCTTACAGGTACTAAGGACTCTGGGGGCTGGAGGCGCGAGCCCTCAGCCGTGGGCGCAAAGCCATCAAGCGGATTGACTACCTCGGAGGAAGAACCCCAGCCACGGACTGGTCTTCGCTACTTCTGTTTCTGGACATGTTCTCCTACATTGTTGGGTTAATATTTGGTGATGTGACAGCCTCTACATATCCTATCTATTTCCTTTTCTCTGTGCCTGCCTTCCTGCTTGCTTGCTCCTGGTCTTGGCCAGGCTAGTTCTGGTGAATCCTGCGCTTGTTTTACTTCTCTGCCTACTTGCTATCTCTCTCCTCATTTCTTCTCTCAATCCCTTTCTCCTCATATCTGTTCCTTATGGCTCATCCCAACTTCATCTCTCCCAACTTAGTTCCTATTCGGTGTCTCCCCTCTTCTCAGCTGCCTTTTTTGTGTTCCTTATGGAACTGTCGCTCTGTTGCTTCTAAGGCCCCTGTCATTCAGGACTTGTTTATCTCTAGGTCTCTTCACCTCCTTGCTCTTACTGAAACCTGGCTTCCTGCCCACGATACCGCCATCTCTGCTGCCCTCTCTCTTGGAGGACTCTCTTTCTCTCACTCGAGTCGCCCAGAGGGTCGGGGTGGTGGTGTGGGTCTTTTATTATCTAGTCGGTGCCAGTTCCAGCCTCTTTCCATTCCACCTTCACATTGTTTCTCCTCCTTTGAGGCACATGTGGTGAGGCTCTTCGCTCCATTGCGACTGTGGATTGCAGTTGTGTACCGCCCCCCAGGCTCGTCCTCAAAATTTCTCTCTGATTTTGATTCGTGGTTGTCCTTTTTCCTCTCTGACAACTGTCCTACTCTTATCTTGGGTGACTTCAATATCCATGTGGATGACCCTCAAGATGCTGCAGCTCTACGATTTCGCTCCCTATCTTCATCTTATGATCTTAAGCTTTGGTCTGATGTACCCACACATTCCCTTGGACACTGTCTGGATCTTGTTCTCACTCGGAATTGCTCTGTTTTGGACTTTTCTACTGCTGACTTTCCTTTGTCAGATCATCATCTAGTTTCTTTCAATATTATAATCCTCCTCCTTCACATCCCGCTTCTTGCACTTGCCATGACTTGCAATCTATCAACTACGAGGCTTTTTCACAGTCTCTAGCCTCCTGTCTTCCTTCTGTCTTTTCGGCTGACTCCCTGGACTCAGCTGTCTCCTCCTTTAATTCCTCCTTATCTTCAAATCTTGATAATCTTGCTCCATCTACAACTCGGATAGCTCGTCCATCTCAACCCCAACCGTGGCTCACCTCTTTCCTCCGCTACCTTCACTCTTGTTCCCGGGCAGCTGAACGCCTTTGGTGTAAGACCAGGGACTGGGCGGACTTTGTCCATTACAAATTTGTACTCTCCTCTTTCTCTTCTGCCATTTCACTGGCTAAACAGCAGTACTACTCAACGCTGATCCAGTCAAATGTTAAGCATCCTCAGCGGCTCTTTGCATCTTTCAATTCTCTTCTGAAGCCTAATCCACCATCTCTCCCCGCCTCTCTGTCTGCTAATAACTTTGCCTCTTTTTTCAATGCTAAAATCCAAACTATTCGCTCCGATCTGGCCAGCTCTGCTCCTCTACCAGTTCCTGTTCCTCATCTGTCAGTTCCTCCTGCAAATTTCTCTGCGTTTCCTTCGGTCTCAGTCGATGAACTGTCTACAATACTGCACTCTTCGAAGCCTTCCACTTGTTCTCGTGATCCGATTCCTTCTCGCGTCTTTATTAATCTGATCCCTGCTATCCTCCCTTCCTTGCTTCATATTATTAATTTTTCTCTGTCCTCTGGTTCATTTCCTTCTGCTTTTAAACATGCTACAGTCTCTCCCATTCTCAAGAAACCTACTCTTGATAGACTATCTCTGTCTAACTACCGACCTGTCTCTCTGTTGCCTTTTGTTTCAAAGATCCTGGAGCGTGTGGTCTACTCTCGCTGTCTTGACTTTCTTTCTAGTAACTCTGCTCTGGATCCTTTTCAATCTGGATTCCGTCCTTTGCATTCCACTGAAACAGCCCTTACGAAGATCACCAATGATCTTCTTACTGCCAAGTCTAAAGGCCTTTATTCCATTCTTATTCTCCTTGATCTAACTGCAGCCTTTGACACGGTTGATCATGATCTTCTCTTAGACTCCCTCCATGACCTTGGACTTTGTGGCTCTGTCTATAACTGGTTTGCCTCCTATCTAACGGGTCCTCCTTCAGCGTGTTGGCTAATGGCAACTCGTCTTCCTCTTTTCCACTTTCAGTAGGGGTTCCGCAAGGCTCGGTGCTTGGCCCGTTGTTGTTTTCTTTATACATGTTGCCCTTGGGTAATCTTATTCAATCTCATGGCCTCCAATATCATCTGTATGCCGATGATACACAATTATATCTCTCATCTCAGGAACTTTCTCCTGATGTTCACGATCGTATCTCAGCATGTCTTTCAGATATCTCAGCCTGGCTGCTTCATCGTCGTTTGAAACTTAATATGGCAAAGACTGAATTGCTTGTTTTTCCTCCTAAACCTTCTCCTCACCTCTCATTCTCTCTTACTGTCAATGATGTTACGCTTACTTCGGTCAATGAAGCTCGTAGTCTTGGCTTTATATTTGATTCCTCGCTCTCCTTTAGTCCTCATGTTGAGGCAGTAGCTAAATCCTGTCGCTTTTTCCTGTATAATATTGCCAGGATTCGACCATTTCTGTCTGTCTCTTCTTCCAAGACGCTTGTTCATGCACTGGTTATTTCTCGGTTGGACTACTGCAACCTTCTTCTCTCTGGCCTTCCTTCCTCTCACATCAGTCCGCTGGTTTCTGTTCACCACTCTGCCGCTAAGAACATCTTCCTGGCTCGCCGCTCTGACCATGTTACTCCACTTCTGAAATCTCTCCATTGGCTTCCAATTCACTTCAGAATCCAATATAAACTTCTCTTGTTGACCTTCAAAGCTTTTCACTGTCTAGCTCCGCCCTATCTCTCCTCTCTCATCTCACACTATTGCCCCACTCGTGCTCTTCGCTCCTCTGGTGCCATGTTTCTCACGTGCCCAAGGGTCTCTACTTCCCTTGCTCGGCTTCGTCCATTCTCTTCTGCTGCCCCTTACGCCTGGAACGCTCTCCCAGAACATCTGAGATCTACAAGTTCAATCTCAGCTTTTAAAGCTCAGCTAAAAACTTTTCTTTTCCCTAAAGCTTTTAAAACTTGATGTTACTCGGACTTTAGACTGTTTGTTATACTGTTATTTTTTCCCTACCCTGTGCCTGTTTACCCTACCCAGTGCCTGTTTGCATTCTCTCCCCCTCCTTATTGCTTTACTATGACTTTATTAGAATGTAAGCCTATGCGGCAGGGCCTTGCTATTTACTGTTTTACTCTGTACAGCACCATGTACATTGATGGTGCTATATAAATAAATAATAATAATAATAATAATAATAATAATAATAATAATAATAATATGGATTGCTGGGACAGCGGTGGGAACTTGTTCCTGTATTCCAAAGCCTGCTTTTGTTGTGACTTTTGGACTATTACAACTTATTTTAATTATTATCATTATTTTGGCTGTGTGGATTCTTTGCTCCCACTCATCATCTCAAAGTCATTTTTATTCTTTGTGGAATGGGAGAATGCAGGTCCAAAGGAGTAGTTTTGTGTGGCTTTTATTCCTGTGTGTCGTTTATTACATACTAACCCTGTTCAAAAGGCATGCTAAACCACAGTGGTTAAGCATTTTGAGCTAAACATTATGGCTTAGAGTGTCATGTGAACCATGAAAATTGATGGAATGAGCCCCTTACTCATTAATCCAGTGGTGGTGTCTTCTTCCTCCTTCATTGTAGTTGGTGGAATGACTTTTCTTTTTTAAAAAAAAAATCCTCTCCATTGATTTTTAATTATTATTGTTTTGCCCTAGAGCCTCAATGTTATTATGTAAACCATAGGTTTTTTGTTTACTGAATATAATATATAGGGTGGCCATCTTGATTTGTAAGCATGCTCAGTAGTGCCTCCTCCCCCTCCCTCCTGCCTCAGCTATATTGGAACATTGAGAGAAAATGGCTGCCTCCTCTAGCAAATATTGTCAGTGTCTTGTCAGAAGTACGTCCCATTGAATGTAATGGTCTTATTCCCTGGTAAGTGTGTAGGGGATTGTAGCTTTTTCCACACTCAGTACACAGAAATGGTTTTTCACCTCAGTGAATTCTTTGATGTAAAGTAAGAGTGAACATAATTTTAAAGCTTTTCCACACTCTACACATTTTTATAGTTTCTCCCCTGTGTGGGTTCTTTGATGTCTACTCAAGGTCCCACTAGAGCTGAAACTTTCCCCACATCCCATACATTTATATGGCTTCTTTCCCGTGTGGTCATCCGTTACACAAAGCCATGAAATTCCATAAACAAAAAACCTACGGTTTACAAAACAACATTAAAGGCTCTACAGTTTTCAACCAAACTCCAAAAAGCAGGGAAATTGAGAGTTAAGGCTCACAGGCCTATAACGCCACATCCTCCCTAAGGAGGCAGAAAGTGCCAGTGAAATTCTCATTCTCCCAAAGCAGATAAAAACCATGAGGACAGGATGGACAATAGGATATGCAGAGGTGACTGTGGGGTTGTGGAAAACTGATGATGAACAACTTAGGGCCACCTACTTCTCTTTTTTTTGTTTTGTTTATTTATTTATTACATTTCTATACCGCCCAATAGCTGGAGCTCTCTGGGCGGTTTAGAGAAGCTCTTCCCCAACCTGGTGCCCTCCAAAGGTGTTGGACTACAACTCCCATCATTGCAAGTCAGTATGTCCCATGGACAGGAATGCTGCGACTTGTACTCTCAAACATGTGGAGAGGTGACTGTGGGATTCTGGAAAACGGTTTGGGGAATGTTGTTCTAGAGCAAGGGCAGGCAAAATGTAGCTCTCTAGATGTTTTGGCATTCAATTCATAAAAGTCTCTGTCAGCATGGACAGTGATCAAGAATGCTGTGACCGCAGAGGATTTTTCTTAGTGTTCAGCAGTGTGAGATCAAAGGTAGAGCTACCACCTAATAGATTCATGTGTAAGGAAGGATTATTTTAAAAACTATTGATGAAAATGATTTTTGTCCTCACCATAACATGGGAGTTGCAGCGCAGCACATCTGGACAGCACTAGGCTGGAGAAGGATGGTTTTACTTGGATGCTATACATGTCTTCTCAGAAGCCAGTGCCACTGAGTTTAATAGGGCTTCCCCCCAAGTGGTATAGGATTGCAAACTAATCTCATCTGAAAGGAGTTCAAGACACCCAAACTAATCCTTTTCTGTTCCTCTGTCACTCTGATGAGATGATGTATTGTGGAGGGATTGTGGGGAGTGAACAGTATATTTTGTATGAACACTTTTTAAGAAAAAACATTGGTTCTTTGAAGGGCAGGGTATTTACGAAAAGCTGAAAGTGCCAGCTCTTGCTCTGGTTCTACATCTCCAACAAATAGTGCCCCTTCTGTTATCAATCGTGCTGCTCTATGCGAGATGTGTGTGAGAAAAAAATATTGTGCAGCCCCTGTATTTGGTAAGGATATAGAACAGCGTTCCCTATTCTGCTGTCCCAGCTTTCCTGACCATGGGACATACTGACTTGCAATGATGGGAGTTGTAGTCCAACATCTTTGGAGGGCACCAGGTTGGGGAAGGGCTGCTCTAAACAAAAAAAGAGAAGTAGGTGGCCCTAAGTTGTTTGTCATCAGTTTTCCACAACCCCACAGTCACCTCTGCATATCCTATTGTCCATCCTGTCCTCATGGTTTATATCTGCTTTGGGAGAATGAGAATTTCACTGGCACTTTCTGCCTCCTTAGGGAGGATGCGGCGTTATAGGCCTGTGAGCCTTAACTCTCAATTTCCCTGCTTTTTGGAGTTTGGTTGAAAACTGTAGAGCCTTTAACGTTGTTTTGTAAACCATAGGTTTTTTGTTTATGGAATTTATTTATATAGCACCATCAGTGTACATGGTGTTGTACAGAGTAAAACAGTAAATAGCAAGACCCTGCCGCATAGGCTTACATTCTAATAAAATCATAAAACAATAAGGAGGGGAAGAGAATGCAAACAGGCACAGGGTAGGGTAAACAGGCACTGGGTAGGGTAAAACTAACAGTATAAAGTCAGAACAAAATCAAGATTTAAAAGCTTTAGGAAAAAGAAAAGTTTTTAGCTGAGCTTTAAAAGCTGCGGTTGAACTTCTAGTTCTCAAATGTTCTGGAAGAGCATTCCAGGCATAAGCGGCAGCAGAAGAAAATGGACAAAGCCGAGCAAGGGAAGCAGAGACCCTTGGGCAGGCGAGAAACATGGCATCAGAGGAGCTAAGAGCACGAGCGGGGCAATAGTGTGAGATGAGAGAGGAGAGATAGGGCGGAGCTAGACCGTGAAAAGCTTTGTAGGTCAACAGGAGAAGTTTATATTGGATTCTGAAGTGAATTGGAAGCCAATGAAGAGATTTCAGAAGTGGAGTTACATGGTCAGAGCGGCGAGCCAAGAAGTTTATCTTAGCAGCAGAGTGGTGAACAGAAACCAACGGACTGATGTGAGAAGAAGGAAGGCCAGTGAGAAGAAGGTTGCAGTAGTCCAACCGAGAAATAACCAATGCATGAAAAGAGTCTTGGCAGAAGAGACAGACAAAAATGATCGAATCCTGGCAATATTATACAGGAAAAAACGACAGGATTTAGCTACTGCCTCAATATGAGGAATAAAGGAGAGTGAGGAATCAAATATAAAGCCAAGACTATGAGCTTCCTTGACCGGAGTAAGCGTAACATCATTGACAGTAAGAGAGAATGAGAGATGAGGAGAAGGTTTAGGAGGAAAAATGGAGGGATCATCCCTGCCTGCTCCCGGGATCCCCTGTGTGTCATTTGGATGCACAGGGATAATCCTGGGACTAACCCGGGAGAAAAGGCAGGTGTAGAAATGGCCTAGGTCAGGGGTAGTGAATATGAAAAGGAGGACAGGGCTCCTGTATCTTTAACAGTTGTATTGAAAAGGGAATTTCAGCAGGTGTCATTTGTATATATGGAGAACCTGGTGAAATTCCCTCTTCATCACAACAGTTAAAGCTGCAGGAGCTATACTAGAGTGACCAGATTTAACAGAGGGCAGGGCACCTGCAGCTTTAACTGTGGCGATGAAGAGGGAATTTCACCAGGTTCCCCATTTATACAAATGACACCTGCTGAAATTCCCTTTTCAATGCAACTGTTAAAGATACAGGAGCCCGGTCCTCTTTTTCATATGGTCACTCTAGTAGTCAACCCAATGGAGAAATGAAGTAGAGGGTGGGAAAGGAAAAGAGGCTGTACCTAGGAAAGGCAAATTAGAACATGGCATGGTCTGGAAGAAGAAAAAAAAGTCCAGAGGCAGAGTCTGACAAGGGAAGGAAATCAGGAGAGAGAATGAGGATAGTGGACTTTGCACAGCCCCATACTTGGCAGTGATGAGAATATGGCTTTGAATCTTTGACTCTAGCCTGTGAAGATAGCATCTGCTGCTTCTGAATCAAAATAATCCCTTAAAAGGCCCACCAAAGAGCCATCTAGCCAAACTCACGACAGCAACATACGTCAAAAGATATACAGAAGGAAGGTGACATCTTCAAGGCTCCCCAACCACTGTGCGTCATCAACCACTGCCTTTTCTGTCTGGAAATCACGCCTTCATGATATTCCTCTGTGTTCTTCCCTTCTCACCTTTAAAATGTTCTTGAAAACCTTTTCTTTTCTTTCTTTTCTTTTCTTTCTTTTTTCGGTCCTCCATATCTTTTTTAATAGGCTTGACTCTTGATTTTCCTTCATTTAATTTTAAATTATTTCTTATAAAATATATTTTATTTGTAACATCTCAATGTGCTTTAATTGTTTCATGAAAGTGCCAGGATTGCTGAATGTATTTAATTTCTACAGCACCTGCAATGCCAGCTGTTGTGCATGAAGGGCCATCTACTTAAACGAAATGTTCCTGTTGGTGCAGTTATTATTGTGCTATGTCTCACTGACACATGTTTTTTTAACATAAATTTGCATAATGTTTGCATCAGCATGGCAAGCATTGTGCTGCTATTGGTAGCCAGTTGCGTCATTTGCAATGAGATTTTCTGATTCTGGGATTATTATCCAAAGTGAAAAAGGGGGTGGGGGAAAAAAAGATATTGTAGACCTGAAAACGGTGCAAAAAAGGGCTAGCAAAAATTATCATCAAGGGGCTGGAGCAACTCCCTTATGAAGAAAGGTTACAATGGCCCCATTCAGAAGACACCTTAAACCATGGCTTTAACCACGGTGAATAAAGCAAAAGAGCCTTATTCACCATGGTTAATTAGGTGTCTTCTGAACATGGCCTGGCTTTCTGGCTTAGCCACCATGGTTAAAGCCATGGTTTAAGGTGTCTTCTGAATGGGCCCATTGTTTGGGCAGTGCCCTCCCAAGACATTTGGCTTCTTGAGGTGAGCAATAAAATGACACCCCTCCCCCATTCCAGAAGCAGAAGCTGAGCCAAGTGGTAGTTGAATCAACTCTGGCAATGAGACAACATCCTCTATTTATCTATTTATTTATTACATTTTTATACTGCCCAATAGCCAAAACTCTCTGGGCGGTTCACAAAAATTAAAAACATGAAGAGCATAAAAACAACCAACAATTAAAAAAACAAACAAATACAAAATACAATATAAAAAGCACAACCAGAATAAAACCACACAGCAAAAAGCACACTAGGAGGAGGGCTTTCTCTGCTGTGGCACCCCGGTTGTGGAATGAGCTCCCCAGAGAGGTCCACCTGGTGCCTACACTGTACTCCTTTCGTCGCCAGCTGAAGACCTTTTTATTCTCTCAGTATTTTAACACTTAATTTTAACTTAAATTTAAATTTTACTGTTTTAACTCTGTATTTTAATTTTATATCAATTTTGCTGCATGGTTTTTATCCTGGTTGTGCTTTTTATTCTGTATTTTGTATTTGTGCTTTTAACCTGTTGGTTGTTTTATTATGGTTTTAATTTTTGTGAACCACCCAGAGAGCTTTGGCTATTGGGCAGTATAAAAATGTAATAAATAAATAAATAAAAATTGATATAGGTTAAAATATGAGATTAAAACAGCAAAGTTTAAATTTAAGTTAAATTAGGTGTTAAAATACTGAGAAAAAAAAGGTATTCATCTGGCAATGGAAGGAAAACAATGTAGGCGCCAAGCAAACATCTCTGGGAAGTTCGTTCCACAACTGGGGTGCCACGGCAGAGAAAGCCCTCCTCTATCATACCTGTAGCCAGAAAGGTAGCTTGGGCATGCAAGGCAAACTGTGTGGCATCAATAGTTCTATCATCCAATACATCACAGCTGTCCCCCTACCCCACAGCACCTGCTACCTCAGGCAGCTGCCTCATTTTGTCTACTGTGCCCTGCATTTGGGGGCACTTTAGCTAAGACAAAAAAAGACATGTAATTGGGGGGATAATAAAATGTTTACAATTATGCATGGTAAACTATGGAATTCTCTGCTATATTGTTTACTTCCTTATTTATTTATCACCTTTCTTTATCACCCAATAGCCAAAGCTCCCTGAGTTGCTCACAACAATTAAAACCACAGCATATAACATCATAAAATACATTATCCATGTTTACAACTGTACTATAAAATCAAAATAAAATCTAACAGCAAGGCAAAGATTTAAAATGCAGTAACAGATTTAAAACAACAGAAACTGATTTAGCAATGGCCAGGGCAGGATCTATACCACTGCTTTAAAGTGCTTTATAACGGTTTTGACAACTATTGGGGCCCAGGACACACTCCATATTCAGTTGTCAAAACTGTTATAAAGCACTTTAAAGCAGTAGTGTAGATCTGGATATGGCTCTCCTGGGCCCTTCCTGCACCTAAGGGTTATCCCAGGAAAATGGAGGGATCATCCTTGCCTGCTCAGGGGATCCCCTGTGTGGCATTTGGATGCACAGGAATGATCCCGTGACGATCCTGTGATATAGGACTGGTGTAGACATGCCCCTGATGTAGGATAACGCTACCACTAACTCTTAGTCATGATTGCTGTATATTACCTCTGGTATCAGGGGTATCAGTATGCCTCCGAATAATAGTTGCTGAGGAAATCATAGCTAGGCTACCTGGTCCCCTGCTACACAAAAGCACCTTGTGAATCCAGGCCTTTATTTCCATAGATGAAACTACACAGATATGCATTCCAAAGACTTGTGAAATAGCTTGCAGCGCTTTAACTCCACACAACAAAACAATTGGCTTCTTCACAGCTTGAGGCCTCCAACACGATTCAGTTGGGTGACCATACATCCGGATTTGCCCAGACATGCCCGGAAACCGGGGGGGCAAATCCGGGTCTGGCCGGAAATTCCCATTTCCCCCCCCCCTTTTGTCTGGGAAAAATGCTTGGGCCGCAGGCCTCTCCTAGGTCGTCATCACTATAGTGACCAAGGAGAAGCCCCGATAGAAGCCGGGAGAGCCTTAAAACTGTGCCTTCGTGAAATGCGGAGATGCCTGGCTTAAGCCATGCCCACCTTGTCCATCCGGGCCTCTCCTGTTGACGTCATAGGAGAGGCACGGATGGATGAGGTGGGCGTGGCTTAAGCCGGGCATTTCCGCGTTTCGGAAATGCGTGGTTTAAGGCTCTCCAGGCTTCTATCAGGGCCTCTCCTTGGTCGCCGTGGTGACTACTACTGAGCCCATCCTATGCCACATCATTTCAATTTAAGGAGAAGTGAAGGAGTCAGTAATAGGTGCAGAACCTGGCCTGAGTGAAGACAAAAGTGAAGGGAGGTCACAGAACTGGATGGAGTGTAGGATGGTGAAGATGGGTGAGGAATTGAGTGAACTGTTGACAAAAAGTATAGAAATGGCAGAATTCAGGAACAGTTTTGGAGAGGAAGTGGTTTGGGGATGAGTTGTTATTTTTCCACCAAGAGAGATGTGGTGGTGGGGAGAGCTCAGGGAGGTGGTTTGATGAATACAGAGGAAGAAATTCTTGCGTAGAGATAAGCAGGAGAATTTTGAGCAAATTAGGGTGACCATTTGAAAAGGAGGACAGGGCTCCTGTGTCTTTAACAGTTGTATTGAAAAGGAAATTTCAGCAGGTGTCATTTGTATATATGGGGAACCTGGTGAAATTTCCTCTTCATCACAACAGCTAAAGCTGCAGGTGCCCTGCCCTCTTTTAAATCTGGTCACTCTAGTATAGCTCCTGTAGCTTTAACTGTGGTGATGAAGAGAGAATTTCACCAGGTTCTCCATATATACAAAATGACACCTGCTGAAATTCCCTTTTCTATGAAACTGTTAAAGATACAGGAGCCCTGTCCTCCTTTTCATATGGTCACCCTACAGAAAATAGAGAGACTGGCATTTGACAAGGAACTTGATATTGATGGAGAAATTGCAGGTATTGCAGTGCAATTCTATACAAGCTAACTCAGTAGAAGGAAGTCCCACTGTGTTCAGTGCTAAGTATTATAGGATTGCAGCTTTGAGGATGTAAAGAGAAGGAGTAAAATGGCTGTACTAACGGGAGAGAAATTAATTTAAGAGAGGGTCATTCTGGATGGATGGAAGCAAGGAATGTGTTGGGGGGACAGCAGCAAGATGGAAGTTGCAATAAACTAAATGAGAAATAAATAGAGCATGCATAGCCATCTTAGCAAAGCAGGTGCAAAGCTGAAAGAGTGCATCTTGGAGATGCTGAAATAAGCAGCACTTGGCAACAGTTGCCTAAAGAAGGAAACAGAAGAGTTGAACCTTATCCCAGGCCTGCATGCTGGAGAGACAGAGGAGATGTGTTGAGAGCTGGCATTGAAAGAATAGTTTTTTGACACGTTCAGTTTGAAACATAAGCGAGAGACCAAGGAGGAAATGCCAGCCAGACAGTTGGGGCCACTTGACATGCTACATTTTAAACAAGCACATGTTATAAACATGTTTTGTATACTTCGTTATGTTTGAGGCTCAGCGTGACATTTTCCCCCCGTTTTAAAAAGTTGAGAGTATTGCAGAAAATGCAGAAAATGTGCCCAGCCCACAAGTTGTCAGGGCTGGCAGCATGTGGACCTTCTCCAGACATTTTGGCTTACAATTTCCATCAGCCTTAACCAGCATAGCCAATGGTGAGGGATGAAGAGATGAAGGGAACTGTAGGCCAAATTACTTGGAGGGCCACATGTTCTGCAGCCCCAGTGCTTTAGGGAGGAACCATAGCTCCATTGCCATTGCCAAAGAGCACATGTTTTGCATGTGTAAGGTCCCAAGTTCAATTCCTGGCATCTTCAGTTAAAAAGAAGAAGAAGCAGGGTGATGGGAAATACCCATGAAGTGCGGCTGCCAGTCAGATTGGGCAATACTAGTCTAGAGAGACAAATGGTCTGACAAGAGGTATTGCCCCATAGTCTCTAACAATGCACATTTACTCAGAAGTAAACCCCATCGAAATCATTGGATTTCCTTCCAGGTATGTAGGATTCTGCCTAAAATCATAATGTTACCTCAAGGATCATGAAGTTTGAATGACACATTGCATTTGGGATTCTTCTAACTTGTTCTATGGTTTCTGAGGGTCTGGGTTCGTTAGAGATGAGGTCTGGGCTAGAAACATGCAAACTAGAGGTGTGCTCTGCTCCAATTAGAATTGGAGAATCAGAAGTGAATTGGCCTGCTCTGCCTTGCCCAGAGGTGGAGTAGAAGTGGACCGCGGACCCTTAGAAGCAAGGCGAAGAGAAGCGCCCATAGGAGAAGCGCTTCTATTTTCGCAGAGCACTCCAATTGCCATTTTGAAAAATTTCGCCCATAGGATTGCATTGAGGAAAAGAAAAGGGGATAACTGTGTTGTTTTTGAAGCTATCTTTCTGAAACTTCTTGTGCTCAGAGAGTCGTGGCTGGGGGTCATTTTGAGCCTACTCTCAGCTCTCTGTGTGGTGCAGTTCGCTTGCTAGAATTTTTTTAAAAATTGGGTAAAAAAACCCGGGAGATTTATCTTTTTGAAGTGCTGAGGGGCAGAGTCAACTCCCGGTCATGATCACATGATCCCAAAGTTGGAGGAGGGGATAGGCAAAATGGGATACTTGGGATACTGGGAACTTCTCTTTCTTAGTCTGAATGGACTTTTCCCGGTGTTTTTTAAAACAGTAGCCCCACCAAATGCACAAACACAACCTGAAATCATGTACTAAGCAAATAAATAACAGATAGGAAACACAGCACTGCTACCCACCCTAACCTTGGGGAACAACTGAATAGATGTGGTGCAAGGGGATGAGGTCCCCTAGGGCATGTGGACATGCCCAGTGCACACACTCTCCCACCCTTGGAGGGTCATCAGAGCCCTCCAAAGGTAAACCAGTGGAGAAGCAATGCCTATCATGAGTTGAAGTGTAAGTTTGCTTCTTAAAGAGTGGTCCCTAGACAGAGACAGTCAAATTGCCACAATTTCCCCTCCCCCTGGGCACGTCCACTTCCCTCTTACTGGTAAAAGACAGATAAAGCCTTTTTAAAAAAATTCTTCCTGTTGTTTATTCAGCAACACTGCTGCTTTTAATTCTACCCCTCATTTGTTTATTTATTTATTTATTTATTCCATTTTATATTTACACCCCATAGCCCAAGGTCTCCTGGCTTTTCCTCTTCAGTGAAGTCAGGCAGGCTTTCATTGTGGTTCAACTCCTTGTTGTTGTTATTATTATTGCTATTAATATTAATTAGTACTGCTATTATTAACATTACTATTGTTGTTGTTTAATAATGGCTGTGATCACAGTGCAGTCAATCAACTCTGAAGCAAGGATCACAAAGCTTTACTCTTATCCTCCTAGCCTCCTAGTTATGGGATGCAAAAGAAAAGGCATCTCTCTGTGCTGCTCCCACCTCACAGGGATGGTTTGCATTACTGGCTTTGAAACTATCCTTGGCTCACTTCCTTGTGCCCCCAGAAATGTCTGCTGCCTGCCTGTCTTCCCTCCCTCCTCCCCTGCCCACCTCACAGGGATGGTTTTTGTATGTCTTGCTTTGACTCAGGGGAGAAGTCCTTCCTGCACTCACTTAGACTTTTGGAAGTTCCAAATCAATTTTTCAAGTGTGGAAGAAGATTCATATAGGTTTATCTACTCCCCAATTCATGGCATGTTGGGATTTCCTTTGAAATGGCCCCTGTCTGCAGCTTTAAAATCCTTGAGATACTGGGGTGTTTGATTTTCAAAAATTCCCCAAAAATCAGGGGATGATGGGATTTGCTTGAAACTTGGCGTCCATGTGGACACATGGATAAGCTGTTATGGGACCAAATGTGAGGTTTCTGACATGAAAATTGACATAGTTGTAGCATGGGACTTGATTTGGGGTGAGTAAAAAGGTTTAAGCCCTGCCAAAAATCAGGGGATGATGGGATTTGCTTGAAACTTGGCATGAATGTGGATCTAGATGACATCTGTGAGGGTGCACACTTCAATTTTTTTTTATCTGTCAAAATGTCAGAGAACAGTCCATGTCTGAAAATGCGATGTCCGATTTTCAAAAATTCCCCAAAAATCAGGGGATGATGGGATTTGCTTGAAACTTGGTGTCCATGTGGACACATGGATCAGCTGTCATGGGACCAAACATGAGGTTTCTGACTTTCAAATTGACATAGTTGTAGCATGGGACTTGATTTGGGGTGAGTTAAAAGTTTTAAGCCCCACCAAAAATCAGGGGATGATGGGATTTGCTTGAAACGTGGCATGAATGTGGATCTAGATGGCATCTGTGAGGGTGCCTGCTTCACAAAAAATTATCTGTCAAAATGTCAGAGAACAGTCCATGTCTGAACATGGGGTGTCCGATTTTCATAAATTCCCCAAAAGTCAGGGGATGATGGGATTGGCTTGAGTCTTGGCATGCATGTGTATACATACATGAGGTGTCATGGTGCTGGGTTTGAGGTTTCTAACATGAAAATTGACAGAGATATCAAAAGGGGTGTGAATTGGGGTTATGGGTGGTGCGTTAGAGGTTAAAGCCCCGCCAAAAATCAGGGGTTGATGGGATTTGCTTGAAACTTGGCATGAATGTAGATCTAGATGGCATCTGTGAGGGTGCCCACTTCCAATTTTTTTATCTGTCAAAATGTGGGAGAACAGTCCATGTCTGAAAATGGGATGTCCGATTTTCAAAAATTACCCAAAAAACAGGGGATGATGGGATTTGCTTGAAACTTGGCATCTATGTGGACACATGGATAAACTGTCATGGGACCAAATGTGAGGTTTCTGACGTGAAAATTGACATAGTTGTAGCATGGGACTTGATTTGGGGTGAATAAAAAGGTTTAAGCCCCGCCAAAAATCAGGGGATGATGGGATTTGCTTGAAACTTGGCATGAATGTGGATCTAGATGGCATCTGTGAGGGTGCCCACTTCCAAATGTCGGAAAACAGTCCATGTCTGAAAATGGGGTGTCTGATTTTCATAAATTCCCCAAAAATCAGAGGATGATGGGATTGGCTTGAGTCTTGGCATGCGTGTGTATACATCCATGAGGTGTCATGGTGCCAAACTTGAGGTTTCTAACTTTAACAGAAAAAAAGTTGTATACTTTTTTGGATTTCAATGCAAGCCTATGGGGGGGGAAGCGGAGCTCTGATCCGGATCCGGAGCTCCTATCTGGATCCAGAGCTCCGCAGCAGAGCAGAGCGGACTATAGGTGGAGCGGGGCGGAGCGAAGCGGCCCGATCTGCAAATTGCGCATCTGGAAGAGAAGTGGATCGGGGGGTCCGTGCACACCCCTAATGCAAACGATTTTTAATGAAAGCCAAAAAGTATTGAGTATGATAAGAGAAGAACTTCTATGATATATAAAAAAGGACTTGTGTTGCCCCCTACAAATGTACCTAGTCCTAAACATCCTGGCGCTAACAATGAGAATTATAAAAATCAACAGGGTGAATTTCAGTCATATGCTAGTATGTATGTGTAAGTCATACATTTTTCTTCACTTTTGCTGTTTTGTTGTTGTTTTTAACTGAACAATTACTTGAGTGGCATGCATACTGATCTGTTGGTATATTCATTAATTTTAAGGGGCACTTTACTAGTCTAAGAATAAATGGATGAGTCATTGGCAGTTTCAACTATGGGGCAATATAGAAATTTTATAATAAAATAATAATAACAACAACAACAAACACTGGGTGAAAGCAATGCAACTACATTATAAACCACGTTAAAAAGTCAAACAAATGACTGGTCAAGCTCTCATTGAGTCAATTACTGTTTGTAAATATAGATACACACTTGCACGCACACAAAATAGCGTTCACCAGCATCAGCCACGGGTGGTGATTTTGTACAGAGAAAATCTCCTAAATGACCTCCTCAGGACATTTTGGGAAACAGCTTTAGATACAATTGATATTGGCTTGAGGTATGCTGGCAATTAGGCAAATGCAATGTCACATTGCATTACATCAGACTGCACCATTACAAAAATCAATTGTTTGTACAGCTTATGCTGGGCTAAAAGTATTCATATCGGTTATCCAATGAAGCATAAGCCAGCAGAAGGTCTTAAAACTTAAACATACTTCCGCTTTAAATAACTCTGATGGTTTGATCTCTGTCTCCCCATGTACATACCTCCGGTCTCCCTGGCCTCCTGCCACCACTGCCACCCACTAGCCAATGTGTACACTCAATTCGTTAAAACAAACCACGCACCTCAAGTCAACACTCAGTGTAAATTGATCTGTTTTGCAATATGGCTTCTAAGCCATTTAGGGTACAATCAAATCAGTTGGGCCCTCACTGCTTGGAAGCCTCCAAACCTGGAGTCTGTCTGTGATGATTTTTGCTTTAAATCCTTCTAGCAAGGGCACTTTGGAAGGAGAGAGAAGGAGACTGGAGGAAGCTCAGGATGTGGTCTCCTCCCCTCCTTATCCACCCCAGCACCCCCTTTCCTCCTCCTCCTCCGTGTTTTCTTCTGTGGCAGTTCCGAGGGGGCAGAGGAGGGGGCACCTTTCCAATTTCCCCTTCCAAGGTCAGATGGCCCAGCTACAGTATAAAGGCAAATCAGTGCAAATTTACAATGATCTTTCTCAGCATACATTGAATTGGAGGCGCAGTGTCAAGCCAATAACTGAAATATTAGTGAAGAAAAAAATCACATATTCGTGGGGTTATCCTGTTTTTCTAAGATTTACATATGGAGGGGGGGAGCACAAAGTAACCTCTCTGGATCAGGGTAAAGAGTTGTTGAAGAGCTTGGGTCTGTTTGGGGAAGCAAGTGTGATTGGAACAGGTGGGGGGGATGAAGCTGGGGCATCTGGGATGTAATAGAATTGTTAATTGTATTATGAGATAATTGTAGTCAGAAATGTTAAGCATAGAAACCTTGCCGGCCAGGCGCAGCACTGCCTCCCCCCCTCACCCTAAAGTAGATGGCTGGAGTATTAGACTCACGGGGATGTGGGGGGGAAAGAGTTGGGGGGAGGGGAGGGGGGAAGGGAGGATGGTAAGGGGTAGAGTAAGGGGACTGGGGGTTATATTATGGTGTTTGTGTTTTTTGTTTGTATGTAAAGTTGAGTTTCAGAGCACAAGGGATCGAAAGAGACTCCAAAAGGGTGAATATGGATAAAAAGATAAAAGTATCAACACTCAATGTTAAAGGTTTGGGGGCAGTCATGAAAAGGAGGAGAATAGAACAAATGTTTAATAAAGAAGGATCTGATATCATAATGATGCAAGAAACACATCAGGCTTCGATAATGTGAATATGATAAAATTAAAGTGGCTAGTTTATTATGAAAAGTCATTGGGGACTTCAAAAAAAATGGAGTGGCCACTTTGATTTCAAAAAAGAGTGGATTCATATTAGAAGACATAAAAAAGGACGATAGTGGTAGATATGATAAAAGGTAAAATTGAAGGAAAGATATATACATTAATTAATGTTTATGCCCCAAATGAGAGACATAGAGAGTTTTTTATAAAATTACTTAAAGAAATAGAAGAATTTAAGGAGGGGTATGTTATTTTAGCTGGGGATTTTAATATGGTTATTGATAACAGATGGGACAGGTCGAACCCCACAAATGTTGAAAAGAGGAATAATATAACTATATTGAATAAATTAGTAAAAGAAAATGATTATCTGGATTCTTGGCGTTTACTCAATGGGGTTAAGCCTGGGTTTTCATATTTTCCCCCAGTTCATCATACATACTCCAGGATAGATCATATCTTTGTCTCAAAAGATTTGGCAACGAAGATTTGTAAAATGGAAATGGGGGTAATAAAGGTAACTGATCACGCTTTGTTAAGTTTAGAATTTGCAGTTAAGAAGAATTACAAAGAGGCATACAGATGGAAATTGAACACAAAAATATTGAAATATAATAAAGTGGTAGAAAAAATTCAGAAGGAATTGTCAGAGTCATGGGAAATTAATGAAAAGGGAGGAACAGCTGGGTCAGTCGTTTGGGACACCATGAAGGCTGTAGTAAGAGGAATTTGTATTAGAGAAATGTGCAGTTTAAAAAGACAACAACATGCAGAGCAGGAGAAGCTAGAGACAGAAATTAGAAGTTTGGAGGAAGAATATTGGCAAGGTAAAAATAAATATAAATTAGTAGAAATACACGCTAAGAAGAAGCAATTAGAAAATTTAAATTTAGAGGAGGTTCAAAAAAAATTAATATATATGAAAAGGGAATATTTTGAAAAAAGCAATAGGAATTCTAGATTGCTTGCCAGGCTCACACAAAAAGAAAAAGGGAGAAATGGGATAGAAGCATTGAAGGATAATAGAGGGAATTATTGTTATACAATGAAAGATAAAATAAAAAATTTTCAGAAATTTTATCAGGAATTATATAAGGGTAAAGAAATTCAACAAGAGAAGGTGGAGGAATATATTGGAAGGTATATAAAGAAGGGAATAAAAACAGTACATAAAGAGCAAATGGAGAAGGTAATAACTCAAAGAGAAGTTGAAGATGTAATTGATAATTTGAAAGTGGGTAAATCACCAGGAGCAGATGGTTTAGGATCAGAATATTATAAAGTTTTTAAAGAGTTTTTAGTTCCGAAATTAGTGAAACTTTATAATGCTATATTATTAGGAGATAAGATACCAGAATCATGGGAACATTCATTGATAATATTAATTCCAAAACCAGATAAAGATTTGACTATCCCTGATTCATATAGACCTATCTCATTAATAAATCAGGATGCCAAAATTTTTTCATTATGGCTAAACGGTTAAATAAATTTATATCAGAATATATAGGAGAGGATCAATGTGGATTTGTGACAGGAAGGCAGATGCATAGTTTAGTGGGAAGAGTTTTAAATGCAATAAATGCAATAAAAAAGTCAAATACCAAGGCAGGAATTTTGGCATTGGATATTTTTAAGGCTTTTGATTGTGTGAGCTGGCAGGCAGTAAAGATTATTGTAGATAAAATGGGATTTGGAAATAAATTTTAAAATATAATAGAACAGTTATATTCCCAAAATACAGCTGTAGTGGTGGTAAACGATGGACTCACTGAAAAGATACAACTTGCCAGAGGTACAAGACAAGGATGTCCGCTCTCGCCGGTCCTGTTTGTAATGGTTATGGAAGTATTGGCAAATGCATTAAGGGATGATGGAGAGATAGAAGGAATTGGAGAGGTAAGGGAAATAAAGTTGAATATGTTTGCAGATGATACCTTATTGACTATTAAGAACCCAATAAGAAAAATAGATAGAATTAAATCTCAATTGAGAGAATTTGAAGAAGCTACAGGGTTAAGAATAAATTGGTCTAAATCAGAGATGATGTTGTTTAATTATACTAAGAAGGAAGAAAAGGAATGGGAACATAAGGGAATAGAAATGAGAGTTAAGGAGGAGATTAAATATTTGGGAATTAAACTTACAAAAAACCTAGAGAATTTAGAAAAGGAGAATTTAACGAGGTTAAAGAAAGAGGTATTAGAAAAATTAGAAAAATATAAAAGATTAAATTTATCTTGATTTGGAAGAATAGCATTAATAAAAATGAAGATTTTAGCTAAAATTAATTTTGTGTTTAGGATGTTACCAATAAAAATCTCAGAAATTGAGATAAAAAGTTGGCAAAATATTATTAATAAATATTGTAACGGAGAAAAGAAAGCGAGGGTAAATAAGAATAATTAGTATTTAAGCCAAAAAAAGGGTGGATTGGGTCTCCCAAATATAAAATTATACTATGTAGCAAATAGATTAATACATATTGTAGAAGCAATTATAGGAGTAGGAGATTTACATTGGATGGAGGATAAAATTACAAGTAATGTAGAGATGAGTTTGGAAAATGTCTTTTTTAAGGAAGGAGGGAGACAGTGGGTTGGAAGTATAGATAATCCACACCTGAGGACTCAATGGGAAATTTGGAGTAAATTTAAAGGGAAGCTGCTTCCGAACAACTCTCCCTTATCACCGGTAATAATGTTAAAGAATTTCCCAGAGGATCTGAATGGTAGATTATGTAAAATATTAAAAGAGAAAAATAAAATGAAATTAAAGGATTGGTTAAGGGATATGAAAACAAGAGAAGATATGGAAAATTTGTTAAAGGAAATTTTTTTATCTTGGTTGGAGTATGGGCAATTAGAACAATGGAATAAAAAGTGGATTAAAGACAATAGAGTTTGTAGAGAGATGACGAAGTTTGAAGAGTTAATAGTAAATAAGGAAAAAGGTAAAGGAGGAAGTATAGTTTTAAAAGGGTTAATGAGCGAAATATATAAAATATTGTTAGAAAAGGAGTTAAGGGATAGCTCAGGGAAAATGGTATGGGAGACAGATTTGAAGGTACAAATAGGGCGACAGAGATGGGAGGGACTGTGGAAACAAAGAGTGTTGAGAAGTATGTCAGTGAGAATAAAGGAGAATTATTTTAAAATTTTGTGGAGGTGGTACCTAACCCCGATTAGATTGAATAAGATAAATGAGCAATATTCAGCAAATTGTTGGAGAGGTTGTGGGGAAATAGGAACGTATTTACATATGTGGTGGGATTGCAAATATGTACAAAGATTATGGAAGATGGTGTTTTTAGAAATTGAAGAAATAGTGGGAATGAAAATAGATCAAACACCAAAGATTGCATTACTGTCACTATTTGAAGATTTAAAATGTGGGAAAGAAATTAAAGAGTTGATAACGAGTTTGCTGACTGCAGCACGATTGATGGTAGCTAGGAACTGGAAGATTCAAGGGGAATGTTTTATTGAAGAATGGTATAAAGAAGTATGGGATATAAGTGGAGAAAAGGCATAACTAAAATAAATGAGTTTGAAGGAATCTGGAAACAGTTCCTAATATTTGTGTTTACTAAGGGAAGTGGGATACCGCCAGCAGAAGAAACGATAAGATTTTGGAATCAGGAATAGATCCCGAGGTGGGGGGTGCACTTTTATGTTAAGAATGATTATGCTGTGGTATGATATTTATAGTTAATATCTATTCAACACATATGTATTCAACATCTTTTAGTATGTATGTAGTAGTTGTTTGATGTTGTTTTTTTCTTTTCATTATTGTAATGTATGTATAATCAATGTAGAAAAATAAAAAATATTATAAAAAAAAAAAAGATCGCCATCTTGGACCTCAGAAAGGGTTTTCCGAGCAAGCCTACGGTCCCCAGGATGCTCTCCCAGGGACCATGGGGTTGCTCTCTCCGAATCTAAAAATCGAGGCCTTTGCAAACAAGAGAATGAGCCAATGTGAACAAACGACCCAAAACAGAAAAAGAAAAAAAAGGAAACAGAAAAGCAATTTCATCACAACTGCAACAGTGTATTGTGGCTTGTGTCATGTGTTCATGCTACAAACAAACGATGGAACACATGTGAATTTTTGAACTGTGTGTGTGTGTCAACAATGATCGCATTCTGGAAAAAAGAAAAAATTCTAGCATGATGGTGGCTTACACACAAAAATAATATTTTAGGAATAGGTTTCAGCACCTTGAGTAGCTCCTTTAGAGTTCTGACCAATTTTGATGGAAACCCAGAGTAGATTCACTGCCCTACTGACATCAGAGCCACCAGCCTCCACTGAAAAGAAGCTGTAGTGTAGATCCTCCCCACTTCTACTTTGGTAGAGAAAATTGATGGGGAGGGGGATCTGGAAGGAATACCAGCCTCCTCTAAGTAAGTCAATTCTCCATGTTTCTACTGATTTGCTAGGTTTGTGGATATGCTAGATTCTGTTGGTTTTCCTAGTTTGCTACGTTTGAGTAATATTGACTGACTTCAGGTCACTCCTAGCATACTTTTTAATCAAATCTCAGAGTTCATGGACATTAATTTCCACATATTTTCCTACATATTGGCAGCACTTTCTGGATTTTCTAGGAAAGGAATTGCAAGATTACTGGATTGAGCAATCCTAATCCTTTCGAACGGATGTCCAAGGCCATGGCTAGACCAGCCCTATATCCAGGGATTGTCCCGGGATCATCCCTATGCATCCACATGACACACAGGGGATCCCAGGAGCAGGGAGGGATGGAGCGTGTTCAGAGGAAGGCAACCAGGATGATCAGGGCTCTGGAAACAAAGCCCTATGAAGAGAGACTGAAAGAACTGGGCATGTTTCGCCTGGAGAAGAGAAGATTGAGGGGAGATATGAAAGCACTCTTCAAATACTTAAAAGGTTGTCACACAGAGGAGGGCCAGGATCTCTTCTCGATCATCCCAGAGTGCAGGACATGGAATAACGGGCTCAAATTACAGGAAGTCAGATTCCGGCTGGACATCAGGATAACAATGGAACCAATTACCTAGGGAGGTTGTGGTCTCTCCCACACTAGAGGCCTTCAAGAGGCAGCTGGACAACCATCTGTCAAGTATGCTGTAGGGTGGATTCCTGCATTGAGCAGGGGGTTGGACCCGATGGCCTTTTAGGCCCCTTCCAACTCTACTATTTTATGATTCTATGATTCTCTATGATTCTATATCGGCAGGCCCTTTATTCCTCCTTTTTCTGTGGTCTCAGGTGATCCAGAGACAACGGAACGTGTGGCTGGGCGTTGGGGGTTGTCCCAGCTCATTGCAAGGAGCCGGAACCCAGGCACAGGGGTGGGGTGGGGGGAGGGCAAGTTTTTTAAAAAAACCTCATTTGAGTGCTCCTGTGCTCATTGACCTTTAAAAAAAAAACTAAAATGGCAGCCGCAATGCCGCTTACAGCATGTTTACCAGGGCGACGATCTCGCAATCATAAAATCGTGAGATTGCTGCCCTCCTAACCTCTCGTCTAGCCATGGGCCAAGATTGGTTAGGATGATGGATGGAGACGTGCCAAGGGATAAAATCATAAGGAAACAGCCCCTCTTCCTACTCTGGTCACTTGTGTATCAGCAGGCCTCAGGATGCTGGTATGGCTCCATGGTAGATCTGCCCTTCAGTCCTACTAAGGATTGCTCTGTAAGTTTGCAGTGTAGGACATCCCAAGCAAAGATGCAGCCCAAATCTAGTTACCCTGGCAGTGCAATCCTATACATGTCTCTCTCTTCAGAAGTAAGCCCAATTAAATCCAATGGGTCTTACTCCCAGGTTGACATTTATCACTTGGGAAAATTCTTCAGCTGGGCAGACAGACAAGATATATCAAAAGAAAGCTCTTTTCAACTATGGCAGGCAAACAGCTCCCTTCATTTATATGAGCTGCTAAAAGGATGTTTAGCCCACTTGTGTATAATTCTGATTACACAGCTCCACACAGCCAATTTTTAAAAAATGCAATAACATTTAGAGGTCCCTACATCACAGCAATACATATACAGAATACAAATATTTGCTAAACATTCCCAATGATTAAAACAAAAATAAGAAAAGCCAATAACTGATCTTATACTGCCAATACGTATCAGTTAGTGCCAAAAATATAACACAAGTAATTTTGGTTATGGTTGATACTCTGAGGCAGAGAGTGGGGAGCCAAACGATCTCATAATAATTTTAATCTATATTCAGTCTTCACGTTTCTTTTTCCGAGGTGGGGTAGGCACCATGGTAGTCTGTTGTGTATTGCCCTAGGAGGAGGGCTTTCTCCGCTGTGGCACCCCGGTTGTGGAACGAGCTCCCCAGAGAGGTCCGCCTGGCGCCTACACTGTACTGCTTTCGTCGCCAGCTGAAGACCTTGTTATTCACTCAGTATTTTAAAACTTAATTTTAACTTAAATTTAAATTTTACTGTTTTAACTCTGTATTTTAATCTTATATCAACTTTGCTGTGTGGTTTTATCCTGGTTGCGCTTTTTATACTGTATTTCGTAATGGTGTTTTAACCTGTTGGGTGTTTTACTGTGGTTTTAATTTTTGTGAACCGCCCAGAGAGCTTCGGCTATTGGGCGGTATAAAAATGTAATAAATAAATAAATAAATAAATATTGTGGCAAAACTGCAAAGAGATTTGTGGTGCTTTAAAGATGGGCAACTTACTCTGTACAGCACCATGTACATTGATGGTGCTATATAAATAAATAATAATAATAATAATAATAATAATAATAATAATAATAATTCTTGCTTATGTTTTCGTAGACGCTGTCCACATCATCATGTAACTGATAAAGTGGCCAGCATCCACAAAAAGGTTGTGGCAAAATGAATTTGTTCATCTTTAAGGTGCTGTAAGAGTCTTTGCAGTTTTAACATTTCTTTTGAAATGCTTTACATATCAAATTAGAATGAATACCTGTCTATGTCCTTTGTAAAATTAAGTTGTTTTTGAAGTTCCAGATGGCTGAATAAATGAGATATTTTAAAACACTGATAATTAGGAAGACACCGCTCAATTTCATCCATCACAATTCAGCGCAAATGCATCTTTTGATTGGCATACATATGGAAGGTGACTAGTCAATGAAGGTGTCGTTCCAATTAGTGCTAAACCTGTGCATTCTGTAGGCACTAGATATCTCTGTACATTAATATGGGGAAGAAAGGCTGAGTGAACAGCACATTACGAGTAACAATACAGCAGTATGAACTAGGGGTGTGCATGGACCCCCCGATCCGCTTCTCTTCCAGATCCACAATTTGTGGATCGAGCTGCTTCGCTCCTCCCTTGCTCCGCCTACAGTCCGCTCCACTCTGCTGCGGAGCTCCGGATCCAGATCGGAGTTCCGCTTTTTCCCCCCCATAGGCTTGCATTGAAATACAAAAAAGTCTACAACGTTTTTCCTGTTAAAGTTAGAAACCTCAAGTTTGGCACCATGACACCTCATGGACGTATACACATGCATGCCAAGACTCAAGCCAATCCCATCATCCCCTGATTTTTGGGGAATTTATGAAAATTGGACACCCCATTTGCAGACATGGAGTGTTCTCCAACATTTTGACAGATAAAAAAAATTGAAGTAGGCACCCTCACAGATGCCATTTAGAACCACATTCATGGCAAGACTCAAGCAAATCCCATCATCCCCTGATTTTTGGCGGGGCTGTAACCTCTAACGCACCACCCATAACCCCAATTCACACCCCTTTTGATATCTCCGTCAATTTTCACATTAGAAACCTCAAACTCTCGGGGCAGAGCTGGACGCCATGAGGCGTAAGACTTCTCTTTGAGAGACTCCCGGACGGGGTGATCTGAGAACTTAATTATCTCATTTAAAAAGGCATGGGTCTCTAATGAAAATTAATGGAAATGACTATGACTATTAAGTGAGGGTGAAATGTTATACTTGGAAGCATAATCAGCATAAGGAGTGAGGAAATTAGCCCGGTGTTCGGGCTTGTAAATCAGTCAGGCGGAACGGAGAGGAGAGCGGTGAAAATGAAAGTGGAGTTGTTATTGCTGGAGCTCTTTCATCTCCTAGTCTGATAAATTACTGTGAACTATACTCCTTATCTGGAAAGAATGACTAATTGGCAATAAATTCACCCTTTAAAAAGCATCGAAGGAGGAAAGTGATTTATATGCGTGGAAAGAGAGACGGTGTTGATTGTTATTCGGGACATTAAGCAATAGTCATAAATAGATCTATGTCGAACGCTAGAAAATAAAAAAAAACCTCCTGGAAAAGCTACTTGGCAGCGAATACGCCCCTCTAATCATAATCTTGCCCGTCTTGAAAAGGTGCCCACAGAAGAAGTTATACAAAGTAGCAAAAGTGGGAGTGGAAGTGAGAGCGAAAACAGGTCTGACAAAATGGTGGAGAAAGCTGGCACGGTGCCAACTTCTATGGAGGAACTTAAGAGTTTGATATTGGATAGCAATGCAACTTTGATTAAAAAGATGGATGAACATTCCAAGAAGGCAGATAAGCGGATGGGGGTGCTGGCTGACAAGATTGCCCAGAATGACAGAGCTATAAAGATTAGGGGTGTACACGGACCCCCCGCTCCGCTTCTCTTCCAGATCCGCGATTTGTGGATTGGGGCGCTTCGCTCCGCCCCTGCTCCGCCTATGTCCGCTCCGCTCCGCTGCGGAGCTCCGGATCCGGATTGGAGCTCCGTTTCCCCCCCCCCATAGGCTTGCATTGAAAGCTAAAAAAGTATACAACTTTTTTCTATTAAAGTTAGAAACCTCAAGTTTGGCACCATGACACCTCATGGAGGTATACACACGCACGCCAAGTTTCAAGCCAATCCCATCATCCCCTGATTTTTTTGGGAATTTTTGAAAATCGGGCACCCCATTCACACCCCTTTTGATAGCTCCGTCAATTTGCACGTTAGAAACCTCAAACTCGGCACCATGATAGCTTATCCAGGGATACACATGCACGCCACGACTCAAGGCAATCCCATCATCCCCTGATTTTTGGCGGGGCTCTAACCTTTTAACTCACCCCAAATCAAGTCCCATTTTACAACTACGTCAATTTGCATGTCAGAAACCTCACCTTCGGTCCCATGACAGCTTACCCATGTGTCCACATGGACGCCAAGTTTCAAGCCAATCCCATCATCCCCTGATTTTGGGGGAATTTATGAAAGTTGGACACCCCAGTATCTCAGGGATTTAAAGCTGCAGACAGCTCAATGGGCCCATTTCAAAGGAAATCCCAACATGCCATGAATTGGGGAGTAGAGATAAACCTAAATATGAATCTTCTTCCACACTTGAAAAATTGATTTGGAACTTGAGCACAGGAAGGACTTCTCCCCTGAGTCAAAGCAAGACACACAAAAACCATCCATGCGAGGTGGGCAGGGGAGGAGGGAGGGAAGGCAGGCAGGCAGCAGACATTTCTGGGGGCACAAGGAAGTGAGCCAAGGATAGTTTCAAAGCCAGTAATGCATATAAAATGGAATAAATAAATAAATAAACATAGCAGCAGTGTTGCTGAATAAACAACAAGAAGAATTTTTTTTAAAAGGCTATATCTGTCTTTTACCAGTAAGAAGGGAGTGGACGTGCCCAAGGGGAGGGGGAATCATCTGCCAATTTGACTGGTCCTGTCTAGGTACCAGTCTTTAAGAAGCAAACGCTCACTTCAACTCATGATAGGCATTCTCTCCAGTGATTTACCTTTGGAGGACTCTAATGATCCTCCGACAGGAGAGTGCACTGGGCACATCCACATGCCCTAGGGGAGCTCATCCCCTTGCACCACATCTATTCAGTTGTTCCCTAAAGTTAGGGTGGGTAGCAGTGCTGTGTTTTCTATCTCTTATTATTGGCTTAGTATATGATTTCAGGTTGTGTTTGTGCATTTGGTGGGGCTACTGTTTTAAAAAACACTGGGAAAAGTCCGTTCAGACTAAGAAAGAGAAGTTCCCAGAATCTCAAGTTACCCGTTTTGCCTATCCCCTCCTCCAACTTTGGGATCATGTGATCATGACCGGGAGTTGACTCTGCCCCTCAGCCCTTTGAAAAAGGTACATTTACCCGCTGTTTTACCCGATTTTCCCAAAAGTTCTAGCAAGCGAACCGCAGCACGCAGAGAGCTGAAAGTAGGCTCAAAATAACCCCCAGCCACGACTCTCTAAGCACAAGAAGTTTCAGAAAGATAGCTTAAAAAACAACACAGTTATTCCCTATTCTTTTCTGCAATGCAATCCTATGGGCAAAATTTTTCAAAATGGCGATCGGATCGGTCCGCGAAAAGAGAAGCGCTCCATGTATGGGCACTTCTCTTTGCTGTGCTTCTACGGGTCCCCGGTCCGCTTCTACTCCGCCTCTGGGCAAGGCGGAGCAGGCCAATTCACTTCTGATTCTCCGCTTCTAATCGGAGTGGAGCACATCCCTAATAAAGATGCTAGATGTTGAAGTAAAATCATTGGAGAAAAGGCAGGATGTCTTTGAAAAAACCTGTGATGTGAAGTTCCGCAATCAAGAATTAAAGCTGATCCAGTTGCAGGATCAAGATCGAAGATCTAACGTACGAATTAAAAACTTTATTGAAGAACCAGGAGAGGATTTGAGAAAAATAATTTTGAAGTGGTTTAAATATATGATGCCTGATCTGGAATTAAAAGACTGTGAGCTGGAAAGGATTCATAGAGTTGGAGGAGCAAACTTCAGAGGAGCAATCAAAGACATCCTTGTGAAATTTGGCAGTTACTACAAAAAAGAGCAACTTATGAAGAAATTGAGGTCTATGGTTATGATAAAATACAAAGGCAAAGCAGTGCAAATCTTCAACGATCTTTGTCAGCAAACACTCCAATGGAGACGCAGCATCAAGGAAATAACTGAAACGTTAACAAGGAGCAAAATAAAGTATGCTTGGGGTTTCCCTGTTTTTCTAAGGTTTTCACATGGTGGGAGGCAATACAGAGTAACCTCTTTGGATCAGGGCAAGGAGTTGCTGAAGAGTTTGGGTTTATCTAAGGATACAAGTCTGGAAGCTGAAGTTGGGAATGGAGCTGAAGCTGGGGCATCTGGGATGTAATAAATTGATAAATGGTTTATGAGATAATAATACATAAAAGTTGTTAAATACAGAGATCTTGCCGCTCAGGCGGAGCTCCGCCTCCCCCTCCCTTAAAGGTAGATAATGGCTGGAGTGGTAGACTTACAGGGATCTGGAGGGGGGTAAAGAGGTGGGGGGTGGGATGGGGGGTGGGGGTTCAATAGGGTGGGAGGGAGGGATTTGAAGGGTGGTTTAGGGTTTTTGTGTTTTGTTGTATGTGTTTATGAGTTGCAGAGCACACAGGATTGGAAGGAGTATCAAAAGATTAAATATGGATAAAAAAATTAAAGTATCAATGCTCAATGTCAAAGGTCTGGGGGCAGTCGTGAAAAGGAGGAGAATTGAACAAATGTTAAATAGAGAAAGATCTGATATTATGTTGCAAGAAACGCTCCAAAGGTTTGATGGCGTAAATGAAATACGCACAAAATGGTCAGTTTATTATGAAAAGTCACTGGGGACAACAACAAAAAATGGAGTGGCTATTTTGATTTCAAAAAAAAAGTGGATTTACGTTAAAAACTATAAAAAAGGATGATAATGGTAGATATCTTATGATAAAGGGACAAATTGAAAGTGAAGCATATACATTAGTTAATGTCTATGCCCCCAATGAGAGACATAGAGAGTTTTATATGGAATTATTTAAAGAAATAGAGGAGTTTAGGGAGGGGTATCTTATTTTAGCTGGGGATTTTAATATGGTAATGGATAATAGATTGGATAGGTCAAACCCCACTAATGCAGAAAAGAGAAATAATATTACTATATTGAATAAATTAGTAAAAGAAAAAGATTATGTGGATTGTTGGCATTTACTGAGTGGGGCGAACCCTGGCTTCAGAAAAATTTAATATATATGAAAAGGGAGTATTTTGAAAATAGCAATAGAAATTCTAGATTGCTTGCCAGACTCACACAAAAGGAAAAAGCCAGGAACGGGATAGGAACATTGAAAGATAAACAAGGGAATTATTGTCATATAATGAAGGGTAAAATAAAAAAAATTTCAAGAATTTTATCAAGAATTGTATAAGGGAAAGGATACTCAAAAAAAGAAGTTGGAAGCTTATATAGAAAAGTATATAAAGAAGGGAATAAAAATGGAACATAAAGAGTTAATAGAGAAGGTAATAACTCAAAGA
The DNA here is from genome assembly GCF_023053635.1 of Elgaria multicarinata webbii. NCBI lineage: Eukaryota > Metazoa > Chordata > Lepidosauria > Squamata > Anguidae > Elgaria > Elgaria multicarinata. The sequence goes on from NC_086174.1 coordinate 145,140,047, forward strand.
GAAATAGAAGAAGTAATTGAGAATTTGAAAGTGGATAAATCACCTGGGTAGATGCTTTAGGATCAGAATATTATAAGGTTTTTAAAACTTTTTTAGTACCGAAATTATTGAAGCTCTACAACTCCATATTGGAAGCAGAAAGGACACCAGAATCATGGGAACATTCATTAATAATTTTAATACCAAAACCAGATAAAGATTTGACTGTCCCTGATTCATATAGACCTATTTCATTAATAAATCAAGATGCTAAAAAAATGTCAACTATTTTAGCAAGGTGGTTGAATAAATTTATAGGTGAATATATAGGGGAAGTTCAATGTGGATTTGTAGCAGGTAGACAAATGCACAATTTAGTGGGAAGAGTTTTAAATGCAATACAGGTGATAAAAAAGTCTAAGATTAAAGTGGGAATTCTGGCATTGGATATCTTCAAGGCTTTTAATTGTGTGAGCTGGCAAGCTCTAAAGATGGTTTTAAATAAAATGGGATTTGGAAACAAATTTAAAGCTATAATAGAACAGTTGTACTCTCAAAATACAGCCGTAGTGGTAGTGAATGATGGAGTTACGGATAAGATACGACTAGCCAGAGGGACAAGGCAAGGATGTCCACTCTCGCCGGTCCTGTTTGTAATGGTAATGGAATTATTGGCGAATGCAATAAGAGATGATGAGGAGATAGAAGGAATAGGTACTATGAAAAAAATAAAACTGAATATGTTTGCAGATGATACTTTGCTAACCATTAGAAATCCAATAGGAAAGATTGGAAAAATTAAACAGCAATTGAGAGAATTTGAGTATATTACTGGGTTAAGAATAAATTGGTCCAAATCAGAGATGATGTTATTTAATTATACTAAAAAGGAAGAGAAGGATTGGGAAGAAAAGGGAAGAGAAATGAGAGTTAAGGAACAGATTAGATATTTGGCAATTAAAATTACACAGAATTTAGAGAGCTTAGAGAAAGAGAATTTAAATACTCTAAAAAAAGAGATTTTAGTAAAATTGGAAAAATATAAAAGATTAAATTTTTCCTGGTTTGGAAGAATAGCATTAATAAAAATGAAGATTTTAGCAAAGATCAATTTTGTGTTTAGGATGCTACCAATAAAAATTTCAGAATTAGAGATAAAAAGTTGGCAAAATATCATAAATAATTATTGTAATGGAGATAAGAAAGCGAGGGTAAATAAGAGTAAATGGTATTTAAGTAAAAAAAAGGGAGGATTGGGTCTCCCAAATATTAAACTATATTATGTAGCTAATAGGCTAAGACATATTGTGGAGGCAATTATAGGAATAGGAGAATTAGATTGGATGGAGGATAAAACTACAAGTAATATAGAGATCAATCTGGAAAATGTATTTTTTAGGGAAGGAAAAAAAAATGGGTGGAAAGTATAGGTAACCCGCTCTTAAGGTTTCACTGGGAAATTTGGAGTAAATATAAAGGGGAGCTGCTTCCGAGCAGATCCCCTTTATCACCGGTAATAATGTTAAAGAATTTCCCGGAGGAATTAAAGAGTAGATTAAGTAAAGTTTTAATAGAAAAAATAAAATGAAGTTAAGGGAATGGTTAAGAGAAATGAATACAAGAGAGGATATGGAAGAGGTTCTAAAAGATAAAAAATTAACTTGGTTAAATTATTGGCAATTAGAACAGGGGACTAAAAAGTGGGTAAGAGAAAATGGAGATTGTAGAGAATTGACGAAGTTTGAGGAATTAATAGTTAAGAAAGAAAATGATAGGGGAAAAAGAAGAGCGTCAAAAGGGTTAATGAGTGAAATATTACAGGAATCACAGTCGTGATTCCTGTAGTTAAGGGCCGTCAGTAAAACGAGCATTCCGCCATGTTAAATGGAATTGCTGGGGGGTGGGTCAACCTAGCAGCCTAAAATAAAAAATATTTCAGGAATCTTTCTGAAACACGGTACTGCCAGAAAGAAATGCTGGCTTTACATTCCCTGCGCGTTTCAGGGAGATTCCTGCAATATTGAGGGCTGGGTGGGAGTTTAAAGCAGAAAATGGGGGGGGGGCAGTATGTCTGTCCAGATCTGCTTTGTTTTATTTCCTGGTTGGCAACCTTTTTTTGCTCACTTATAGCACCAAATTGGGACCCTTACCTTCCAATCCATTGATGGGATTGTGTTCCCCTGTCCTCCTCATTGATGGAATGGCCTTTCTTTTTAAAATATCTGCTTCCGTTGATTTTTTATTAATTTATTTGCGTCCAATGTTAGCCTATGGGACTCCGATAAGCTCACGCATGCGCCTCAGGTTCCAAGGAGGGAGGGGGGAGAAGGGAGTGAGTGGGAGAGAGTCTGGGAGCAAGCAAGGCCATCCTCTGGGGGGGCAGGGCCTCCTTCTAGCACCCGGGCCTGCAGCCGCGCAAGGAGTTCACCTCAGCTGGGCCCAGGCTTCCTCCCAGCGTCTCCGCCCCCTCCCTGCCTCAATGGGGCCTTGAACTTTGCCTGCAAGATCGTGCAGAGCAAGTACAAGGACCCATCGACGCTGAGGGAGGGGGCTGTGGGACGCATTCTGGGACTTCCTGGAAGCGCCCCCCCCCACTCCCTGCCTAGGCCGAGGGGAAGAAGAAGAAGAAGAAGAAGAAAGCTGCAAGCAAGCAGGAGAAGAAGCAATTAGAAGGTAAGACTGAGGGGGGTCGGTGGGGGGGATGGTGGCTAGGTGAATGTAGGGGGCTGGCTGCTTAAGAGCTTTATTGCACCAGCGCTATACCTTGCAATCACTGCAAATTGCATGCAAAGGACTCAGAAGTTTTCCACCTTAAAATCAGCTTTTATTGTGAAGTACTCTCATGCATCCTGCTTTAATTGTGCTTAATTTGCAAAAAAAAATTGCAATTTCCCCCTTAAACTCACATGGTGGTTTGCAAAGGATTGCTTCAAAACAACAATGTCTAAAGCTGGTAGCTCTGTGCTGCAGCAGCAGTAGCAAGACAACTGCAAAAGCAGGTACATGGGTGCTGGTGTGAACTGTATTTAGCTTGCACGCTTGAAAATTGTACAGATTCCAGCCTTTGCAGTGTTAATCTCGAAGTCTTACTGGGGGAGTTTGGGTGTGTGTATGGATAAAACTCTGTAAAAATATTTCTCTTAAGACATTGTCAGGGATGTCTGTCAGGGATGCTTTAGGGTGGATTCCTGCATTGAGCGGGGTGGGTGGGGGTGGACTCAATGGCCTTGTAGGCCCCTTCCAACTCTGCTATTCTATGGTTCTGTGTGTCTAGATATTAATTTTAAACAGTTTTAGGCTATTTGCAGTTCCATCCTTTTCTATTATAAGTAAAATGATTCAGACTTTCTTTTAAAAACAAACAAAAGCAGGCATTAGTTTGCAGCAGAAATGTCAGTATTTAGAATCATAGAATAGCAGAGTTGGAAGGGGCCTACAAGGCCATCGAGTCCAACCCCCTGCTCAATGCAGGAATATAGTGGCAGTTTCTTTCTTTTCCACTGGAGATTGTATTAGAACCTCATCTTTGCTTAGGTGAAGGAAAAGCAATTCAGTTAAAATTATTTATTTATTTATTTATTTATTTATTTAAGAACTTCAATTTTAACTGTGGCAATATTCTTCCTTCAGGAAACATTACTTCATAGACCACCGTGATCCTTCTAGACTCCCTTTGCAGCCTTTTTTATTTTAAAGATTTTTTAAAAAGGCTGTTTCTCTAAGGTTTGAGAAGGCTTTCTTTAAAATACAGTCTTTCTTTAAAAATAGGACACTTTAGACATGTTTGAGCTCTATAGAGGAACCATACTTGTCCATAGGAATCCATGGCAAAGCGCTCTTTGTGATCTGAGGAACTGAGTAAGGGAACCCTGGAGACAATTTAGACTGACCAAAACCCTATTCCCCCTTCTGAAGAGGTCTGGATTAACACTATTCCCCCTTCTGAAGAGGTCTGGATCACATCTCTAGAAGCTGGCTTATCCGCTTCCTAGAATTTGGGATTGTAAAGATTACCCCCTGATTAATTTATTTGTTTATTTATTGTATTTACATACTGCCCCATGGCCAAAGCTCTCTGGGCAGTTTACAAAAGTTAATGAGCTCTTCATTCTGAAACATGTTGGGCATAATAATAATTAAAATAATACATTGAAAATATTTTCTCTTTTTGCATCCTGTTACTGGAAGCATCACTGGGGTAGATGAAGAAATACTCTTAAGTCCATAAGGGTGTAATCTTATGCATGTTGAGAGGGGGTGAGGCCTACAACTGCCAGCATGCCCCAACCCGCAAGACTGGCTGAGGAATGCTGGGAGTTGTAGGATTTTTACTTTTCTGTCTAAAAATGCATAGGATTGCACCATTGGGCCAGGTTCAGATATTATTTAAACCTTATATTCAAGTAATGAGGTAAATGTATTGTAAACCACCCAGAGAGCTTTGTCTATGGGGAGGTATATAAATGTAATAATAAATAATGATTTATTGCTAGTTTTGCAAAAAATATTTCATGCCAACTTTTTATCATGGGATGTCTGGATCACATTGTCAATGGAATAAGTTTCTAGGTGTTCAGCTATACATTGGGGCACTGAATAGCTGCTGAGAATAAGTTTGATACAATTCTGAAAGTTACTGTACCGTTTCCACCCTTATAAATAAACGAACAAAACTGTCATAGCCCCCTGAATCACAGCAATTCATTTTTAATCATAGAATAGTAGAGTTGGAAGGGGCCTATAAGGCCATCGAGTCCAACCCCTGCTCAATGCAGGAATCCACCCTAAAGCATACGTTACAGATGGTTCTCCAGCTGCCTGTTGAAGGCCTCTAGTGTGGGAGAGGCCACAACCTCCCTAAGTAACTGGTTCCATCAATCTTCTCTTCTCCAGGCTAAACATGCCCAGTTGTTTCAGTCTCTTCATGGAGTTTCGTTTCCAAACCCCTGATCATCCTGGGTGCTCTCCTCTGAACCTCTCCAGCTTGTCTCCATCATTCTTACTATATCAGCTATATTGGAACATTGAGAGAAAATGGCTGCCTCCTCTAGCAAATATTGTCAGTGTCTTTTCGCGGGTGGGTTACTCTAAAGCCTCCGCCTCCAACCCCAGCGTCCTGGCTTCGAAGCCTGGAGCGGGCGGTGAGTGAAGGGAGGTAAGTGAGCGCGCGGCAGGCGAGGAAGTGCAAGCTGCAGAAGCCCTGACCTCTTTTGTATCTGATTACTCTAGTATAGCTCCTGCAGCTTGCACTGTTGTGATGAAAAGGGAATTTCACCAGGTGTCATTTGTATATATGGAGAACCTGGTGAAATCCCCTCTTCATCACAACAGTGCAAGCTGCAGAAGCCCTGACCTCTTTTGTATCTGATTACTCTAGTATAGCTCTTGCAGCTTGCACTGTTGTGATGAAAAGGGAATTTCACCAGGTGTCATTTGTATATATGGAGAACCTGGTGAAATCTCCTCTTCATCACAACAGTGAAAGCTGCAGGAGCCATACTACAGTGACTGCATTTAAAAGAGGGCAGGGCTTTCGTCATCCTTTACAAAAAGCCATGAAATTCAATGAACAAAAAACCTACGGTTTATAAAACAACGTTAAGGCCGTACACTTTTCCACCAAGCACCAAAAAGCGGGGAAATTGGGAGTTAAGGCTCGCCAGCCTTAACGCCACATCCTCCCTAAGGAGGCAGAAAGTACCAGTGAAATTCTCATTCTGCCAAAGCAGATAAACCATGAGGACAGGATGGAGAATAGGCTATGCAGAGGTGATTGTGGGGTTGTGGAAAACTGATGACGAACAACTTAGAGCCACCTACTTCTTTTTTTGTTTAGAGCAGCCCTTCCCCAATATTAAATGGAGAAGAGGTATAGCTAAAACAAATGATTTTGAAGGAATTTGGAAACAATTCCTAATATTTGTGTTTTCTATGGGAAGTGGGAAACCGCCAGCAGAAGAAAGTATGAGATTTTGGAATCAGGAATGAGATCCCGAGGTGGGGGGTGCACTTATATGTTAAGTTTGATTATGTTATTTAGATATGATATTATGTATTCAACATTTATTCAACGTTCATGTAGTATGTTGTTTTCTTTAATTGTAATGTTGTATGTTCAAGTATTGTAGAAAATAAAAATATTTTTTAAAAAAAGAAACCTCAAACTCGGCACCATGATAGCTTATCCAGGGATACATATGCATGCCAAGACTCAAGCCAATCCCATCATCCCTTGATTTTTGGGGAATTTATGAAAATCGGACACCCCATTTGCAGACATGGACTGTTCTCCGACGTTTTGACAGATAAAAAAATTGAAGTGGGCACCCCCACAGATGCCATCTAGATCCACATTCATGCCAAGTTTCAAGCAAATCCCATCATCCCCTGATTTTTGGCAGGGCTTAAACCTTTTAACTCACCTCAAATCAAGTCCCATGCTACAACTATGTCAATTTGCACGTCAGAAACCTCACATTCAATCCCATGACAGCTTATTCATGTGTCCACATGGATGCCAAGTTTCAAGTAAATCCCATCATCCCTTGATTTGTGGGGAATTTTTGAAAATCGGACACCCCATTTGCATACATGGACTGTTCTCTGACATTTTGACAGATATAAAAACTTGGAAGCAGGCACATCCGCATTCATGGCAGTTTCAAGCAGATTCCATCATCCCCTGATTTGGGGGGCTTTAACCTCCAACGCAGCACCCCTACCCGCAATTCAAACACCCCTTTTCTATATCTCTGTCAATTTTCACGTTAGAAAGTAAAACCTCAAACTCGGCAGTTGAATGATTTTGAGGAAGTTACGGGGTTAAGGATAAACTGGGCAAAATCGGATTTGATGTTATTCAGCTATACTAAAAAGGAAGAAAGGGAGTGGGAAGGGAAGGCTTCAGTTTTGAAAAGCAAAGAAAAAATTAAATATTTGGGTGTTAAGATTACAAAAAATTTAGAAGATTTGGGAAGTGAGAATTTAAATGGATTGGAAAAAGAAATAGAGGAAGAGTTAAAGAAGTATAAGAAACTGAATCTTTCCTGGTTTTGAAGAATAGCTTTAATAAAGATGAAAATTTTACCTAAGATTAACTTTTTCTTTAGAATGTTACCAATAAGAATTTCAGAGATAGAATTAAAAAGATGGCAGAATCTTATAAATAATTACTGCAATGAAGGGAAGAGATCAAGGATTAATAAAAGTAAATGGTATTTAAGCCAAAAGAGAGGCGGACTGGGTCTCCCAAACCTTGAGTACTACTATCTAGCTAATAGGTTAAGACATGTTGTTGAAGCAATTATAGGGGTAGGGGACTTAAAATGGATGGAGGAAAATACGCTAGGGAATATTGAGTTAAAATTGCAAAATGTGTTTTTTAAGGAAAAAGGGAAGGGTAAATGGCTTAATGATTTAGATAACCAATTTTTGAAGTTCCATTGGGAACTTTGGAATAATTATAAAAAGGAATTGTTTTCAAGTAATTCCCCCTTAACACCGGTGATAATGTTAAAGAAATTTCCTGAAAATTTAAAGAACAGGTTAAGCAAAGTTTTAAAATAAATAAATAAAATGAAATTAGGAGAGTGGTTAAGGGGGATGAATACAAGAGAGAGGTTGGAAGAAGTTTTGAGAGATTTGGAATTAACGTGGTTAGATTATTTTCAATTAGAACAATGGACTAAAAATTGGGTAAGAGAAAATGGAGAATGTAAAGAGAGGATGAAATTTGAGGAATTAATTGAACAAAAAGAAATAGATAAGGGACAAAATATAGGGATAAAGGGGTTAGTGAGTCAAATATATAATATATTAGTTGAGAAAGGAGGGCTGGATAGTGCTGGGAAAATGGTTTGGGAGACTGATTTGAAGATACAAATAGGACAACAGAGGTGGGATGGACTATGGAGACAGAGAGTGTTGAGAAATATGTCAGTAAGAATAAAGGAGAATTACTATAAACTTGTATGGAGGTGGTATTTAACTCCGGTTAGATTAAATAAGATTAATAAACAGCTTTCAGCAGATTGTTGGAGGGGTTGTGGAGAAAAGGGAACGTATTTACATATGTGGTGGGATTGTATACATGTGCAAAAGTTATGGAAGATGGTGTTTTATGAGATTGAACAGATTGTGGGATTTAAAGTAGAAGTTACACCAAGGATTGCATTACTCTCACTGCATGATGATCTTAAATGTAATAAAGAAATGAAAGAATTGATAACGAACCTGCTGACAGCTGCGAGGTTGATAGTAACTAGGAATTGGAAAATTACAGGAGATTATTGTATTGAAGAATGGTATAAAGAAGTGTGGGACATTGCTATAAACGATAAATTGACATGTAATATAAAAATGAAAAGAGGCATAGTAAAAAGGAATGATTTTGAGAGTATATGGAAAAAGTTCCTGGAGTTTGTATTTTCTAAAGGAAGGGGGGATCCACCAACAGATGAAACTATGAGTTTTTGGAAACAAGAATGAGATCCCGAGGTGGGGGGAGCACTGTTATGTTTATTATACTATGTTTAATAGGTTAACATCGAATATATGATAGTAAGGTATTATAATGTCTTGTATTAAGTGATTTTGATTTGTGTTTGTTGTTTCAATAATAAATTAAAAAAATTTAAAAAAGAAGAGATGCCATCTAGATCCACATTCATGGCAAGACTCAAGCAAATCCCATCATCCCCTGATTTTTGGCGGGGCTCTAACCTCTAACGCACCACCCATAATCCCAATTCACACCCCTTTCGATATCTTCGTCAATTTTCACGTTAGAAACTAGGGATGTGCTCCGCTTCTAATCGGACCGGCGAATTAGAAACGGAGGGGGTTGCTTCGCCTCCCCTTAAGGCGGAGGTGAAGAGGATTGGGGGGCCGGCAGAGCGTGGCGAAGAGGATCGAGGTGAAGGCGGATCCTTCGCCTCGATCCGGAGCTCTGCCGGAAAGGTAAGTGGGGTTTACCGGGCCCTGCCGTTGTCGCTGTCGCCCATGCGGCGACAGCTGCAGGGCCCGGTAACCCCCCCGCCCTCCTCTCCCTTACCTGCCTTCGTCCGCGGTCCATCGGCTTCTTCAATTGAGCCCGTGGTTCAGGCAGGAAGTCTGGGCCGCACTTGTGGCCCAGACTTCCTGGTTGAACCGCGGGCTCAATTGAAGAAACCAACGGACCGCGGACGGAGGCAGGTAAGGCCCCCCTCCCCCTTGGTCCCTTACCAGGCTCTGCTGCTGTCACCGCACGGGCGGCGACGGCGGCAGGGCCTGGTAACCCCCCCTGCTCTCCTGTCCCGGCCTTTCCTGCCACCACTCCCCTCCACTGCGGAGCTCTGATTCGGAGCCGGAGCTCCGCAGTGAAGAGGAGCGGAGTATGGGCGGAGCGGCGCAGAGCGGAGCGGGCTGATCCGAAATTTTCGGATCGGCCCGCGGGGCAGAGCGGGGGGTCCGTGCACACCCCTATTAGAAACCTCAAACTCAGCACCATGATAGCTTATCCAGGGATACACATGCACGCCCAGACTCAAGGCAGTCCCATCATCCCCTGTTTTTTGGCGGGGCTTAAACCTGCAGACCTCTCAATGGGGGCATTTCAAAGGAAATCCCAACATGCCATGAATTGGAGAGTAGAGATAAACCTATATGAATCTTCTTCCACACTTGAAAAATTGATTTAGAACTTCCAAAAGTCTAAGTGAGCGCAGGAAGGACTTATCCCCTGAGTCAAAGCAAGACACAAACCATCCCTGCGAGGCGGGCAGGGGAGGAGGGAGGGAAGGCAGGCAAGCAGCAGACATTTCTGGGGGCATAAGGAAGTGAGCCAAGGATAATTTCAAAGCCAGTAATGCAAACCATCCCTGTGAGGTGGGGGAGCAGCACAGAGAGAAGCCTTTTCTTTTGCATCCCATAACTACTAGGAGGCTAGGAGTAAAGCTTTGTGATCCTTGTGTCAGAGTTGATTGACTGCACTGTGATCACAGCCATTACTAAACAACAAAATAATAATGTTAATAATAGCAGTACTAATTAATATTAATTGGAATAATAACAACAACAACAACAACAACAAGGAGTTGAACCACAATGAAAGCCTGCCTGACTTCACTGAAGTGGAAAAGCCAGGAGAGTTTGGGCTATGGGCTGTAAAATGGAATAAATAAATAAAGGAGGGGTGGAATTAAAAGCAGCAGCGCTGCTGAATAAACAACAAGAAGAATTTTTTTAAAAGGCTCTGTCTGTCTTACCAGTAAGAGGGAAGTAGACGTGCTCAAGGGGAGGGGGATTAAGAAGTAACCTTTCACTTCAACTAATGAAAGGCATTAGCTCAGCTGCTTCTATTCCAAGAAGCTACCTGTTACTTCAACTCATGACAGGCATTAGCTTCAGCACAGGGCACGTCCACATGCCCTAGGGGACCTCATCCCCTTGCACCACATCTATTCAGTTGTTCCCCAAGGTTAGGGTGGGCAGCAGTGCTGTGTTTCCTATCTGTTATTTATTTGCTTATTATTATTATTATTATTATTATTATTATTATTATTTATGTAGCACACACATGGTGCTGTACAGAGTAAAACAATAAATAGCAAGACCCTGCCGCAAAGGCTTACATTCTAATAAAATCATAATAAAACAATAAGGAGGGGAAGAGAATGCACCAAACAGGCAGTATAAAAGTCAGAACAAAATAAAGTTTTAAAAGCTTTAGGAAAAAGAAAAGTTTTTAGCTGAGCTTTAAAAGCTGCGATTGAACTTGTAGTTCTCAAATGTTCTGGAAGAGCGTTCCAGGCGTAAGGGGCAGCCGAAGAAAATGGACGAAGCCGAGCAAGGGAAGTAGAGACCCTTGGGCAGGTGAGAAACATGGCATCAGAGGAGCGAAGAGCATGAGCGGGGCAATAGTGTGAGATGAGAGAGGAAAGATAGGAAGGAGCTAGACAGTGAAAAGCTTTGTAGGTCAACAGGAGAAGTTTATATTGGATTCTGAAGTGAATTGGAAGCCAATGAAGAGATTTCAGAAGTGGAGTAACATGGTCAGAGCGGTGAGCCAAGAAGATGATCTTAGCAGCAGAGTGGTGAACAGAAACCAACGGACTGATGTGAGAAGAAGGAAGGCCAGTGAGAAGAAGGTTGCAGTAGTTCAACCGAGAAATAACCAAAGCATGAACAAGAGTCTTGGAAGAAGAGACAGACAAAAATGATCGAATCTTGGCAATATTATACAGGAAAAAACGACAGGATTTAGCTACTGTCTCAATATGAGGAATAAAGGAGAGCGAGGAATCAAATATAAAGCCAAGACTACGAGCTTCCTTGACTGGAATAAGTGTAACATTATTGACAGTAAGAGAGAAAGAGAGATGAGGAGGAGGTTTAGGAGGAAAAACAAGCAATTCAGTCTTTGCCATATTAAGTTTCAAACGACGATGACGCAACCAAGCTGAGATATCTGAAAAACATGCCGAGATACGATCGTGAACATCAGGAGAAAGATCCGGAGATGAAAGATATAATTGTGTATCATCGGCATACAGATGATATTGGAGGCCATGAGATTGAATAAGATTACCCAAGGGCAACATGTATAAAGAAAACAACAACGGGCCAAGCACCGAGCCTTGCGGAACCCCTACTGAAAGGGGAAAAGAGGAAGACAAGCTGCCATTAGCCAACACGCTGAAAGAGCGACCCGCTAGATAGGAGGTAAACCAGTTATAGACAGAGCCACAAAATCCGAGGTCATGAAGGGAATCTAAAAGAAGATCGTGATCAACCGTGTCAAAGGCTGCAGTTAGATCAAGAAGAATAAGAACGGAATAAAGGCCTTTAGACTTGGCAATAAGAAGATCATTGGTAATCTTAGTTAGGGCTGTTTCAGTGGAATGCAAAGGATGGAATCCAGATTGAAAAGGATCCAGAGCAGAGTTACTAGAAAGAAAATCAAGACAACGAGAGTAGAGTATATGATTTCAGGTTGTGTTTGTGCATTTGGTGGGGCTACTGTTTTAAAAAACACTGGGAAAAGTCTGTTCAGACTAAGAAATAGAAGTTTCCCAGGATCCCAAGTTACTCATTTTGCCTATCCCCTCCTCCAACTTTGGGATCATGTGATCATGACCGGGAGTTGACTCTGCCCCTCAGCACTTCGAAAAGGTACCTTTTCCCGGTTTTTTAACATATTTTTTCAAAATATTATAGCAAGCGAACCGCAGCACACAGAGAGCTGAGAGTAGGCTCAAAATGACCCCCAGCCACGACTCTCTAAGCACAAGAAGTTTCAGAAAGATAGCTTAAAAAACAACACAGTTATCCCCTTTTCTTTTCCGCAATGCAATCCTATGGGTGACATTTTTCAAAATGGCGATCAGAGCGCTCCGCGGAAAAAGAATCGCTCCGCCTATGGGCGCTTCTCTTCACCGTGCTTCTACGGGTCCCCGGTCTGCTTCTACTCCGCCTCTGGGCAAGGCGGAGCTGGCCAATTCGCTTCTGATTCTCGATTCTAATTGGAGCGGAGCACACCTCTAGTATGAACTATCCATTTGCAGTTATTACTATTGGGAATTACATGGATGACTGCAGCAGCAGTGGAAGCAATAATCCACGTAAAAGGAAAATGCATTATAAAAGCATAAGACTTATTTTCGTAGAGGGCTTGGTGTCCATCTACTAATGGTATAAGTTGGTAATCAGAGGAACACCTAGGCCTCAGCTAGACCTACCGGGTCTAGCATGACGTAGTGATGAGGATCTTGTGATATTTTTATTGCAAGATCTCCCCCTCTGTTTACACTAGGGCTGTGCACAGGGCCCCCGATCCACTTCGGATCCTGATCTGGACCTTCCGGATCAGGCCAGAACCTGTTTGGGTCGATCTGGACCTCCCCCAATCCACTCCAGAATGGGATCTGGAGTGAGATCCAGAGGTCCAGATTGATATTCAGGGCCCATTTTGCCCCCCTTCCCCACTTACTTGCCTCCATGGCAGGTGGCGGAGGCAGGTAAGTGGGGAAGGGGGGACAAAATGGGGGCCAAATAAGCCCCCCTCCCCTTACCTGGCTCCGCCGTCCACTGGTGCATGGACCATGGTGGCGGCAGACAGTGGAGACAGGTAAGCCCCCCTCCCCCACTTGCCCGGCTCCATCGTGGTCCAGGCAGCGGCTTCAATTTCAGGTGTAAATGGTCCTTTATGCAAATATTTTAAAATAAATTGCGCTATTTATGGTCATGATTTTGTGCAAATCACAATGTCCATAAATATTCCCACCTGCAAAAAAAGAAGAAGATGCGAGCTCTCGCCAGGTTCCTGTAGACTATCTGGCATCTTCTTCCACATGCACACTGGAGTCAGGCAACAGGTGGGCATCTGGCAAGCAGACTCAGAGGAGTTTGCACATCTCCCATTATTTGCATTTTAACCCACTTTTCAGGCAAAAAGCTTCCCAGAACAATTTTAAAAAGACCAATAAAAAACTCAGAGACTGACAATCTAAAAGACATGAAACAAAAGGGAAAAGGTGGGAGGAGGAAGAGGAAAACAAACAAACCCATATTGCAACTCTATAGAACTCTATTCAGAAGAACATTTCATTGAAATCCATGGATGTACTCCCATTTAAATATGTGGTTCTTACAATTTGATAAGATGGGATGGAATCAGCTCAGGGAGATTAGGGGCCCAATGGAGTTGGTCTATTAGTAGAGCTGTTGGAGGAGACTTGGTTCCCATCTCTCCGCTGTAGGCTGAAGGAACGGCTGTTGTGAAGTAACAGGCGGGAGGCACCTGCCCATTTTGCCCTGGTAGATACAGCTGGCAGGGTTGACCTTAGGAAGTCCATGGCCACTGTGGAGCTGTTTGAGCCCAATATCTGGTGATGGAAGAGCGACAAGGTAGATCTGCAGCAGAGGATGGCTGACGGAGATCCCTCCTGCTAACACAGGTACTCAAGTGTCCCTAAGACATCAAGCTGTTATAGGCAGGGTTGAGGATATTTGTAAGTGGAGCTTTGTGAGGCTCACCCTTCACAACTTACCAGTTGATGGAATGATACAGATATTGTTCTTCTTGTTGTTGTTAACATTTCTTAAATGCCTTTAAAAAAAGGACCCAAGACAACTTACGATAGAAATAAAATATACGAAATGTAAAAACAGCTACAACAATTCTCTATTAAATACAACCACAACCATAAACCCTTCAACCAATGCATTAAACAGCCCATCATAAGCCATCACATGCCTGGAAATAGATGAAATTCTTAACCTGGTGCTGAGAAGATGAGAATGTTGGTTCCAGGCTGGTGGGAAGTGCATTCCACAATCAGGGAGCCTCCACCAAAAAATGCTCTCTCCCTGTTATCATCCTCTGAAAACTTCCAGGGGAGGAAATTGGGAGAGGGTCTCAGATGTTGACCATAGGATACAGGTAGTTGCTATGGGTGCTAAGGGAGTCTCAGTTCCAAAACGAAAGGGGAAGCCATGTTCTTGTTGTTAAGTAACCATAGTGATTGATATTCACATGCCTCCTTAACTTTTCTAGAGCCTCGTGTGGCGCAGAGTGGTAAGCAGCAGTTACTGCAGCCGAAACTCTCCCTACGGCCTGAGTTCGATCCCAGCGGAAGCTGGTTCTCAGGCAGCCGGCTCAGGTCAACTCAGCCTTCCATCTTTCCGAGGTCAGTAAAATGAGTACCCAGTTAGCTGGGGGAAAGGTAACTGCGACTGGGGAAGGCAATGGCAAACCACCCCACTACAAAGTCTGCCAAGAAAACGCCAGCGAAAGCAGACGTCCCTCTAGGAGTCAGCAATGACTCAAGTGCTTTGCACGAGAGGTTCCTTTCCCTTTCCCCCCCATAACTTTTCTAGGAAAATAGACGGAGGCCTTAGCTAGACCTACCTGCTATCCTGGGACGGAGGAGGGAAGATCTCGTGTTGTGTTTAACGCGAGATCCCTCCTCTGTCTACACGTGAGACATGATGACCTCAGCAGGAGAGGCGTTGTGTTCGCCATTTTTTTTAAAGGAACAGCAGCGCATGAATACTCGTGCGGTAGAGGTAAGTGTTTTCTAAAATTTAACTCTCTTTTCCCGCTCCTCCCCCCCCCCCAATGAGCACAGTATTCCTGAGGAGTGCTGCGCCCCATGCGTGGCTCCTGGCTCCGCAGTACCTGGCCACACGTTCCGTGGTCTCCGGCTCAGCCTGGGACCACGGAAAAACTGGGGCCAAAGGCAAGGGCTATATCCCGGGGCAAGGGAGGGATGATCACTCCCTGATCCCAAGATCCCCTGTGCGTCATGTGGATGCACAAGGACGATCTCAGGGTTCGCCCTGGGATAAAGCCCCATCTAGCTATAACCGGAGGGTGTTTGTGGTGGGTCAGGACTGCAGTGCTCACAGATGAAGAACATGATGCAGCAACAGGCTTGAACTCAGCCTATCCCAGTGTCAAGTTATCTCAGTGCTGAGGGTTTGCCATAACTCTGCTGTGCTGCATGTAGCAAGCTGTTCACCAGAGGTACTAGCAAAACAGGCCTAGTGGTGGCAAATCACCCAGACAGCTGAAAAAAAGTGCCCACTCTGCCACGACACTCCAACTAGGAGGCTAGTATCTTTGATGGCACTAAAACCCCATCAAAGGAGAGTTCTAAAATATTTTGTAATGACAGCTGCTCTTCCAAAGCAGCCTCTTTCTGTATTATTTGTCTCATTTGAAGCCAGAGGAAAATGTTACAGGGCATGCAGGCATTATCTTACCTTTTCCTTATCATTATCATTCTTGCTGATCGAGAAGTGACATCAACTGGGATGGGGACGGGGGATTAAATAACTAGGCTGAAGATGGCTAATGCCTTTGTGTATATGGGAATCTAAGGAGCCTGGGATACATGCAAATTATGGGTATGTTAGCTAAAATGTTTGGAAGCTACTATTTCTGCAGAGAAAGATGTAGAAGCAAAGCAAATAACCTCGCCCACCAGAACATTTTCCATAACTACAGGGCTTTTTGGAAGTAGACAGAAACAGCATCCATTAGTGCCATGTAGGTAACAATTTGGTCTTCAGTAGTGCAGTTATGCCCTGCCAGAAAATGGTCATAAGTATACGAAGGAGCTCTTAAATTTGCTTTAGGTTCAGTGTTCAGGTTTTTAAGGTTGACAGGGCAGAACTAATCTATTGAGATCTCTCATTGATCACTAGGGTGAAGATTCATTTTCTTGGTAGGTCATCCTAAACATCACGACATAAGTCTTGGAACCCCAGAACCATATTTTGAGGGAATAGCAGTGATAGAAAGGCAATCCTCCACACAGATTCTGAAACATATATTTAGGGTGACCATATGAAAAGGAGGACAGGGCTCCTGTATCTTTAACAGTTGTATTGAAAAGGGAATTTCAGCCGGTGTCATTTGTATATATGGAGAACCTGGTGAAATTTCCTCTTCATCACAATTAAAACTGCAGGTGCCTTGCCCTCTTTTAAATCTGTTTACTCTAGTATAGCTCCTGCACTTTAACTGTTGTGATGAAGAGGGAATTTCACCAGGTTCCCCATATATACAAATGACACCTGCTGAAATTCCCTTTTCTATGCAACTGTTAAAGGTACAAGAGCCCAGTCCTCCTTTTCATATGGTCACCCTAAAATATGCAATGCACATTTTCTGTGAGATTTCAGAGACAGAATCTCACCACCAGGCCCAGGAGAACACACTCCCTGCCCACTCATCTAAGATGTATTTCAGGACAGGTTGCCATAGGAGCTATCAAAACTTCAGCTTTGACTGATTATATCAGAAGGCAATGGAATGCATGAATATATCCCTATAGGACAGCTTGACAGAAAAGAACCACAGTGTACAGATTAGGCCCAGGTCTGACAATTCTCCTCTCTGCATTGTGCGCAGCAGGAATTCAGCATAGGACATTTGGTCAGAGAAAAGGGTACATGTACACCTGATCCTCTTTACATAGATGTGTATAAGAGTCTTGCTTTCTATAATCTCATAGATAGCATTACTTCTCCCATCCATGTTCTTCTATCCATGACTGTATGCTGTGGAAATATGAGGTACTTCCTGTCTCTCTCAACATACTCACAGATGTGTACCCCTCTGGGGTAGGTGGTTCATCTTCAGGAACATACTTTAATGAAAATTCTTGTGCCATTTAAAATGGAATTCGCCAGAGGGAGTATGTCGTGGTATGTCTCTGAAGTCCTGGATCCTCTTTATAATCGCGGTCATTTATTTATTTATTTCATTTATATCCTGCCATTTTTCCTCCAAGGAACCCAAGGTGGTGTGTACATAATCCCCTCCTCTCCATTTTATCCTCACAACAACAACCCTGTGAGGTAGGTTGGGCTGAGAGTGTGTGACTGGCCCAAAGTAATAGAATTATAGAATAGTAGAGTTGAAAGGGGCCCATAAGGCCATCAAGTCCAACCCCCTGCTCAATGCAGGAATCCACCCTAAAGCATCCCTGACAGATGGTTGTTCAGCTGCCTCTTGAATGCCTCTAGTGTGGGAGAGCCCACAACCTCCCTAGGTAACTGATTCCATTGTCGTATGCGCTAACTGTGAGGAAGTTTGCCCTGATGTCCAGCCGGAATCTGGCTTCCTGTAACTTGAGCCCATTATTCCGTGTCCTGCACTCTGGGAGGATCGAGAAGAGATCCTGGCCCTCCTCTGTGTGACAACCTTTCAAGTATTTGAAGAGTGCTATCATGTTTCCCTTCAATCTTCTCTTCTACAGGCTAAACATGCCCAGTTCTTTCAGTCTCTCTTCATAGGGCTTTGTTTCCAGACCCTTGACCATCTTCGTTGCCCTCCTCTGAACATGCTCCAGCTTATCTGCATCCTTCTTGAAGTGTGGTGCCCAGAACTGGACACAGTACTCAAGATGAGGCCTAGCCACGGCCGAATAGAGAGGAACCAGTACCTCCCGTGATTTGGAAGCTGTACTTCTATTAATGCAGCCCAAAATAGCATTTGCTTTTTTTGCAGCCACGTCACACTGTTGGCTCCTGTAGTGCAATCACGTCATAAGATCTGAAGTAGTCGAAAACATCAGGGACTCTTTGCTTAGACTTCCAGCTGGCTATGTTCCATGTCATGATTTTCAGCTGATCATCGTCCCTGTCCAGTTCTTTATGTTTTTCCCTGGGTCTGTTGTTAGCATATTGGTTGGATATTTCAAGTGGCTGTTCAGTATGATGCATCAACTGTCAGTCCAGCTCTATAATCTGGTCCAGTGCTCCTCTTGTATCCACAAAGATGGATCCATTTCCTTTCTGGCATTTCAAGTGTTCTTTTTTTAACTGTTGTATTTTGTTGTCTGAAAGGGGATTTGTATGGGTGCACTTCTTCCTGGCTGAGCTGTCTACTTTCAGCCCAATGCTCCAGCCTATCAAGATCACTTTGAAATTTGTTTCTGTCTTCCAGGGTATTGGCTATCCAACCCAATTTTTATCATCTGGAAATTTGATAAGCGTTCCCTGCACCGCCTCATCCAAATCATTAATAAAAATGTTGAAGAGCACTGGGTCACCCAGTGGGTTTCCATGGCCAAGTGGGGACCAGAACTCAGATCTACCAACTCCCACTCCAACATTGTAGCCACTACACTGGCTCTCTCTCACCACACTTAGAAACATTTATACACTGCCTTTCGTCTCCCACACAGATCCAATAATACAAACACCATCTAGATACAATCAAAACAATAAAACCACTATAAAAGCAAACAAAATAAAAGCAACTGCCATTGAAGTAAACACACCGTTGAAATGTATCTTGAGCGCCCAACTAAAAATCATCATCGGAGGCCCCAGTTGAAGCTGTCTTGGGAGGTGCAGCTAACTGTGGCGGGATTATATACATTGAAAGACATCAGCTTCCCACCCCAGATCTATCAGAATCTGAGGGCTTCCCAAGGTTAAATTATGGCAATTTAACTGCCACAGACCTAATGAGATGGGCAAGAAGACATTTTGCAGCTTTCTCCTATTTAATTTGAAAGAGTATCTGGGCTCAGTCCTAGGCTCATTTAGGGCTTTGCTAGACCTACCGGCTAATCTGTGTGGGAGGAGCGGCGAGCCCGTGCTACAAGTAGACGTGGACGGGACGGGGGAAAGCAAAGCCCCATCACGTCCACCATTTTTTTTTTTTTAAAGGGTCTTGATGCAGGAACGCTCTTGCTTAGGTAAGGCCCTTTTAAAAAACAAACAAACCACCTTCTCCCCACTCCCCAGCCTGGCAATGAGTCCCCCCCTCTCCCGCCGGCTTCATTTCCACCCCATCCCCGCCAGCTCCATCGCCTGCCCGCCATCAGCTCCATCACCCGCCAGCCTCACCAGCTCCGTCGTCCGCCCACCAGCCCCCTTCCCCCCTGCCTCCGATCTTCCCCGAACTCCCCGGGCTCCGATCTCCCCCCACCGGCCTCCAATCTCCCCCCTCTCCCACTGGCTTCATTTCCCCCACACACCTCCCCCGGGCTCCACCACTTGTCCCAGCTACTTGCGAGTAAGCGTGGTAGCCAGGGAAAGCAGTGGAATGAGCTAGACACCTGCAGTCTCAGGCTCAGCCCAAGGCTGTGGGTAATACCAGGCCAAAAGAGGTTCCGGTTAGCCCAGGCTGAAGGAAGTTTCAGCCCGGGCTGACCCCGGGATCCCCTGTGCGTCATCTGGATGCACAGAGGTGAGCCCGGGGTCAACTCGGGCTGAAACCTCTGTCTAGCAAGGCCCTTAGACAAACATGTCTCACTGCTCCCAGAAATAAGCCTATTACTTCCCCAAAATCCTACAATTTCCAGTATTCCCCAGGAAGCCAAGCTGCCAGGGGAAAGCTGTGAATAATAGGACTTTTTTCTGCCTAAACACGCATAGGACTGAACACTTGAAGATGCAATTCTATATCCATTTACCTAGGAGAAACCCCTTGAACATAATGGGACTTGCTTCTGAGTAGACATGTGTAGGATTGCAGTGTTACTGGGAACATACTCAACACTTGATCTTTGAGGATCCATTCAATATGATTTTGAAAACAACAACGGACTATTTTAGTAATGAACAGCAATATTTGGGTGTGGCGTTACACCCCACAAGTCAGTTCCCAAAGGTATGTCTGCAGTTTGTAAATCTGTGGTTTTTAGAATGTTGGCCTGAGTGGGCGGAGTTAGAATGTCTTGGGAGGGGGGAGGAGTGATATATAAGGGAATGACTGAGGGGATTGAAACGTTTTTCAAGGAGACTTGTTAGGTACTCTTAGAGTCTGTAGTATTCTCTGTGTTTATGGTACTTAAGTTCTGGGAAATTTGAGAGTCAGTGTAGTGAGTGGTGTCTTTAGAGTGTGGTGTGCACGTAGTGGATATATATTAATCAATACTGAGAATAAAGAAAGTTCAAGAGTGATTGTGTGAGAAAAAGGAAAGTGCGTATGTGAATGCGTGACAGGATTGTATGAAAGGTTTCAAAAAGGTTTTTAAATGTTATTTGAAACAAAGCTTATGAACTTTTAAAAATAAATTTTAATTGTTTTGTTTTTAAACTACCACAAAAAGCCCACGTGTCTGTTTGGCATTTATCATCTTAAGTTTACACATATAACACCCACTCTGACAATCATTCACCTAAGCGACGATGAAGCAACCAAGCTGAGATATCTGAAAGACATGCCGAGATACGATCGTGAACATCAGGAGAAAGATCCAGAGATGAAAGATATAATTGTGTTTCATCGGCATACAGATGATATTGGAGGCCATGAGATTGAATAAGATTACCCAAGGGCAACATGTATAAAGAAAACAACAACGGGCCAAGCACAGAGCTTTGTGGAACCCCTACTGAAAGGGGAAAAGAGGAAGACAAGTTGCCGTTAGCCAACACGCTGAAAGAGCGACCCGCTAGATAGGAGGTAAACCAGTTATAGACAGAGCCACAAAATCCGAGGTCATGAAGGGAATCTAAAAGAAGATCGTGATCAACCGTGTCAAAGGCTGCAGTTAGGTCAAGGAGAATAAGAACGGAATAAAGGCCTTTAGACTTGGCAATAAGAAGATCGTTGGTAATCTTAGTAAGGGCAGTTTCAGTGGAATGCAAAGGACGGAATCCGGATTGAAAAGGATCCAGAGCAGAGTTACTAGAAAGAAAATCAAGACAACGAGAGTAGACCACACACTCCAGGATCTTTGAAACAAAAGGCAACAAAGAGACAGGTCGGTAGTTAGACAGAGATAGCCTATCAAGAGTAGGTTTCTTGAGAATAGGAGAGACTGTAGCGTGTTTAAAAGCAGAAGGAAATGAGCCAGAGGACAAAGAAGAATTAATAATATGAAGCAAGGAAGGGAGGATAGCAGGGATAAGATTAATAAAGACATGGGAAGGAATGGGATCACGAGAACAGGTGGAAGGCTTCGAAGAGCGCAGTATTGTGGACAGTTCATCAGCTGAGACCAAAGGAAATGTAGAGAAATTTGCAGGAGGAACCGACAGATGAGGAACAGGAACTGGAAGAGAAACAGAGCTGGCCAGATCAGAGCGAATAGTTTGGATTTTAGCATTGAAAAAAGAGGCAAAGTCATTGGCAGACAGAGAGGCGGGGAGAGATGGTGGATTAGGCTTCAGAAGAGAATTGAAGGACACAAAGAGCCACTGAGGATGCATAGCATTTGACTGGATCAACATAGAGTAATACTGCTGTTTGGCCAATGAAATGGCAGAAGAGAAAGAGGAGAGAACAAATTTGTAATGGATAAAGTCTGCCCAGTCCCTGGTCCTACGCCAAAGGCGTTCAGCAGCCCGGGAACAAGAGCGAAGGTAGCGGATGAAAGAGGTGAGCCACGGTTGGGGTTGAGAGGGACGAACTATCCGAGTTGTAGATGGAGCAAGATTATCAAGAGTTGAAGATCAGGAGGAATTAAAGAAGGAGACAGGTGAGTCCAAGGAGACAGCCGAAAAGACAGAAGGAAGAGAGGAGGCTAGAGACTGAGAAAAAGCCTCATAATTGATAGATTGCAAGTCACGACAAGAGCGAGAAACAGGATGTGAAGGAGGAGGATTATGAGTAATCGTGAAAGAAACTAGATGATGGTCTGACAAAGGAAAGTCAGCAGTAGAAAAGTCCAAAACAGAGCAGTTCCGAGTGAGAACAAGATCCAAACAGTGTCTGAGGGAATGTGTGGGGGCATCAGACCAGAGCTTAAGATCATAAGAGAAAGATAGTGAGTGAAATCGTAGAGCTGCAGCGTCTTGAGGGTCATCCACATGAATATTGAAATCACCCAAGATAAGAGTAGGACAGTTATCAGAGAGGAAAAAGGACAGCCACGAATCAAAATCAGTGATAAATTTTGAGGACGAGCCTGGGGGGCGGTACAGAACAGCAATCCGCAGTTGCAATGGAGTGAAAAGCCTCACCACATGTACCTCAAAGGAGGAAAAACAATGTGAAGGTGGAATGGAGAGAGGCTGGAACTGGCACAAACTAGATAATAAAAGACCCACACCACCACCACGACCCTCTTGGCGACTAGTGTGAGAGAAAGAGAGTCCTCCAAGAGAGAGGGCAGCAGAGATGGCGGTATCATGGGCAGGGAGCCAGGTTTCAGTGAGAGCAAGGAGGTGAAGAGACCTAGAGATAAACAAGTCCTGAATGACAGGGGCCTTGGAAGCAACAGATCGACAGT
This sequence comes from Elgaria multicarinata webbii, assembly GCF_023053635.1. Lineage (NCBI taxonomy): Eukaryota > Metazoa > Chordata > Lepidosauria > Squamata > Anguidae > Elgaria > Elgaria multicarinata. The sequence continues at coordinate 145,162,708 of NC_086174.1, forward strand.
TCCATAAGGAACACGAAAAAGGCAGCTGAGAAGAGGGGAGGCACCAAATAGGAACTAAGTTGGGAGAGACGAAATTGGAACGAGCCATAAGGAACAGATATGAGGAGAAGAGAATTGAGAGGAGAAAATGAGGAGAGAGAAATAGCAAGAAGCCAGAGAAGTAAAACAAGCGAAGAACAGCAATAACCAGAACGAGCCCGGCCACGACCAGTAGCAAGCGGTCGCAAAAGAAGAGCAAGAGAGCAGGTACAGAAATAAGCAGACAAGTAGAATATATAAGAGCAGTCACAGCGCTGAATAACAACCACGCACTGTAGAAGATCATGTCCTGAATCAGAAAGTAGCAGTGGTTGGTCTGAGGCTGGGGTTCTTTCTCCGAAGTAACAGTTCCACTTGACTGGCGTCGCGCCCACGGCAGAGAGCCTCAGGCCGAGAGCCCTTGTGCTCTCGCCCTTCGGCTCGCGCCTCCAGCAAGCAGGAGGCTGGGAATACCTGGAAGAGGGAGGGGCCGATGTTCAAATTCAAGCACACAGCTTCCCCAACTGCCTCCCAGCCGATGTTAATTGGTCTCCTTGCGAGCAGGAGGCTGGAAATACCTGGAAGAGGGAGGGGCCGATGTTCAAATTCAAGCACACAGCTTCCCCAACTGCCTCCCAGTTCCGGGCAAAAGTTTGTATTGCGCAAAACGAGTCGTAACGGCAGCTTCCCAATGAGGTAAGTCAACCAAACTCACCAGAAGCACATTACTAGATGGGACAAATATAATAACCTCTGAAATTTCCATGAAAGTCAGGTTCTGTTACCCATTCCGGGCCATAGTTCATATTCCCAAAATTAGCTGGAAAAGAAAATTATGGGTGAGGAAAATGAGGCACTATCTATTGTCGGGAAATTTCCTCGAAAGGCAACTTCTATGTGTGTGAATGCAATCAAATAAACCACTTTCATTGTACTAACTGGAACATTTAATAAACTTTCTCAGAATCCAGAGTGAAGTTCTGCAAAGACGGTTTCCTACAGAAGCCCATAGTTGTCATGTGGTTTGGTAGTGTGCTTAAAATATCAGTCTATGATGGCATTGTTGGGGTTGGGCTGTCTCATTCCATCATGAAGCTTACAATGACCTGTGGCTATTCACATCTTTCAACCTAACCTATCCCACAGGGTTATTACAAAATTGGGAAAGACCATTGTAGTTCACCATGCGTTTCTGGGTGGCGGGTGGGATATAAATGTTCTGCCAAAAAAGCCCAGGTCTTTTGAGGATTGCCATGGGAGTACTGGAGGCTGCGTTCCAGGAAGTCATGATGGAACATGGTTTCGGGGCAACATTTGGAGCTTTTTACATTTGTCCCACCTAGTAATGTGCGTCTGGTGACATTGGTTGACTTACCTCATTGGGAAGCTGTCGCTACGGCTCGTTTTGCCCAATACAGGCTTTTGCCCAGAATGGGTATTTGAATGTGGGTTTGGGACAACATTTGGAGCTTCTTACATCTGACCCACACAGTCATATGTGTCTGGTGAGTTTGGTTGACTCACCTCATTGGGAAGTTGCCATTATGGCCCGTTTTGCGCAATACGTGTTTTTGCCCAGAACGGGTACCTGAACGTGGTTTCGGGGCAATTTTTGGAGCTTTCTATATTTGTCCCACCTTGTCATGTGCATCTGGTGAGTTTGGTTGACTTTTCCCATTGGGAAGCTGCTGTTACGGCCCATTTTGCGCAATACAGACTTTTGCCCGGAACGGGTATCTGAACGTAGTTTGGGGGCAATTTTTGGAGCTTATTGCATCAGGCTCACCTAGGAATGTGTGTCTGGTGAGTTTGGTTGACTCACTTCATTGGGAAGTTGCCGTTACGGCCCTTTTGCGCAATACACGTTTTTGCCCGGAATGGGTACCTGAACGTGGTTTGGTGGCAACTTTTGGAGCTTTCTATTTTTGTCCTACCTTGTCATGTGCATCTGGTGAGTTTGGTTCACTTATCTCATTGGGAAGCTGCCGTTACGGCCCATTTTGCGCAATTTATTTATTTATTTATTTATTACATTTTTATGCCGCCCAATAGCCGAAGCTCTCTGGGCGGTTCACAAAAATTAAAACCACAGTAAAACACCCAACAGTTTAAAACACAATTACGAAATACAGTATAAAAAGCGCAACCAGGATAAAACCACACAGCAAAGTTGATATAGGATTAAAATACAGAGTTAAAACAGTAAAATTTAAATTTAAGTTAAAATTAAGTGTTAAAATACTGAGTGAATAAAAAGGTCTTCAGCTGGCGACGAAAGCAGTACAGTGTAGGCGCCAAGCGGACCTCTCTGGGGAGCTCGTTCCACAACCGGGGTGCCACAGCGGAGAAAGCCCTCCTCCTAGTAGCATATACACGTTTTTGCCCGGAACGTGCATCTGAACGTGGTTTGGGGGCAACTTTTGGAGCTTTCTATATTTGTCCCACCTAGTTATGTGCATCTGGTGAGTTTGGTTCACTTACCTCATTGGGAAGCTGCCGTTACGGCCCATTTTGCGCAATACGCGTTTTTGCCCGGAACGGGTATCTGAACGTGGTTTTGGGGCAATTTTTGGAGCTTTCTATATTTGTCCCACCTAGTTATGTGTGTCTGATGAGTTTGGTTGACTTACCTCATTGGGAAGCTGCCGTTATGGCCCATTTTGCGCAATACGCGTTTTTGCCCGGAACGGGTATCTGAACGTGGTTTTGGGGCAACTTTTGGAGCTTTCTATATTTGTCCCACCTTGTCATGTGCATCTGGTGAGTTTGGTTGAGTTTCCTCATTGGGAAGCTGCTGTTACGGCCCATATTGCACAATATAGACTTTTGTCCGGAACGGGTACCTGAACGTGGTTTCGGGGCAACTTTTGGAGCTTTCTATATTTGTCCCACCTAGTTATGTGCATCTGGTGAGTTTGGTTGACTTACCTCATTGGGAAGCTGCTGTTACGGCCCATTTTGCGCAATACGTGTTTTTGCCCGGAACGGGTATCTGAACGTAGTTTGGGGCAATTTTTGGAGCTTATTGCATCAGGCTCACCTAGGAATGTGTGTCTGGTGAGTTTGGTTGACTCACCTCATTGGGAAGTTGCCATTACGGCCCTTTTGCGCAATACACGTTTTTGCCCGGAAGGGGTACCTGAAAGTGGTTTGGTGGCAACTTTTGGAGCTTTCTATATTTGTCCCACCTTGTCATGTGCATCTGGTGAGTTTGGTTGAGTTTCCTCATTGGGAAGCTGCTGTTATGGCCCATTTTGCGCAATACAGACTTTTGTCCGGAACGGGTATCTGAACGTGGTTTCGGGGCAACTTTTGGAGCTTTCTATATTTGTACCACCTTGTCATGTGCATCTGTTGAGTTTGGTTCACTTATGTGATCGGGAAGCTGCCGTTACATCCCATTTTGCGCAATACGCATTTTTGCCCGGAACGGGTATCTGAACGTAGTTTGGGGGCAATTTTTGGAGCTTATTGCATCAGGCTCACCTAGGAATGTGTGTCTGGTGAGTTTGGTTGACTCACCTCATTGGGAAGCTGCCGTTACGGCCCATTTTGCGCAATACACGTTTTTGCCCGGAACGGGTATCTGAACGTAGTTTGGGGGCAATTTTTGGAGCTTATTGCATCAAGCTCACCTAGGAATGTGTGTCTGGTGAGTTTGGTTGACTCACCTCATTGGGAAGCTGCCGTTACGGCCCATTTTGCGCAATACAGACTTTTGTCCGGAACAGGTACCTGAACGTGGTTTCGGGGCAACTTTTGGAGCTTTCTATATTTGTACCACCTTGTCATGTGCATCTGGTGAGTTTGGTTCAGTTTCCTCATTGGGAAGCTGCTGTTACGGCCCATTTTGCGCAATACAGACTTGTCCGGAACGTGTATCTGAACGTGGTTTCGGGGCAACTTTTGGAGCTTTCTATATTTGTACCACCTTGTCATGTGCATCTGGTGAGTTTGGTTCACTTATGTGATCGGGAAGCTGCTGTTACATCCCATTTTGCGCAATACGCGTTTTTGCCCGGAACAGGTATCTGAACGTAGTTTCGGGGCAACTTATGGAGCTTTCTATATTTCTCGCACCTAGTTATGTGCGTCTGATGAGTTTGGTTGACTTACCTCATTGGGAAGCTGCCGTTACAGCCCATTTTGCGCAATACACGTTTTTGCCCGGAACGGGTATCTGAACGTAGTTTGGGGGCAATTTTTGGAGCTTTCTATATTTGTCCCACCTAGTTATGTGCGTCTGATGAGTTTGGTTGACTTACCTCATTGGGAAGCTGCCGTTACGGCCCATTTTCACAATACAGACTTTTGCCCGGAACGGGTATCTGAACGTAGTTTGGGGGCAATTTTTGGAGCTTTCTATATTTGTCCCACCTAGTTATGTGCGTCTGATGAGTTTGGTTGACTTACCTCATTGGGAAGCTGCCGTTACGGCCCATTTTCACAATACAGACTTTTGCCCGGAACGGGTATCTGAACGTGGTTTCGGGGCAACTTTTGGAGCTTTCTATATTTGTCCCACCGAGTTATGTGCATCTGGTGAGTTTGGTTGACTTATCTCATTGGGAAGCTGCCGTTACGGCCCATTTTGCGCAATACGCGTTTTTGCCCGGAACAGGTATCTGAATGTGGTTTCGGGGCAACTTTTGGAGCTTTCTATATTTGTCCCACCTAGTTATGTGCGTCTGATGAGTTTGGTTGACTTAACTCATTGGGAAGTTGCCGTTACGGCCCATTTTGCGCAATACGTGTTTTTGCCCGGAACGGGTATCTGAACGTGGTTTCGGGGCAACTTTTGGAGCTTTCTATATTTGTCCCACCTAGTTATGTGTGTCTGATGAGTTTGGTTCACTTATCTCATTGGGAAGCTGCCGTTATGGCCCATTTTGCACAATACACGTTTTTGCCCGGAACGGGTATCTGAACGGGGCAACTTTTAGAGCTTTCTATATTTGTCCCACCTAGTTATGTGCATCTGATGAGTTTGGTTGACTTACCTCATTGGGGAGCTGCTGTTATGGCCCATTTTGCGCAATACACGTTTTTGCCCGGAACGGGTATCTGAACGTGGTTTGGGGGAAAATTTTGGAGCTTATTACATCAGGCTCACCTAGTAATGTGTGTCTGGTGAGTTTGATTAACATACTTCACTTGGAAGCTGCTGTCCCTGCCCGTTTTGCGCAATATGTGCTGTGCGCGGAACGGTTATCGGAACGCAGTTTCTTTGCACGTTTTGTGGCTTATTGCATCCCTGTCATGGAGTTATGCATGACTGGTGAGTGTGGTTGATATCACTCGTTCAGTGGCTGTTCCGGCCATCCCATTCTGTTCCGGACGTTGTTTTGGGAGTTCTGGGGTTAATAGTGATATAATATTGGCATGGTTTTAGTCCTAAAATATTGTTCCTAAGTGTTGCTAACACATGCCACTGTTTTTGGTAATGTTTTTTAATATAATGGGGTCATTCCGGCCTGTTCCGTTCCGTTCCAGCTTTTACACCGTCCCTGACAACTGTATATGGAGTGTGTCCTGGGCCGGATCTACACTAGTCTTATAACGTTGCTAGTGTCCCTTTCTAACGTGGTTCTCTGTATAGGTTCTCTGTAGCTGTAATGTTACTGCAGGGCACATTGTTAAATCCTTTCTTTGCTGGGTTTGCTCCGCCCACTGCCTGCCTCATTCCTAGCTAGCAGTGCAGGGCAAGTCATAAGCACACACAAATCCCTCCCTCCCAAAACATCTTAACACAAGTCCCAGGGAACTGCATGAATGCACAAGAGCCAGCCACTTTGCTGAAGCTAAGCAGGGTCGGGTCTGGTCAGAATTTGGGTGGGAGACCAAATTGAAAATTTTTAACAGCAGCCGCATTTAAGCCCCGCTGGTCATGAGTTTTGGGCTTTGGACCCTTGTTAATTTTCCTGCAGGGAGCTACAGCTCCTTTGCAAAGAGGGGGGAAATGTTTTTTAAAAAATCATAAAAAATCAACCGATGACCCAATTTGATTCAAATTTTAAGGCAGGATGCATGGGAGTACTTCACAATAAAAGCAGATTCTAAGGTGGAAAACTTCTTAGTCCTTTGCATACAATTGTCAGTGACTGCACAGTATAAGGCTGGTGTGATGTATCTGCTGTAGCAGATAAGATGCAGGGCAATAGTCATAAGCACACACAAATCCCTCCCTCCCAAAACATCTTAACATGAGTCTCAGGGAATTGCCTGAATGCACAGGAGCCAGCCACTTTGCTGAAGCTAAGCAGGGTCAGGTCTGGTCAGAATTTAGATGGGAGACCAAATTGAAAAGTTTTAGCAGCAGCTGCATTTAAGCCCCGCTGGTCATGAGTTTTGGGCTTTGGACCCTTGTTAATTTTCCTGCAGGGAGCTACAGCTCCTTTGCAAAGAGGGGGAAATGTTTTTTTAAAAATTATAAAAAATCAACTGATGACCCAATTTGATTCAAATTTTAAGGCAGGATGCATGGGAGTACTTCACAATAAAAGCAGATTCTAAGGTGGAAAACCTCTGAGTCCTTTGCATACAATTGTCAGTGATTGCACAGTATAAGGCTGGTGTGATTTATCTGCTGTAGCAGATAAGATAGCAAACGGGGCGAAGGAAGGAGAACAGGAAGTGGGCAGAGCAAACTCAGCAGCTCTGGGTTGCAAGAGGAGAATTACCGGTAGGACAAGGCACATGAATCTGCAGCCACGCTGGAACTAAGAAACAGAACCTGTAAGTATGACTCATTTACAACATTGGAGACCCAGGGTCACGTGACGCTATGCGTCACAGTAACCCATTCAAAGCGTTAGAATAACACCAGTGTAGATTCCCACTTGGGCTCCAACAGCTGTCAAAACTGTTATAAAGCACTTTAAAGCAGTAGTGTAGATCCTGCCCCAGTCGCTAGTTCAAAATTAAGCTTTGAAGTTAAGACCCATTCTTGTATAACAGTAGGACAGTTAAGACCTAGCTCAGCCTAGAATGCAAGTGATCCAAATAATGGTTGCCAGAAAATGTCGGATTAATCTAATGCATCTTATACTTGAAAGGTTGTCACACACCCTGTGCCTGTTTACCCTACCCAGTGCCTGTTTGCATTCCCTTCCCCTCCTTATTGCTTTACTATGATTTTAGTAGAATGTAAGCCTATGCGGCAGGGTCTTGCTATTTACTGTTTTACGCTGTACAGCACCATGTACATTGATGGTGCTATATAAATAAATAAATAAATAAATAATAATAATAATAATAACAACACAGAGGAGGGCCAGGATCGCTTCTTGATCATCCCGGTGTGCAGGGCATGGAATGGGCTCAAGTTACAGGAAGCCAGATTCTAGCTGGACATCAGGAAAAACTTCCTGACTGTTAGAGCAGTACGACAATGGAACCAGTTACCTAGGGAGGTCGTGGGCTCTCCCACACTAGAGGCATTCAAGAGGCAGCTGGACAAGCATCTGTCAGGGATGCTTTAGGGTGGATTCCTGCATTGAGCAGGGGGTTGGACTCGATGGCCTTATAGGCCCTTCCAACTCTACTATTCTATGATTCTATGATTTGAATTTGAGGGGGGCGGGGAGATCTTTTTGTTCAGATTTCGGGAAACATTTTTGTGTAAGCTGGCCAAAGCAGCCATTTCATATTTGTTCACTTAGTGGATAAACCCATTATTTATTCAGTAAAAGTTTGTATTTTTCAATGTCCATGAGATCATTGATTGATCAGTTGTTGGAAAATACCAAATGAAAGCAACAGACTACAGCTGAAAACAATGAAGTGGGAGCAACTATCAAATGCAACAGTTCACATTTGATTCTAAACACTCATTGAAATTCACAAATGCCCAGATTTAGTTCATGAAATCAAAGTGGCCAATTTCCCCAGCTCTCTTTGGTGGTGGTGGTGGAATCAAATGAAATAGCTAGTTGGGGACAGGAGGGTCGGGGAGGGGAAAGAAAGGGGACTAGAAGGAAATTACCCATTTCAGTGCTTTAGCAATTGTGCGGGGGCGTTCGAAGCCTGGATGAGTGGAGTTCGGTTGGGCTTGATGGATTTTTATGCTGAGATCAGGCATTTCAGAATTAACCTCCACCCTCGTAGATTTGTAGCTTTTGGAATCTCTAGTTATGCCTGTGTAGGATCAGTAGGTCTGTTTATCTGGTCACAACCTTTATTGAGCTTGAATTCATTTCAGTTCAGTCAGAATCAATCATTGCTACTTTTAGAGAAGGCGAAATGGCTTTGTTTTAACGGCTTCTCTCTTAAAGCAAAGAGAAGGTTTCTGGGCTCATGCATAATGATGCATCGCTGCTTTTGGATAAGTCAAGGTAATTTCCCACAAATCTTTTAGCATGTTACAAGCGGCACCTTTCAAGCATCAGGGTGTTTCTGCTTTGTTCGTTATCAGAGGCCCCAGAAAAGCACATAATTGCATTCCCAGCGCAGACATGGCAACAGGAAAACTGAGTGCCAGCAATCAATACATGGCGTGGTAAATTACATGAGTGAGGCCTTGGAAATACCAGGTCGGCAAGCACACCCAAAGACATTACTAGCTGAAATACTCCATGAGTGACTGCATGTCAAAACCACCAGGGTCTGCACACCAGTTAGTATAGGGTGACCATATGAAAAGGAGGACAGGGCTCCTGTATCTTTAACAGTTGCATAGAAAAGGGAATTTCAGCAGGTGTCATTTGTATATATTATTTATTTAGAATATTTATATACCACTCCCCATTGAAAAATTTCAGAGTGGTGTACAAGGTAAAATGAAAATAAAAACAGAATAAAACAGTTAAAATTTTTTTTAAAAGAAGCAAAAATCAGAAATCCAAGGCTGCATGTTAAAGAAAGGCTTCTTGGAATAAAGATGTTTTCAGGAGGCGCCGAAAGGAGTACAAGGTCAGAGCCTGCCTGACCTCCAGAGGCAGGGAATTCCACAGGAGGGGCGCCACCACGCTGAAGGCTCTTCCCTTGGTGGATTCCAATCGGAGGATGAATCTATGTGGAACCACCAGGAGCAGGCCCTCGGATGACCTCAGTGACCAGGCAGGTTGGTAAGGGAGAAGGCACTCTCTCAGGTATCCTGGTCCCAAGTTGTTTAGGGCTTTGTACACAAATACAAGAACCTTAAACCTGGCCCGGCAGCGAATAGGCAGCCAGTGCAGTTCCCTCAGCAGAGGAGTTACATGCTGGAAAGGGGCAGCTCCAGACAACAGCCGAGCTGTAGCATTCTGCACTAGCTCCAGCTTCCGGAGCAGCTTCAAGGGCAGCCCCACATAGAGCGCATTGCAGTAATCCAATCTTGAGGTTACCAATGCCTGTACCACCGTGGCCAAGCTATCCCTGTCCAGGAGAGGCCGTAGTTGGCGAACCAACCGAAGATGGTAAAAGGCACTCCGAGCTGTGGCGTCTACTTGAGCCTCCAAGGACAGAAATGGGTCTAAGAGTACCCCCAAACGACGAACCTGTTCTTTCAGAGGCAGAGCAACCCCATCCAGAACAGGCAATGAGCCTGTCTCCCAGACTCGGGAACCACTCACCCACAGGGCTTCAGTCTTGCCAGGATTCAGTCTAAGTTTATTGGTCCTCATCCAGCCCATTACTGAGTCTAGGCACTGGTCCAGGACCTGCACAGCCTCACCTGATTCAGTTGTCACAGGGAGATAGAGCTGCGTGTCATCAGCGTATTGATGGCATTTAGCTCCAAATCCCCTAATGACCGCTCCCAACGGCTTCATATAGATGTTAAATAACATTGGGGACAAGATGGTGCCCTGCGGCACTCCATAGCTCAATTGCTAAGAGGCTGAGGACTGGTCACCCAATGCTACTCTCTGAAAACGACCCCGTAGGTAGGACCGGAACCACTGTAAAACAGTGCCCCGATGCCCATCCCACTCAGTCGATCCAGGAGGATACCATGGTCAATGGTATCAAAAGCCGCCGAGAGATCGAGCAGGATTAACAGGGTTGCATTCCCCCTGTCCCTCTCTCGATAAAGGTCATCCATCAGGGCGACCAAGGCTGATTCAGTCCCGTAACCAGATCGGAACCCAGACTGGAATGGATCTAGATAATCAGTATCCTCCAAGAGTGCCTGCAGTTGCTCCGCCACAACCCTCTCAAGTACCTTCCCTAAAAAAGGAGTGTTAGCAATTGGGCGGTAGTTGCCTAATACCGTCGGGTCCAGGGTGGGCTTCTTCAGGAGTGGTCGCACTACTGCCTCCTTAAGGACAGCAGGGACCACCCCTTCCCGGAGAGAAGCATTTATCACCCCTTGGACCCACCCAGTCAGACCCCCTCGGCTTAGTTTTATAAGCCAGGAGGGATAGGGATCGAGAGGGCAAGTGGTCGGTCGCACTGCTGCAAGCACCTTGTCCACATCATCAGGCCGCAATAACTGGAATTGATCCCACAAAATTGGGCAGATGGTGGCATCAGACACCTCAACTGGAGCTGCACTAAAAACAACGTCAAGCTCGCTGCGGAGAGAAGCGATCTTGTTCTCAAAGTGTGATGCAAAAACTTGATGGAGTCAGGGCCCCATTTGCTGGGGATGATGTTAGCAACCCCCGAACCACCCAGAAGAGCTCCGCTGGACGGCTACTCGAGGACGCAACGGAGGCAGCAAAATAAGCCTTCTTTGCTGCCCGCACTGCAACGCAATAGGCATGATTATGTGCTCTACAGCGTGCTCGGTCATCTTCGCTTCGAGTCTTGCGCCATTTGCACTCCAGCCGATGTCCAGCCTGTTTCATTGACCGCAACTCCTTAGTATACCAAGGACCAGAGCGGGCTCTACAGGACCGGAGAGGACACTCAGGTGTGATCAAGTCGATGACCCTCCGCATCTCACCATTCCACAGTGAGGCTAGGGCCTCAGCTGGATCACCAGCTCTCTCCACTGGAAAATCCCCAAGAGCATTCAGAAATCCATTGGATTCCATCAGTCTCCTGGGGCGGACCATCCGAATGGGTCCCTCACCCTTGCAGGAGGGTAGTAACGCCATGAGTTCAAATCTCACCAAGAAATGGTCTGACCATGACAATGGGGTTACTTGGACCCCCCCCAATCTTCAGACTACCCATCTCACAGCTTGGAGCAAAAACCAAATCAAGGGTATGCCCTGCTTTATGTGTTGGGCCAATGACAAACTGAGACAGCCCCATGGTTGTCATGGAGGCCATAAAGTCCCAAGCCGGAGCCCCAGAGACAGCCTCAGCATGAAAGTTGAAGTCGCCCAGAACCACCGTCCTGGGTTCCTCCAACACCACACTCGAGACTGCCTCCACCAGCTCAGACAGGGAGGATGCCGGGCAGCAGGGTGGGCGGTATACCAGCAGCATCCCCAATCTGTCTCTCTGGCCCAACACCAGGTGCAAACCTTCAAGGCCCGCTCCACTGTCTTTTTTTGCTAAGTGTAAGCAGCTCCGAGAGCCTTTTTTGGCTGAGGAGCGGGGTATAAGTATGATAAATAAATAAATAAATAAATAAAGATGGAGTGGTTTCCTGGTGATAGAGATGGAAGATCTATGAATCACGGCGACCCCACCCCCACCCCATCCCTCCAATCTATGTTGGTGCTGCACTGAGTACCCAGATGGTCAGAGCTGAGTCAGATCAACCCCACCCAGCTCACCCTCCCAAGTCTCAGTAATGCACGCCAGGTCAGGGCTCTCATCCAGGATTAAATCATGAATAAGAGAGGTCTTATTGCGGACCGACCTGGCATTAAAGAGTAGCACCACAAGGAAGGAGGGCTCAGTGGATGAGCTACCAGGTACATGAGAACTAGAGGAGGAGGGTAGAAGGGGAACAGTGTGAAGACACCTGAAACCCGTTCTACGCTGATGTTGCAACCCCTTCCTCCTGCCATATCTCCTTCTGCCCCAAATCACTGGAATAGTGGCTCCCCCTCCATGTGTCCCTGCATCACGGCTTCCCAAAAACATCTTTACCTACACCAGCTGTGCACTCACTCACCATTCAAACCCACACTCAGTCATGCAAACAACACAGTCACATTTCTCACTTGTGGTAACCAGCCACTGGTCACAGATGGACATCAGGCTACTACCAACTAAGCGATAAAGTGCTTCCCCTCCCCCCAATCTCCCTCTCTTAGTAACTGCTAATTCTACTACTACCTGATGTGTGGCCACACTCCTCCCTCTCTCACACAGGTGAGCCTCCTGCTTCAAGTACCACAGCCTCTCACGTTGGGCAGATGAAGCAGCTATAATTGGTGAAGCCCCCAACCTCTGCCTCAGGGTGGGGAGGACACAGGAAGTAATTATATCATTTCCCATGAGATCCCTGCTCTCACTCAGGGAAATTCTTCTCACACAACCGAGGTAATGGTTAAAAGAAGCAGCGAGTTGACAGCCCAGGGGAAGAGAGAGAAATAGAGAAACACCCTCACCCTCATGGCATCCCGAAGGGGCAAACCAAAGGGGCAAACCAAAGGGGCAAACCAAAGGGGCACACCCCCTTTGGGGTCACCCCCTTCGGGGACAGCCTGACCGGGGCGGCCCGCTGCCTCGTGGCAGGGCAGTTCTTATGCTTTTCAAGCCTCAAGGTCTCAACAGGCTTGGAGACAGCACTCTTCTGCCAATTGGCTGGAGAGAACCTTGGCAGTTGGCTCCACTTGGCAATCAATGGAACTGGGAGGTGGGCGGGGCAGTGGCACAAGCAGCAGGCTGCTGTGGATGGTAGAGCAGTCCCCTCCCCCAGTTCTCTTCTCTCACCAGCCCTGAAGTCTTCCCAGCCCCATGGCAGGGCAGTTCTATACTAGGAGCTATACTAGAGTAACCAGATTTAAAAGTGGGCAGGGCACCTGCAGCTTTAACTGTTGTGATGAAGAGGGAATTTCACCAGGTTCTCCATATATACAAATGACACCTGCTGAAATTCCCTTTTCAATACAACTGTTAAAGATACAGGAGCCCTGTCCTTCTTTTCATATGGTCACCCTAACAAAGGCTTGTATCCAACTCTGACCATGTGCCAGCGGAAGGGAATCCACTGGCAAAATGGTTTTCCCCTCTCCTCTGCATCCCTCTCCAGGCCCCCCAAATCTGCTCTGGGGAGTGGGGTGGGGACCCTCCGGAGCAGATTTGGAATACCGGAGGAGGAGCTATAAGGTGTCTGAGAGCAAGCAGAAGTCACATTGCATGAGCCGAAGTTGCACATGCCGTTGAATTTAAGCCATATTTGCTGATATCTGTAGTTAAAGAATGTAGATTTAATATTAACAGGATGTCTATATTTCTTTACAATGTATGTGAAGCACTTTTCAGTTAGAGATGCCAGCAAAGCTGCTTAGGTTTGGGCAGGACTGGATATGAGCTTCAGGGGCTCAGTGTTTCCTTCAAGAAGAGCCCCCAAGCCCCTTCAAGTGCCCCCCCCAGTTTCTTTGAACCTCTCCCTTCTTCTTTCAAGACATACCCAGTGATGTATACCCACAGGAAGAGGGGTGGAGACAAATCTGATTTCTACTTCTGTTCTCCTGCACACTCATGGAGTGCCGGAGGAAAGACCCTGTCTCCTTTGGCAAGCATAATTTTACATTGTTCTACATGCTACCTCCTTCAAACTTAAGGCCTTCCTGACTAGGGTGGCCATATAGAAAGGACGTCTTTAACAGTTGCATAGAAAAGGGCATTTCAGCAGGTGTCATTTTTATGCATGCAGCACCTGGTGAAATTCCCTCTTCATCACAATTGTTAAAGCGGAAGGAGCCCTGCCCTCTTTTGTATCTGCTCACTCTAGTATAGCTGCTGCAGTTTTAACTGGTGTGATGAAGATGGAATTTCACCAGGTGCTGCATGCATGCAAATGACACTTTTCTATGCAACTGTTAAAGATACAGGAGCCCTATCCTCCTTTTCATATGGTCACCCTGCCTTTGTCTCTGAACATGGGAATCATTTACTGCATCTAGCTTTCCTGTTCAGTGACTGGGTTCATGCACACATAGGTGGCTATTAAGCCACAGTGGCTTATTAAGTACCCCCACATGTGCCATACAACCCAATTTTTCTAATTACCCCTGCCAGGTGTGGCTTGTTGTTATGTGTGAATCTGGTGGAGATGGGTGGCTAGGGTATTAAAAACAACCCCCCCCCCAAAAAAAACCTGTCTGTTGTAGGGAACAAGCTGCACCTGCTGAAGATAATTAAGGAAATGAGCCAGCATGTCACAGTCACCACAGCTCATATTTAATCTTTGCTCTGCTATGAATATCCTGGATAACACCAATGCAATCCCACAAGTATGCAGCCTCAGTTTCGCATGTGCAAAAAGACAATATTAATAAGCTATGCAACATGATGGTTATGAAGATGAATGAGGTAGTTACTGCCATAGTGAAATTGCAGTAGAATGAATTATTTTTACTATTAATAATAATTAATAAATGTTGCAATTGAAATTATTATTATTATTAATAATAATACATGTTGCATAGTAATAGTAAATTTGCCTGTGGTAAGCAATGAGCTGAACATATATTTGGATCTCTGAGCTGTTATCAAATACTAGAAATTGGTTGCCTTTCATATATATATAAAAAAGAATGAGCTAATAATTCTTTGAGAAATATTATTTACTGGTCTATATTCATCTTCATAATAACACCCACATTATTAAATCCAGGAGCATTACTTGAAATTATGCCCTGTGAACTTTGGATTTCCTAAAGAGTATTTCACAATATTAAAACACTTCATTATAAGCACAGCAAAGGGCGGAGTGGGGGGAGAGACACGCGCCTCAGCTGTTCATATCAATAGTGCAACCAAATGCTTATGTATGGGAAATTATCCATTCTGGGAATGTAGATTCATTTTATAATGAGATGAGAGGGTTTTTACAGGGCTCCTAATGCTTTCAGAAAATAACATTTTACCCTTAAATCTGACTAGAGGCATCCATGCTAGAGCTTGCCTTGCCCAACTTTAGACATTTTAAGCCCTGTTTATAATTTAATTTTCATGATGTAATCTGTCTATCTATCATCTATCTATGTCTACCTAATCAATTAAGCGCTTTATCACACCAGCGTTATACTGTGTAATCACTGCGAATTGCATGCAAAGGACTCTGAAGTTTTCACTTTACAATCTGCTTTGATTGTGAAGTACTCCCATGTATCCTGCCTTAACTGTGCTATAAAGCCAAAAGATTTGCCATATTTAGCCCCTACCTTTTGAGCGTATCTTCCAAGCCGCCGCTGGGGCGCAGGAGCAGGATTTTAAAGAAATGCTTACATCTGTGAAAGCTTTAAAGTTAAAGACACCAAAATTGGCACAGTAATAGATATTGGGGAGCGCTTTAAGCATACTGAATTTGAATTGAATTGGGTCATCCATGGATTTTTAATTATTTTTTTAACATTTCCCCCATTAAACTCACTTCCTGGTATGCAAAGGATTGCTGTCGCCCGGTAGCAAAAACAACAACAACCGCGGAAATGTAGCGCTACAGGGATAATCCAAGGGAAGCAGGTACATGGAATGAACCTCTAAGGGTGTGTGCCTTTAACACAATATATCATGAACAACAACAGGAAACAACATGGATAACAACAGTTAACACAATAGCACAAATAACAAGAACTATAAAAAGCTTCAATATCACATTTTTGCTTTTTATGTCAATAAATGGATGAAAGTCTAAGGAAATTTTTTCTTTGTTTTATCTACTCTCTCCTGCAGTACAGCCTTACACGTGTCTACTCAGAACTAAGTCACATTGAGTTCCATAGTATTTACTCCTGGGTAAGTGTACATAGGTTTGCAACTCAAATCTAACAAGTTCACTCAATTCAGACAATTGGACTATTTGCAATAGTCAGAGTTCCGTTCAATCTTGAGAAGGCAGTGTTGTTGTTTTTAAAGACATCTTCAGACCTTTAATGTCTTGACTGAATTCTGTCCAAATGAAGCATGAAATATGAGCAAGATGCTAACCTGCTTGACCTCTTCGTCATGGTATTATTTCCCCTAGTCCTGTGTTCCCTTTCCTCCAAAATTCTAGAGAAAAATCTATGCATTACTTGGACGCTTGCTTAATACAGTTTCAGTGGGATATATTACAATGTGTCAATCACAGATTTTTACACAATCCATCAACAGCAACAGGAACACCATCATCATAATAGGAATATGCTATAATTTAATCTACCCAGGGCTGGCCCTACCATGCACCAAGATGAAGTAACCTGCTTCAGGTGGCACCATGCGGGAAGAGGATAGATGAAAGCAGGCATTGATGTCTCCATTGTGCAGCAAGTCATCTTAAAGCACTCTCCCTAGTTGGGAGGAGGCACTATTTGGGCTCCGCTTCAGACAGCAAGCTGTCTTGGGGTTGTACTAAATCTATTGGTCTGCTATAATGATTGTTCGAGCTGAGAGTAAACATTTGCTCACTTATGCTGTCTAAATACTTCTAGAATGACACTCAAAAGTTTAACTAGTCATTCAGCTTACCTTCAGACATGATTATCAGGCTTTACTGGTTACCCTGTATGAACAGTATAATCTTCAATTAGCTTTATTTCTGTAATTTATGACACCTCCCCCAATGTCACTAACAAGTTTGGGGGGGCATTGGCGAGGTGCTCTCAATGGGTGCCCTCCTCGACGGCACCTACTTACATCTTGACTCTCCATCTGGGCTCAATCTGCATCACCTCCTGGACAATGTTTGTGAGGGTCACTGCCACAACACAGGCTCTGAACACAAGGCCTGGCCGTGGCTACTCCCTGCTCAAGCCAAGCACCACCGCTTGATATGTCTGAGGCGAGGGATAAAAACCACCTTCTTCCAAACTATGTGGAGAAAGGGGTTAAATGGAGAAGGATTTCAATAATAAATTAAAGCGCTGTGAATTATATGTTCCGAGGTGAATTATTGTCAGAGTGGGTGCTAAACGTATAAACTTCAGACATAAATGCCAAACAGACATGTGGGATTTTTGTGGTAGTTAAAACAAAATAATTAAAATTTATTTTAAAAGTTCACAAGCTTTGTTTCAAAATAAAACATCTAAAAACCTTTTTGAAACCTTTCATCCAATCCTTTCACCCATTCACATACATGCTTTCCTTTCTCTCACACAATCACTCTTGAGCTTTCTTTATTATCAGTTTTGTTTAATATACATCAACTGTATCTCTACACCCCACTCTCAGAAGACGCCACTCTCTACACTGAACCTCAAAGTCTCCAGAACCCAAGTACTCTACACACAAGAGCTAAAGCACTAAAGGCTAAAGACTCTAAGGCCATAGCTAGACCTAAGGGTTATCACTGGATCGTCCAGGAGTCAAACCTGTTTATCTAGGTAACACACATGGGATCCAGTGCTCAGGCAGGGGAGAACACTGGATGATCCCAGGATAAACCTTAGGTCTAGCTGTGGCCTAAGAGTACCTAAAAGTCTTCCTCAATCCCCTCAGTCATTCCCTTATATATCACTCCTCCCGCTCCCAAGACATTCTAACTCCACCCACTCAGGTCAACATTCTAAACCCACCAAAGACTTATCAATACAGACATACATTAGGGAACTGACTTGTGAGGTGTAACGCCACAGTCACTACCCTTCCTCTTGCTCCTCACATTGCTCACTCACTACGAGGGAGCTGGTGAGTAGGCAAGTAGCAATAGCAAGGAGCAGCAGAACCAGGAACCTGCAAGAATTGGTAGGGCATTAGCTCTTGGGGGACATAGGTCTTGGGTGTTGCCCAACCATGCCAAACCCTGACACCAGTCCTGCCTTCCCATAGCCACTGGCTGAGCATCAGGGATGTCATGGAATGTTTGCTAACGTTGTAAGTGTTAAGGGGTAAGTATTGGTAGTAGACCACTGAAAAATGGTAAAGCTAATCTGAAGAAATTTGGGGAAATGCTTGGGACAGAAACCTCTCACAAGACCTAGGAAATAAGAGGAGCTCTTGGAAGGGAGCAGAGGCAGAAGTGTGAGGGGAAAGCAGGAAAGTCGAGAACTAGGATGATAAATCCAGGAAGAATTGAAAGATCCAGGAGATATAGGAAGGTAAAGCATAAGGTGCTCGAATGTGAGGTAGCTAAAGAAAGGGCAATAAAGTAGATAGTATCTGGAGAAGTGGGAACCCTGGAAGAAGGCTCAGTGGAAGAGACAAAGGCTTTAAAGACAGAAGAGGCAAGGAGCTGAGAACCATGTTTCACCCTTAGGTGGCTCAAGATGTCATGTTCTCAGAAGCATAAAGAACCACTTTCTCTATGAGGGACTGTTTTTCAAGACAGCACCCACTAAATTAGCTTACCCTA
Source organism: Elgaria multicarinata webbii (assembly GCF_023053635.1). Taxonomy (NCBI): domain Eukaryota; kingdom Metazoa; phylum Chordata; class Lepidosauria; order Squamata; family Anguidae; genus Elgaria; species Elgaria multicarinata. Next base: position 145,181,054 of record NC_086174.1, read on the forward strand.
ACTGGGTGCCCTTCAGATGTGTTTTGTGAACCACCCAGAGAGCTTCGGCTATTGGGCGGTATAGAAATGTAATAAATAAATAAATAAATAAATAAATAAATATGTGTTGGACTGCAATTCCCATCATTCCCAACCATGCTGGCTAGGAATGATGGTAATTGCAGTTCAACACATGTGGACTGCACCAGATTCAGGAAGTCTTGCCTAACTCCAGCTCACATTGGGAAAACAAAGCACATCCACCCTGTTGGTGAAGACCATGTCCAGTGGAAGAATATACCTGACCATCACACCAAAGACATCCTCATCCAATGTACTTTTTGAACAGATGAACTGCTTCCCATCTCTCTAACTAACTTTCTTCTCTTTTGGCGTGCGTCCTGGAGCCAGTGTAATTTTTCAATTCCTGATATCACAACTAACTATCCCATTACGATGTGCTATACAATAATATTATTCATGCTAATATTAGCAGTGTTATCACTTTTATAAATGCTACTTCCGCTAAATAAATTAAACTCCAAGGCTATTAACATTTTTATTACTGTTTAGCAGCGCTGAATTTTGCCTTTATATTCATCTTGTGCTGGCAGAAGCACTGGTACCTGGATTAATTGCAAGTGTAACAGAAATTCAAAGTTAATGTCCTGTGAATGTTACTCTGGGCTTCTAACCATTTTGTAAGGCAGTGAAAAGGTCCTAATGCAGTGAAATGGAGGTTTCCAAGGAAAAGTCCTGGAACATTGGTGATGGACTCCATGGAACAATGGCAGCCAACGTAAGGTAAAATCCCCTTTGGTTGCATTACTCTGTGAAGAATATTGCATTTGGATCTAGGCATGGGTGAGGATTTTGTTTCAGTTCAGTTTGGATAAGAATTTACAAAAGATTTGCAAGCTTCTCCATATTTGTGGCAAAGCGAACTTGAGATTTGAAAAATACAGGAGAAACTGAAACTGACAGTTTCACCAATCCAGACAATCCCCTTCCCATGTGTTCATTTCTACATGGGATGACTGTCTGCACAGGTCTACCATGACAGCTGATTGAACTATGGTTGGCAGGTTCAAAGTAAGATCAACACCACACCCACTGGGGGAGCGCATACAGCATAAGTCTGAAGACAGTAGGGATGGGTGAGAAGTTGTTCAGTTCACATTTTAATGTGAACTTACCTAGTTTTGCACCCTCAAACCACCATGCAAAGCCAAATGTCTTCAAAATTCGCACACCTCCGAATTTTGCAGTGCTGTTCTCCAATAAAAAAATGTACAACAATGAGTATATAAGGGAAACTAACATTAAAAAATGCAAAATATTACAAAATCTGCTTGCAAAAAAAAGGTGTGTATCAGCCAAAAATGCATACAAAAATGCATGTGTGAGGACAAATTTGTGCAAACTGCTTATGAATTTTCACGCAAGGCAAGTTCGGCAATTCTAAGACTTCCAATTTCTTTGAGGTGCTACTCCTGCAGGAGACATTTGTAGGGCAGGTACCTGAGATTCAGTCTCACCTTTTGTTAAGTATTATAAGCCAGATACATTTTCCCCCATGGATGTGAACTGCAGAAGAAGGGTGCTTCAGAAGGTTCTCTCCTGTTGGCTAGAGCAGGAAGAAGACTCTCTGTCACCTGAAGAAGACTATTGGGAAAAGGTCACATGGATTGAGTTGTCCCCCACCCACCCGTCACCGATGCAATCACCCAGTCAGTTACTCTTGTCAGCACTCAATTACCACAATAATAATATAGGCTGTCTACAAAATAGGATTGGAAGCTTGGGGGTGGGGGAGGCAGACAAGGAAGGGAAGCCAATCAGAGAAAAACAGATCATGGTCATCTGTTCCCACTGTTAAGCATTTAGCTTACTCCCAGGTAAGTGTGCATTGGGTTTTGCAGTTAATCAGGTTTGAAATGCTTGGTTATCAATCCATGATCAATATCCCCATTTGGAAATTCGGACAGCAGATCTTTGGGGAAATCTCCACTTCTCAGAGCTCTAGAAAGCAGCAAATTAACCTACATTAAAATGTATCTCTATAATTGGCGTAAGTGTGCTCAAATATCATTTCCCACTTCCAATTCAAATATGGGGTTTGAATAATGGAAATCCATGCTTGTCTGCTCAGGATATTCAGGGTGGATTGTCCACACACTCAATGTGTGTGGAAGAAATAGTAGATAAAGAAGGCAGGTTGTTCTAAGTGAGCTTTTCATGCAGGCTATAACAGAAAAGACACTATAATTAAAGGATTAGGAGGACTGAATGCAATTTTCTTCCTATTGATTTGTTGATACAGGAAATGAGAATTAATTTTCTCATTTCATCTAGTGAGTACAGGCTTGTGGAATAGAGCCATGTTTATATACATTAAGCAAGTCTAGTGTGGACCTTAAAAGTGCAGCCTCCCCCCCCACACTCCCCGAACGCTTACAGATGAAAATTGGTGCACTTGTACTGTGTTTAAGAAAGTAAGCAACTTATACTACAATAATCCAGTAATGAATATAGTACAGTAATGAATGGTTCGGGGCATACCTTCATCCTCAAGATAAGAGAATTAGGAATAATTCTGAAAAGAGTCTTATCTTGCAATGTAATTTGTAGACCTTTACTAATAAAGCTCAGTATTTAAGAGGTCTTGTTTGAGATGTCAAATTACAATAGATTTTGCATCTTTCTTCCCTCACCCTCATCCAAAACTAGTCTGGAGGTTAAACTAGGATTCCAAATTGAAACACAGAATGATGTTCTGGATGTGCATACCAACTTTATTTCTGATAATCTCCACTTTCAAGGGAAATATGGTTAAAAAAAAAAGTTATGTCACCATTCCTGCTCCTTCGTAAATGTGTGTGGAAGTTGAGCTGGAGATCTAACTTCAAATGTGGAACGTTAGCCTGAATGGACACAGCAACTATGATTCCTATCTCAATCATTAAGGAAGAAGTGGTTTTGGACTGTTTTTATAGCTTTCCTGGCTCCCTGGTAAGAACTGCTGACCACTGCCCCATGTGTTGAGCCATGTCACCACAGCTTCTCAGATCAAGATCATTTTTAATTTTGTTTCTGTCTTCTAAGATAGTAGCTATCCCACTCAATTTTGTGTCATCTGCAAAGTTGACAAGCATTTCACCACCTCTTCCTCCGAGTCATTTCTAAAATGTTGAAGAATGTGGGGCCCAGGACTTAGCCCTGCAGCACCCCATTTGGTACCTCCATCCCATTTGATAAGGAACCATTGAGTTGGGTTCCTGCCAACTAGCTGTGTATCCCCCTAGTAGTAGTGCCATCTAGCCCAGACCTAACTAGCTTGCTAATCTGAATATCATGGGGCACTCTGCCAAATGCCTTGCTGAAGTCAAGATATATTATGTCCACAGCATTTCCTTGATCTACTAAAGAAATTACCCAAGCATTTTATAATGTGCTCTAGAACCTTCTAGATCTCAGACAGATAGGTCTATAATTTCCCGGATATTCCTTTTTTTGGCCTTTTTGAAGATAGGGACAATATTCACTCCTTTCAGTCCTCTGGTACTTCACCTGTTCTCCAGGATTTCTCAAAGGTAATAGATAGAGACACCATCTGCTAGCTCATTCAACACCCTAGGATGCAATTCAACAGGACCTGAGAACTTGAACTCATTTAAGATGCTTAGATATTCCCTGACCATCTCTCTATCAACCTCAAGCTGAACCCCTACCCCTCTCTATCAACTCCTACCCCTTCCATCAGGCATATTTGTTACATATGCCCGATGGAACACAGATCCTCTTATGGGAAAAGACTGACCCAAGATAGGAGTTGAGCAGTTCTACCTTTTCTTTGTCAGCTCTCAGCACTTTTCCATCTTCACTGAGCAGTTGGTCTGTTATTACTTCTGTCCTCGTTTTTCTTGGAACATATCTGAAGAAGCCCCTTTTGTTATACTTACATCCCTTGCCAACCTCAGCTCATTCAGAGCTGTAGCCTTCCTGACAGCATCTCTGCAATTCTGGACTATGTGTCTGTGTACTTCCTTGGTGACCTGTCCCTCCTTCCACCTTGTACATATGTCCTTCTTTAATTCTCATTGCTAAGTTTTTTGTATTGCCATATAAGCTTCTCCTGTTGTCTTCCATTTTTCCTCTCATTTGGATTGTTTCAGATTATGCCTTTAGTATCTCCTCCCATCCCTCTTGAACTCCTCTTCCTGTTAGGTTTTCCTGAAATGGAATCCTACTTATCATTGCTTTGAATTTATTAAAATCAAGTCCAAGGTACATGTTTGACTACACTCAGCTTTTAGTTTCCCTTAAAATCAAGAACTTTAACATTACATGGCTACCAACTGTCTCTGCAGAGGCCATCAGTGGGGGAGGAAGCAGCAGCCAGGCACCTCTCCATTATGCCTGGGTCCAGCTCCAGCTGAAAGCCCCCCCTCCTGCTACCAACTGTCTCTGCAGAGGCCATCAGTGGGAAGGAAGCAGCAGCCAGGCACCTCTCCATCGTGCCTGGGTCCAGCTCCAGCTGAGACCCCCCCTCCCTCCTGCTGCCAACTGTCACTGCTGAACTTTGCAACCAAGAATGTAGTACCTGAATTTGCTTTGCCTTTCCCCCTCCCTCCCAATCCCCTTTCCTTTTGTGTCATGTTTTTTTAGATTGTAAGCCTGTGGGCAGGGACTGTCAAGAAATATTTTTGTAAGCCACCATGAGAGCCTTTTTTGGCTGAATGATGGGATAAAAATGCTTAAATAAATAAATAAATAAATTTTCCCCTGAAAGTTCCTACTATTTTAACCTCATCAATAAACTCTTCCCTATTGGTCAGAACCAAATCCAGGATACCTATGCCCTCATTCTTTTCCCCGCCCTCTGAATAAGGAAGTTATTATCAAGGCAAGTCAGGAACTTTCTGGAGAGACCATGCTGGGCAAAGTTTGTCTCCCAACATATATCAGAGTCATAAAAGCTCCTCTACCACCATATCATGTCTCCTTGACGTATCTGCAACTTTCTTTTAGAAATTAGAATCCACATCTTCTCCTTGGTTGGGTGGTTACTAGTAGACTCCAACCACTGTATTTTTTTTATTCCTTCTTTTATTTATTTTAATCCAGATACGTTCACCAGGTTCATTCTTCTGAATTTCTGTACAGGTGTGCACTATCTATCTATCTATCTATCTATCTATCTATCTATCTTTATCTTTTCTGCAAGAGCCTCAAAGTGGTTTATTAGTTCCAGTAGTGTATCCCCGCTTTAATTTTACATTTAGGGAATGGGACCTGCTTCAGTTGTAGTTGTTATTTATTTATTTATTTATTTATTTATTTATTTATTTTAAAGAGTAAAAGAAACAGCTTCCTGCTGCAAGGTGTTTCCTTCCAGAATGCCACTCTGGAATTATGCTGGTGGACCTGCATATAGGGTCGTCATGTGTCCTCTTTTACAAAGCACAGGCTTTTATTTTGAAGGCATCCTGTCTGCAGGGCTGTCCAGGTCAAGTCCATTTTAAAGAGCCTTGAAATTGCTGATGAATAGCACCCGGACAGCAGACTGAGCAAAGCAAACAGGTCCTTTGGTCACAGTCTTTAGCGCTATGGTGAGATTTACTGCATTTCTATTTAAACTATAATAACTATTACAAAATTGGCATCTGTACATATAAATTAGCATATGCAGAGGCTATGCGAATCAGCGCCCTTGTTTGTCCTCTTTTTTGGCAATGCATGCCCTCTTTTTTGGCAATTTATAAATGGCCGTGCTACTAGACTCCATTTAATACTCTATCAGACCACAAGGAAATCTCTGGGAAGCTCTGAAAGTTATCATCCCATTATTTGTCATATTTTGAGATCCCAAAAATATGCACATAGATTTATTTCTAAATAAGAAACTTTTTCATTTCCATGTTCATATCAGAGATGGCTTCAGAATAAGGCTTTCATTCCAGATGTTAGCGCCCCAAACAGTAGACGCTACCTATCTCCAAAATTTACGACATGGTAGCTGATTTGCAGGCCCAGAGCTGAGTTGACAAACCATATCTCATGTCCCCATCAAAGTGAAATTGGCTTCCTCCTGCCTGTATGAAATAAGGCCCGTGCGGTACAAATAAATTTATTTAAAAGTGTGTTTAATCTTTCATGCTGCATGGGAAATAATCAGAACTTACTGGAGCATGCCATTTTCCTGTGCAGGAACACGGAACGCCGGATCCGTTTTTCCTCCTGAATACAAAAATCAAAGGCCAAACCCTGCACTGATTAATTGCCCTGTAATCTGTCAGTTTAGAATCCAGGCCGGGAGGGGGCGGCTGAGGCTGGGGCGTCAGAATTAAATTATTTGTAAAGCAATTTAGTATGACCTTAATGAAATGTAAGGTCCAACAACTTAGTATATTAATCTTGGTGGCACGGAAAGCTATGGGAGATTTCTCTCAGCATGTCATTAAGAATTAATTTATTTCTTCAGAAATTGCCAGGAAGAAAAATGTACAATGTAGTTTGTGGGGATGTGCATGCCATGCATACCTGCGGATGGAATAGAGCTGTCTCGTCCTTAGTCATGTCATTGGTTCATCTTGCCATTTACTATCGACTACAGTCAGCAGCAGCTGTATCTCCCACTGGAGGCATTACCCAAAGCCTGGGAAATTGAAACTGGAGAGGCCAAGGATTGTAACGGAGGCCTTTTGTATGCGAAGCAGGTCCTCTGCCACTGGGCTTTGGCCCTTCCTATGTCAAGAGATGGGTCACCATATTTGACACTTGCAGAAGCTTCCAAGCAAAATGCAGCCCTGTTACAGCTAGTCCATCCTCATGTAGACAGAGGGCATGGCTAGATGGGGCGATATCCCAGGGATTGTCCTGGGATCGTCCCTGTGCATCCACATGACACACAGGGCATCCCTCCATTTCCCAACAACAAACCTGTGCCCATTTGTCTCAGCCTGTACCTGGACGAGAATGCTGTAGAGGTTTATGGCCCTTAACTAACCCTCATTCCTAAAGTAACGCTACTCTGAAAACTTGAGTTACCGTCGTTGGACTGTCTCAGCTTGGCAGATGAAATGATTTGCTGCCCAAAATATCTTGCAAACGCAGGCATTTATTATTGCCCTGAATTGAAGTGTTACAGCTCATTCCACATTCAGAAACTCCATGTCCAAATTAAGAAGGAATAAAATAGTGAGTAACTCTGTTACTTCCTAACGATGGCCCATTAACTCTAAATCTGTAGCAAAACAATAAAAACAAATATCCATTAGTGTTGGGAACAAGGAAATTATGAGTGTTTCTTGCTAACGCTGTAGGCCATGGCAGTAGCTGCTAAGTATCTTCAATGAACAAAAAAGGCTGAAATCATAGAGAACAAAGCCCTGCTTCCTAGCTTTAACCCTAGTTCTGGTAACCACACCAAAAAAAAAGATATTATAGAGCTGGGAAAAGGGCAGAAAAGGGCAGCTAAAATAATCAAGGGACTGGAGCATTTCTCCTATGAGGGAAGATTACAACAGCTGGGATTGTTCAGGCTAAGGGGAGACATGATAGAGGTGTACAAAATTATGCATAGTGGGGAGAATGTGGATAGGGGGACCTTTTTCTCCCGCTCTCAAAATACCAGAACCCGGGGTCATCCCATGAAGCTGGCTGGTGGGAGATTCAGGACAGATAAAAGGCAGTACTTCTTCACACAGCACATAGTGGAATTCACTACCACAAAATGTAGTGATGGCTACCAATTTGGATGGATTTAAAAGAGGGCTGGATACATTTCTGGAGGAGAAGGCTGTCAATGGCTAATAGCCCTGATGATAATGTGCTACCTCCAGTATCAGAGGCAGTAAGCCTTTGTGCACCGGTTGCTGGGGAACATGGATGGGAGGGTGCTGTTGCACCATGTCTGCTTTGTTGGTCCCTGGTCGACAGCTGGTTACCATTGTGTGAACACAGTCCTGGGCTAGATGGACCCTTGGCCTTATCCAGCATGACCCTTCTTATGTTCTTATCCATTATAAGAGCAACTTGTGCAGTAGTCATTCTGAGGTTGGCAGAAGATAATATGCCTAAATTCGTCTTCTACCTTAGCATTTTTTTACAGCACGAAGGGAACACTATATCCAGTGGAGGCTGGTGGCTCTGATTTTGATGGGCTGTGAATCCATTCTGGGTTGTAGTCAGAACCATCCAGAACTCTAAAGGATCTATCCAAGGTGCTGAGACTATTTGGGAGATCCATTTCAGCACCTTGGATAGCTTCTTTTGAGCTCTGGCTGATTCAGACTGAAACCCAGAATGGATCCACAACCCTACCAAAAGCAGAGTCACCATCCTCCACTGAATAAATTCAAGGATTTGGGAACCTGTGGCCCCAGATATTCTTGGACTATGACTCTCCTCATCTCTGACCATTGGCCATGACAGCTGGAGCTGTTAGAATCCAACATCTGGGGTGCCACAGGTTCTCCTCCACTATTCTCCCAACATTTTAACAATCTATAAATACATTTTAACATGGTGTTTTAAATTTGTAATTTTGCATTGCTGCTGTTTTTATCTGGTTGAGCTTTTATATTGTATTTTATATTATGGTTTTATACTGTTGTTTTATACTTTGAATGGTTTTAATTTTTGTGAACCGCCCAGAGAGCTCCGGCTATTGGGCAGTATAGAAATGTAATAAATAAATAAATAAATAATAAATAATTAAATATATTCTATTCCCACTGGAGTATCTATTGTAGGGTAAGCTTCAGCTTGTTTTGTTGTTGTTTATTCGTTCAGTCGCTTCCGACTCTTCGTGACTTCATGGACCAGCCCACGCCAGAGCTTTCTGTCGGCTGTCGCCACCCCTAGCTCCCCCAAGGTTAAGTCCCTCACCTCCAGAATATCATCCATCCATCTTTCCCTTGGTTGGCCCTCTTCCTTTTGCCTTGTTTACTTTGTTTACTTTGTTTACTCAGCTTGTTTACTTTGAATTAATTCCTGCTGTTTTCAATGGGGCTCATTCCCTAGCAGCCTGAACCAGCCCATTGGTACCTCCCTGAATATGGACAAGGGATCAACTGTGCCATTAGACCCCAATCAAACAAACAAGTTATCATATGGTGGCTACTTGAAATCCAAATCCATGCAGGGGGTGTATCACATGGTGAGCCAGTTATGAGTACCTCAGATTTAGGCATTTCACTGCTAAGTGCAGATGTTTTTCTGTTTGCTGATGCTTTTAGCTGTCGTAAATGTGTTTTGATGATGAATTGTTATACTTGGAAAGCTGCTTTGAATTACTCTTTTGTGGAAGGAAAACATTAGGGATGTGCTCCTCTTCTCCTCGAACCGGAGAAGCAGGAGCAGAGCGGGGGGCTTTGCCTACCCTTAAGGCGGAGGCGAAGAGGATTGGGGGACCCGCGGAGCGTTGCGGAGTGGATCGAGGTGAAGGTGGATCCTTCGCCTCGATCCGGAGCTCCGCCAAAAAGGTAAGTGGGGTTTACTTGGACCTGCTGCTGTCGCTGCCGCCCATGCGGCGTCGGCGGCAGGGCCAGGTAAACCCCCCTCCCTCCTCTCCCTTACCTGCATCCGTCCGCGGTCTTGCGGCTGCTTCAACTGAGCCCGAGGACTCAAACAGGAAGACTAGGCCTGGTTGAGTCCTTGGGCTCAGTTGAAGCAGCCACAGGACCGCGGATGGATGCAAGTAAGGGAGAGGAGGGGGGGTTACCTGGTGCTCAATGCAGTTCCTGGTTGAGCCGCGGGCTCTAGTGAAGCTGGGATGGGCCGCGACAGACACAGGTAAGGGGGAGGAAGGAGGGGGGCCTTACCTGATGCCACTCCCCGCCACTGCGGAGCGGAGTGGCCCCCAGGCGGATCGAGGCGGGGCAGAGCGGGCCTGATCCGCAATTTGCTGATCAGCCATGAAGAGGATCGGGGGGTCCGTGCACACCCCTAGAAAAAATGCATTCCTTAAGTATTTTGTTTCACTGTGGTGAACTACGTTACCTGCATGGCATGCGGCATTGCACAAATGTCTTGCCACATGGTAGCAGATCTATTTATTCTGCATTTCTAGTGGACACCATGCAGCTACTTTTTGGCTGGGGTCATTCCTACAAAATCATTGTTAATGTAAGATTGCTGTGGGTGAGAATGTCACTACGGGTTACCCTGAAATAAGACCCAACCATAGTCTTAGATTTAACAAAGAACGTTAATAGTTCTTAACAGCCCAGCAGAGCCAAGGTTTTGGAATGCTGAGAGCTGAAGCCCAAAACGTCCAGGGGGACGGGGGCCACCAGTCTGGGGAGAGCTGACCTAAACCGTCCATTCACACAATGTACAGACAGTGCACTGGAAACAGGCGTTCGCAAATAGCCTCAGTTTTGTCAACTGAGCAAGTTAGAGCATGTGCTGCCCAACCAGGGTATGGAACTTAGCATGGCCAATTTTCTGTTTTGCTTTCAGGTCAATTGCTGGAAAAGCAAGAGGGAAGCAATTTTCCATTCTATGGTGTGTGTGTTTTTAAAAGATCTACATTAATTTAGACAGGGTTTTTTTGCGTTGGGGCAGGGGGAAGGTCCTGGCTGCCGCTCAACCTGTGCTCAACAAGAAGTTACTCAGAGTGAGGATCAGTTATAGAAGGCCAGATAGAGTCAATGATCACCTGACTCTGCTGATCCGAAAAGCTGCATGTATTGTCTTTTGGCCATCTGGGAGGAGGAACTGCAGAGGAGCAAAAATCCGTGAGTGCTGAACTGGTAGCAGCAAATGCAGTGGCATGGTAAGTGCTGCCCCCCTCCCTCCACTGCCCATAAGGATGGCCTGCCCCAAATCAGGCCAACAGTCCCCGGGTCACATCTGGAGTAAGGCACTGATTTGAGATTGCTGGCCTGCCCCCTCCAGTGCCCTACATCCCCTACATCCTCTGCCTTTGGACTTTCCAAAATAACACAATATTTTGCCCCTCTCCTGATTGGACCCAGAAAAACCATTGGTCTCTGTCCATGGAACCAATAAAAATATTGTTCTTTGCCCCCACAATACTGCTGGGCTCCATGCATGAACTTGCTGAGAGCTTTGCCTACAATGCCAGAGAACCCTGAGTTGGGAATATTACAGCCTCATCTGCAAGTTACAAGAAGGAGGCAGTGCTGCAGTTAATTAATTCATGGGAATTTGGGGCATAGGATCTCTATAGCCAACAGTGCAGTTTCCTGTGTTTTCTTCCTTTTGCTCTTCTCCTTCTGTCACCTTTCTCTTTCTCCCTGACCTCCCACCATTGCTGGAGCACATACAGCTCGCTCGCTCCTGCTGATGCAACAGAACACAAAATGGACTGAACAAATTCTCTTGAAACTCTGCGCCTTACCTGCATTGTATATGCAAGAATACTTGTGAGTGAAACTGTTTTCTTTCCTTCACTGAAGAAGAGTGCAGTTGCCTTTTGTTATTCTAAGACAGCCTGTGTGCATGTGAGACTGGTAAATGCTCATATATATATTTGGTTTTCTCCACCAATTCCCTTTCTAATAAGAAGCATCATTAATAAACGAATCCCATCACCCAGGTCAGGTACCAGAATTATTTATCTCAAGAAGGGCAAAGAAGATAATCCATCCCATAGAAACCAGGTTCACTAGCCTATCTGGAAGCTCAAGTTCCTTACCAGCCTGTAGGCCGATCCTGTGTGGCAGGCAATACTTGCTACTGCCAGGGGTGAAAGAGAGTGAAATGGCTTTGAAACAGAAAAGCAGGCAGCCTGCTGAACAGTTCTATCTCACTGTACCACTTCCAAAAGAACAGCAGAGTCTTCCTTTCCCATTGTTTGCGAGACTGGAGAGGCAGCCTGCAATCACAATGCAGAGCCGCAGGATGGAAAGCACCTTCCTCCCATCCAAACTGCCCTTGAGTGTGAAAGACTCCAGGGGGTATCTGTAAAAGGGAGCGTTGCTGATAGAACGCTTTCAGCAAAGGAGAGAAAAGAGGGGGGGGGGGGTCTGAAGATGTGACGCTCACAGAATTGGGCTCACCTGGGGAGAAGGTCTTCCTGCAAAATGGGCCTTGTGTGTTTGCCACGGTGACCAGCTTCTCTCATCCTTTTGTTATAACCACCACCACCCGGCCCCTTCAGCTGTTAACTCCAGAAAAGCAAAATAGGTGGTTAAAAGCAGGGAACTTCATCCTAAATTGTGGATTTCATTTCGGTCAGAGAGACAGATGTTCATTAAATTAATGATAGTATCCCTCTCGAATACCATTCTATTATTATTATTATTATTATTATTATTATTATTATTATTATTATTGTAATATCAGGCCTTCTACAGCCAAAGGTTACATTTTCACGGAGACAGTCATTGCTACGGCATGTGTATGCGAAGCCATTCACAATCACTACTAAGCTTTTTTTTTTTTAATACTATTTTTATTGATTTTCAAGTAAGGACAAATACAATAAACACACAGAGAGTAAAATAAAACACTCAACGGGGTGTGTGGCTTGGCTCTGCTCAAGATGGAGGCCTAATCTCTTGCTGCTCTGAACCGTGGGCACAGTAAGCATTTGGAAACTGGCTTTAAGCACTAGTTTTTTCTTAAAAGTGGGGGGAATAGTGAGGGGATGCAACAGAGACTGCAGCCAAAGAGAGAACCTGCAAAAAAAAAAACAAGTCTCAGAGGCCTTGACACTTGACTGCCTATTTGACAGTGCAGATAAAACCGAGAAGGCCGCAATGGCAGCAACAAAGCCTAAGGCCGGAAAAAATAGCAGGGAATTAGAGGAGACTGTTAGCAATCATGATCTCCTTCAATACATCAAGCAATTAAAACATGATTTAACAGAAAGCTGGACAGAAAGCGCTAGAAGTCACAGTAAAAGAATTAGCCAACAAACAAGCTGAAATGGCCGTATCTGCAAATACAGCCCTGGAAATGGGAATGAAATCACAATCCCAAATTAAGAAAATGACAGATGCAGTGAGACATTTGCACATTCAGCTGGAGGAACATCAAGATCACAGCAGACGTCGAAATTTTAGGGTACGTGGGATCCCAGAAAAAGAAGAGGGGGGAGACATGATCAAGTTCACAACAACCTGGCTTTCTGGCTTAAACTTAGGAACCCAGATTTCAGGAGAAGACATAGAGAGGGCACATCGATCCTTGGGAAGGGCAAACAACAATGGCGGTCCCCCGAGAGACATTATTATATGCTTTGAACGGTATACAAAGAAAGAGCAAATATACAAAGCTTTGCGCAATCTCCGTACAATCAAATATGAGGGCGTAGATCTCCAGATTTATCAGGACTTATGCCCAGACACCCTAGCACGTCGTAAGCATTTTAAACCTTTCGCAGATGTTCTCCGTATGGCCAACATTCGTTACCGGTGGGGCTTCCCCTTTAAACTAGTGGTTCAGCAAGATGGTCGTTTCTACACAGCCTCATCTGGAACCCAGGCGATTGCCTTATTGAAAAGCCTGCACTTGGATCCTCCAGACTTTGCTACAGGTGACACCCCCATGGGCTCACGTGGCCACTCTCCAGATTGGTCAACTGCTCGAGGGCACAATAGAAGGGCTGGAAGTCGACGACGTCTAACAAGGGCAGATGGTTCTCCAGACCACAGTCGCTCCCCTCACCCAGATTGAATATGGATACTCATTGATTTGTACGGCTTACTAGGGAGGCTTGGCTTTCACCCAATCCCCTGTACTGCACCTCCTACACACATATTTAACAGGCTTTCCTTGAATACCTATAACCCCATCTATGTGGGCTTTCAGCAATGCCCACGGTTCAAAAGAACTTTATGATTTTCATATCAGATGTTTAGAATTATTTCCCCTCCTGCCGCCCCCTGGAAACGCCCACAGGTGACGATCACTTCTAGTGATTTCGTGGAGGTCTCGCTTGTTCAGGCCTCAGCCAGTCAGTGGCGCTTGTTTGTTATGTTGTTTTGTTCTATTAATGTTGCTCAACATGGTAGTTCCCTCCACGCGCATGCTTTCACTGGGTGTCCTATGTCCTCTACTTTGCTTTCTATGCAGTGGTTCATATCATCTAAGCACTGCTTACCAATAGCTTTGTTTTTTCTGGACTCTGATGGCTGACAAACTGAAAATTCTATCATTTAATGTAAAGGGTCAGGGTTCCATAATAAAACGTGCCAAAGTGGAACTGCTGCTCAGGAAAGAGCGACCCGACATCGTTCTGCTACAAGAGACCCATCAGAAATCTCAATTGAAAAACAAAATTAAGACCAGATGGATTAAACACTAGGTATGCTCCCCTAGTTCTTCCAAATCAAGAGGAGTAGCCATAATTGTGGCTAACCAATGCCCATTTCAGATCTTGGACACATGCTGTGATACACAAGGCCGTTACATTTTCATTTCGGGACTCTTGGGCTCTGAGCAACTCACAATTGGATCTATCTATGCCCCTAATGTTAATCAATGCTCATTCCTTCAGGGTATGTTTTCTACCCTAGACACTTTTAAAAAGGGTCAGGTAATCCTTGGAGGTGACTTCAACACTGTACCCAATGATGAGATGGATCGCTGTAAGGCTAAGTCTGGTTGACCCCAATCCTCAACTTTTCTCATGGACCTTCTTCAGGAACAGGGCTTGTGTGATATTTACATCCGCAGGATAGAGACTTTTCCTGTTTTTCTGCAAGACATCGCTCCTACTCCCATATAGATCTCCTCCTCTTATCTGAGCCCTTAAAGGACAAAGTGACTACAGCTGACATAGGCAACATCACAATGTCAGATCATGCCCCAATTTGGATTGACTTGACACTTTCAGAAGATAAAGTTTCTATTGGCATTCCTAAAAATAGAAAGTAGAGCCAGTGCTGGGTCAGTTTCTACTTCAGCATGAATAATATTTGTAATGGTTTGGAAAACCCTTGACCAAAAAGTTTTCACCTGTTGACATTCCCACCAAAGATGAATATAAGTGCCAGGAACGGAGCAACCACGCCAACAGAGCGGGGATATATTACCACTAATATGGTGCAGTCTAACAGGGGTGATATACCACCTGTGAGTGATTTTCAGAGTGAGCTCTTTAACTTTTGCTGATATTGTTTTATAGGGTGCTGATTGCCACAAGCTTTTCCATTCACCTTCAGTGAAACTGGTGCACAGATCATGTTCCCAAATAATTTTTAACCCTCCCTTATCTGGGAATTGACAATTCAACATCATATCAGAAGCTCCCCCTTTAACCTTTCTAGAATAAGTCAGGCAAGCTTTCTCAAATATAGTAAGCGAGCGTGGAATGTTATGGAATTGATATAGAGCATTTGCAAAAGAGACTAGTTGCATTTTTTGGAGCCAGGTACAAGGGAGTGGGCTCAGTTTTGCCTCTAATTGTTGCATTGATATGATTTTTCCTTGTATAAAGAGATCACGAATATGGAAAAAACCTTTTTCTTCCCAACCTGCAAATTGTCTATACTTAAAATGATCTCTGAATTGGGGGTGGTCTAAAATCGGGGTTAGGGGGGAAGGGGATGGTGCAAACCATTTTGCCCACTTTGCCCATACCTTTAAATTTGCTTTCAAAAACAGGTTATTAATTGTTTGAATATGTTTTTTCAGTGTTGGAAGGAATGGGATCGCCCTGATCGTAGGGATGCAGGGGGTGCTTTCAATTGACACCCACGGGATTGCTGTCTCATTTCTAATTATTTTGAGTAGTTGCCTCAATTGAAAAGCATCATGGTACAGCCTAAGATTTGGGACACCAAACCCCCTAGTTTAGTTGGTCTGAATAGTGTCGCCTGATTGACCCGGATGCGTTTGCCCCCTCCACTGAATGTGGATAGAGCTTGTTGCCAACGTTTGAACTCATTTCCAGGAATCTCTACTGGCAGGGTATGAAATAAAAAAGACAGTTTAGGCAAAAGTCATTTTCAGGGCTGCATTCCTCCCTAGCCAAGATAATTTAAGTTTCTTCCACAGTGTCATATCTTTTCTTAGCGCATTCCATAAAGGATCAAAATTGCGTATACGCAGTTGTTTGATTTCCTTAGTGATCTGAATGCCTAAGTATTTTAAACTGCCAAATCTTAAAGTGACTTTGAAAAATCGTTGAATATTTTTCTGTTCAGCCAAAGGGATATTAACACAGAGCAAATCAGGTTTGTCATAATTGACCTCCAGACCAGCAACTTCCTTGAAGGTATCCAGATGTGAGCGAAGAGCAGGAAGAGCAACCTTAGGTTCTGTTAACATAAGCAATATATCATCAGCAAAAAGGTTGATGCAATGATGTCTCCCATTTATTCTAGGCCCCGATATAGCTGGGTCTGCCCGAATTGAGGTTGCTAGGGCTTCTATTGCAATGGCAAAGATAAGTGGGGAGAGTGGGCAGCCCTGATGTGTGCCTCTAGTTATTTGAAACCTTTTTGATTCCCAAGAGTTAACACATACTGTTGCCTTAGCATCAGAGTACAATTGCTTCAATACCTTAAGAAATTGATTACCAAACGCCATTTTATGAAATAAGCAGAAAATAAAAGGCCATTCCAAGCGGTCAAATGCCTTGAAAACATCAAGAGAAAACAGTGCCAAAGGAGACTTTTGGCTTTCGCTGTGGTGAATTAAGTTAAGTATCCTGCGCACTGAATCTGCTAAGTGTCGACCTGGCATAAAACCTGTTTGATCTTCATCTACATATTCTGTTATAAACTGGTTCAGACGATGAGCAAGCAAGGATGTGAAGAGTTTAGCATCCTGATTAAGAAGCGCTATTGGGCGATAAGAGTTCACTAGGTGGGGATCTCGTCCTGGCTTAGGAATGGTTATCAAGCGCGTGCGTTTCCAGGATTCTGGAATCTCCCCACCTTCTAAAATAAAATTAAATAATCTCACTAAACAGGGAGTAAGGGTGACTTTAAAAGCTTTATAAAATTCCCCCCCCCCAGACCATCTATGCCTGGTGATTTCCCATTTTTTAAACGTTTTATGGTCTCTTCTATCTCCTCAGCTCTTATGGGACTATTAAGAAGAGTTCTATGTTCTATTTTTAATTTAGGGATAATCAGCCTGTCTAAGAATGCGTCTATCTTGGTCACATCAGGGCTGTCTGTAGTATATAATTTTTGGTAGAAATTTTCAAATGCCTTACAAATTTCCTCATTCTTATAAAGAAGGTCCCCCTGAGGTGACTTGATATGTGAGACCCGAGATTTAGCCATTTTTCTGCATAAGGCTTTGGCTAAAAGCCTAGAGCTTTTGTTGCCAAATTCGTGATAATAACGATTAAGAAATGCCAAGGATCTATGTACAGTACGTGTGTCTAAAGCAATAAGTTCACCACGTTTACCCATTAGTTGTCTATATGTCCTTTGACTGCCGGTGCGTTTATGAAGCGCTTCGAGATGAGAAATGTCGTACAGTAGCCTGGTGCGTGCTGCCTCTCTCTTCTTCTTTATCTGTGAAGCCTCTTTGATGCACAATCCTCGAAGAACCGCTTTCATAGAATCCCATAAGATATCAGTTGAGATTTCTGGCAGGTCATTGAATTGGAAGTATTCAGAGAGATCTTTTTGCAGTTGATCTCGAACTGATTGTTTAGTTAAAAGATGAGAGTCCAAGCGCCAGAAATAAGAGTTGGTGCGATCTTCTGAAAGTGTCAAGTCAATCCAAATTGGGGCATGATCTGACATTGTGATGTTGCCTATGTCAGCTGTAGTCACTTTGTCCTTTAAGGGCTCAGATAAGAGGAGGAGATCTATATGGGAGTAGGAGCGATGTCTTGCAGAAAAACAGGAAAAGTCTCTATCCTGCGGATGTAAATATCACACAAGCCCTGTTCCTGAAGAAGGTCCATGAGAAAAGTTGAGGATTGGGGTCAACCAGACTTAGCCTTACAGCGATCCATCTCATCATTGGGTACAGTGTTGAAGTCACCTCCAAGGATTACCTGACCCTTTTTAAAAGTGTCTAGGGTAGAAAACATACCCTGAAGGAATGAGCATTGATTAACATTAGGGGCGTAGATAGATCCAATTGTGAGTTGCTCAGAGCCCAAGAGTCCCGAAATGAAAATGTAACGGCCTTGTGTATCACAGCATGTGTCCAAGATCTGAAATGGGCATTGGTTAGCCACAATTATGGCTACTCCTCTTGATTTGGAAGAACTAGGGGAGCATACCTAGTGTTTAATCCATCTGGTCTTAATTTTGTTTTTCAATTGAGATTTCTGATGGGTCTCTTGTAGCAGAACGATGTCGGGTCGCTCTTTCCTGAGCAGCAGTTCCACTTTGGCACGTTTTATTATGGAACCCTGACCCTTTACATTAAATGATAGAATTTTCAGTTTGTCAGCCATCAGAGTCCAGAAAAAACAAAGCTATTGGTAAGCAGTGCTTAGATGATATGAACCACTGCATAGAAAGCAAAGTAGAGGACATAGGACACCCAGTGAAAGCATGCGCGTGGAGGGAACTACCATGTTGAGCAACATTAATAGAACAAAACAACATAACAAACAAGCGCCACTGACTGGCTGAGGCCTGAACAAGCGAGACCTCCACGAAATCACTAGAAGTGATCGTCACCTGTGGGCGTTTCCAGGGGGCAACAGGAGGGGAAATAATTCTAAACATCTGATATGAAAATCATAAAGTTCTTTTGAACCGTGGGCATTGCTGAAAGCCCACATAGATGGGGTTATAGGTATTCAAGGAAAGCCTGTTAAATATGTGTGTAGGAGGTGCAGTACAGGGGATTGGGTGAAAGCCAAGCCTCCCTAGTAAGCCGTACAAATCAATGAGTATCCATATTCAATCTGGGTGAGGGGAGCGACTGTGGTCTGGAGAACCATCTGCCCTTGTTAGACGTCGTCGACTTCCAGCCCTTCTATTGTGCCCTCGAGCAGTTGACCAATCTGGAGAGTGGCCACGTGAGCCCATGGGGGTGTCACCTGTAGCAAAGTCTGGAGGATCCAAGTGCAGGCTTTTCAATAAGGCAATCGCCTGGGTTCCAGATGAGGCTGTGTAGAAACGACCATCTTGCTGAACCACTAGTTTAAAGGGGAAGCCCCACCGGTAACGAATGTTGGCCATACGGAGAACATCTGCGAAAGGTTTAAAATGCTTACGACGTGCTAGGGTGTCTGGGCATAAGTCCTGATAAATCTGGAGATCTACGCCCTCATATTTGATTGTACGGAGATTGCGCAAAGCTTTGTATATTTGCTCTTTCTTTGTATACCGTTCAAAGCATATAATAATGTCTCTCGGGGGACCGCCATTGTTGTTTGCCCTTCCCAAGGATCGATGTGCCCTCTCTATGTCTTCTCCTGAAATCTGGGTTCCTAAGTTTAAGCCAGAAAGCCAGGTTGTTGTGAACTTGATCATGTCTCCCCCCTCTTCTTTTTCTGGGATCCCACGTACCCTAAAATTTCGACGTCTGCTGTGATCTTGATGTTCCTCCAGCTGAATGTGCAAATGTCTCACTGCATCTGTCATTTTCTTAATTTGGGATTGTGATTTCATTCCCATTTCCAGGGCTGTATTTGCAGATACGGCCATTTCAGCTTGTTTGTTGGCTAATTCTTTTACTGTGACTTCTAGCGCTTTCTGTCCAGCTTTCTGTTAAATCATGTTTTAATTGCTTGATGTATTGAAGGAGATCATGATTGCTAACAGTCTCCTCTAATTCCCTGCTATTTTTTCCGGCCTTAGGCTTTGTTGCTGCCATTGCGGCCTTCTCGGTTTTATCTGCACTGTCAAATAGGCAGTCAGTGTCAAGGCCTCTGAGAATTGTTTTTTTTTTGCAGCTTCTCTCTTTGGCTGCAGTCTCTGTTGCATCCCCTCACTATTCCCCCCACTTTTAAGAAAAAACTAGTGCTTAAAGCCAGTTTCCAAATGCTTACTGTGCCCACGGTTCAGAGCAGCAAGAGATTAGGCCTCCATCTTGAGCAGAGCCAAGCCACGCCCCCCACTACTAAGCTTTTTGAACATTGTTTGGTGAACAATTTTTGTGAACCGCCCAGACAGCTCTGGCTATTGGGAGGCATAGAAATGCAATAAATCAATAAATACAGTTTGGTGTTCCTTGACAGACAGACGGGACACTGCAGGAATCCTATGAATTTCCCCTTTCTTTTTGTATCTGGCACCCAGCAGGGATCAGGTTTTTGTCTACATCAAATGTCATGAAATGGTTCTTTGGGACTGACTCAGAACTATCCAATGTGTAAGATTGTCTGCCCTGCTAAAGGGGTCTGTATGTGTGTGTGTCTAGGAGATCCCTGCTCAAATTTTCAGCTTGATAGATGCAGTTATGGATAGAGGTTTATTTTGTTCTCTGATGGAGAGATGTCGGAGAAACCCACAATGGATTCAAATGAGTTCAGATTTCTGTGAATTCAATCTGCAGATTCTATAGTGGACCAGCTTTTTCCAAGTGGTGCAGATTTGCAGACCATTTTTCAACTTGGGGGGGGGGATTTGCACTAGTTCGAACTTGCAATAATGCACAGGGATGTATGAGAATTTCATTCCACTTGTGCAAGGGCACATTAGTGCAACTGCACACTTGTGCCAGTGGAACAAAATTCTCATACATTGTTAAAAATAATTTAAAAATCTAGTTCTTCCATCCATAATTGGATGATGGAGCAAAAGATACCCGACATTCCATGAAACACAGACAGAATGGATTTAATAAAGCCCATACATCCATACTAGCAAGTAGGATTAGTTATTGCTTTGGAAGTCTGGTAACTGAGGGCAGCTTTTTCCTATACAATAATTTGCACACATGTAAAGTTAACAGAATACACCAGCCTTTCCCAACCTGGTACCCTCCAAATATTTTGGACTTCAACTCCAATCAGTCCCAGCTAGCTTGGCCAGTGGACACAAATGCTGGGATTTGTGATCGAAAACATCTGGAGGGCATCCTGTTGGGGAAGGTTGGAATCCACAATACGTGTCTTGCCAGCTATTTAGTACACATCTGCCACACGTCCCTTTAATATCCAAGAAGACAGGAAGACGTTCTCCATTTCCCAATTACAGGTTCTGGTATTTTCAAGTGTGTGGGGGAGATATTGTGCTGCCATTGCGGCCGCCCCCATGAAAGTGGGGATACCTGGCACACTGACACAGGGACTAATGTCATGTGGCCATTAAATTGTGTGAGTGCATCTGACTGTTTGGGCCAGGGGAAGGGGTTTACCTTCCTTCCTCATTGATCATAGCAGAGTGACACTCGGGTCTTGCTAGACTAGCCTTCTCCAACCTGTTGCCCTTCAGATGTGATAGACTGCAACTCCCATTATGCTGGCTGGGGGTGATGGGAGTTGCAATCACATCTAGAGGCCACCAGGATGTGGAAGGCTGCTCTAAACCCACACTCAAGTACGGCACATCAGTCTGGTGCCTGCCAATGTCATTCAATGCCTTCACCCTAGCTCTGGTTGGTGGATGCATCCCTTCCTCGCCCTCCTCAGCCATTCACAAAGGTTTTATGCACACGAGGAAGCCAAGCCTGGCTCAGCCTTTGGAAGGCTTCTCCTGGGCAAATTTAGGCCCACATGAGTGAACCAGCCCTGCATTTAGGGGCAGGAGGGGGGGAGAGAATTTGCATACTCTGCATATAATATTGAGCTTCTGTTTCTTCCAATTAATGCCCAGGGGATTTATGTAAGAAACGTTAATGGAATTACCTGTATAAATCTCCCACATTGCAGTGGAAAGAAAGAGGCGGCCTATAATCCCTTTGAAACCATAAGGCATGAGATTAGTTCTACAAACGGTTCTTCTGCAAACGATACATGCACATAGCACTCATTAACTATTGATAGCGCTGGTACACATGTAAATATGCACTTAGACACAGGCTGAACGTTTGAAGCTCACTTACAGTGAATCAGACAATTTGTCCCCTATTCTCCGCTTAGATTTTTCAGCAGCGCTGCAAAGTCTTGGCCAGAGGTGTTCCCCTGCCTTTATCAGCTGATGTCCGGTAATTGGGGATAACAGGGGCTGAACCTGGTATCTTGTCTGTGTGAAGCAAGTGGCCTACATCGAGCTAGTCTGGGAGAGAGCTCTACCATAACTCCAATTTTCAAGCCATGGAACAGAAAATACTCTCCACCTCGACGGCAGGAGGAGAGGGAAAGATTATTACTAGAGAGACTCCTTCCTTTAACCCAATCTCTCGTAGCTTTGGGGATTTCCCTTTTGCTACAGAGAAGAGTGTACACGAGTGAGCATATTTCATTTCTCTTTAGGGTAACTTTTAGTTTTGTTGCCTCATGGCTTTTGGCCAAAGCCTTACTGCTCTATAATGATGGAAGCCAAGAGTGGGCAATTTCTGGGTGATGGTCTCTGGAGGGCGATCAATATTGACCCCTATGAACACTAGGGTGAGAGATAGGTGGTTCTTCTTCTTCTTCTTCTTCTTCTTCTTCTTCTTCTTCTTCTTCTTCTTCTTCTTCTTCTTCTTCTTCTTCCTCCTCCTCCTCCTCCTCCTCCTCCTCCTCTGAGATGTCAGCCAGTCCAAAGGCATCCTACCCTAAAGGTAATGGGACATGGCATGTGTCCTGTCCATCATAGAGGGGGCATCTCCTCTGTGTTTGACAGCAGAAGACAAACCCAGTGAGCTGGCAAAGAAGGGATTTTGAGGTCCAGGTGGAATACCGAAGGAGCTCTGATTTATTTGAGGGGCAAGCATTGGGAAGTCTGTGCATCTTAGGAAACACATGACACACTTGAAACTATTATGTCTCCCATCACTTTTTATTTCAGCAGTTGACTACTTCAAGGGGTGAACTGGCCAATTCCCTCCTGGGGGGGGGTCACACCCCTGCACCACCAAATTTGCTACTGAAATTTGTCAGCATGGTGTTGCAGCACCATAAAAGGCTCGTTGTTTCTTTTAAGACATCCCTTTCTTGCTACTGCTCTGCTGGCAAATTTCAGTGGCAAATTTGGCAGCAGTGGGCAGGAAGCACAAAAAATATTGCCCACCCCTGTTTTAGTTACTTTTGGAAATCCCAGCTGCAGCTAAAAAAAATAAAAAATAAGGTTGCAGATTATTTATTTATACCCCACTTTTTTCCTCCAAGGAACCCAAGGTGGCATACATAAATCTCCTCCTCTCCCATTTTATCCTCACAACAACAACCCTGTGGGGTCAGTTGGGCTGAGAGTCTGTGACTGGCCCAAAGTCACCCAGTGGGTTTCCATGGCCGAGTGGGGACTAGAACTCAGATCTCCCAACTCCCAGTCCAACACCTTAGCCACTACACCACACTGAGACTCAAGAACATCCACCATTTGCATGAGTGTCTTGGGAAAGGAAACGTTCTTGACCACTGCAAACCAAACCCTTCTCATAAGCAGCTTTTTAGCAGGGGACATCTCAAGTCTGTCCTGTTTTCACAAAGAGGCTGTTTTCGTAGCTTTTGTAGAAGGAACAGCGCACAGAGATGTAGGCTGAGAAAGGAGATTTTGGTGTTTAATGGCACAGAACTGTCAGCTACTGAAGGGAGAGGCATGTAAGTTGGGGGGCATCAAGAGAAGGTTGCAGTTCTCTCTCTGTGAATGAAGGAATAAATATTCTGGTAGCGTTTGCAGCAGGAGCCGTAGTGCTGATTGCTCTCCAGCGTCCTTGAAAGATACTGTATCTGTGCGCTGCTCATTTCAATATTCTGTTTTGCTCGCAAAGCACCTGGAATATTTCAAACGCGTGTGGGAAGAGGCTGTAGGAGGGTTTAAAGCACGGAGGCTTTGGGGACACAGATGGCTCTGGCAATTGCGCTCTGATCGGATCCACGTTGAATGTTCTGAACATGTCGGGGGTGGAGGCGGAGTGTTTGCTTGCTCAGATGTAATTACATAGGTTGAGGTAATGAAGTTGATTTCCTTGTGTTTGAGGAAATATAGTTTGGAAGAACAGTGAGGGCCTTGCCACCATAGCAATGGTATTATTATTTATACTTGCTAACATTGAATAGATCCTTCTTCCTTCAGGGGAGATGCAAGTTGACAGGTAGCTTGAGTATTGAGCAAACAATATGTACTCAGGCCTGACCCTTGCAGTAAAAGGGTTAGAAGTGTAGGTTCCCCCAAATAGCTGTATATGAACAATCCTCTGTGTGTGTGTGTGTGTGCGCGCACGCGCGCGCACACACACACACACACACACACACAAACATGTTTTGAAGGAGGAGGATATGAGAGAAAAATGCAACAGTGGATGTCATCTTAATGAAATCAGGTTTCCTACTAGACACCTTGGTGCATATCCACAGAGCTCTTCGCAAGGCGTCTGAAGTGATTCTCCACACAGTATGTACACAATGGCCCCTTAGTGGCTGACAGGGACCAAAATGTACTATGCCCCAACTTCCCACAGCAAGCACAAAGATGTCCCTTTAAGGCAAGGATGCAGAACATCAGGACCACGGGCCAAATTGGGCCCTTCTGGAGTCCCAATTTGGCCCTCCAGGGTTCCCCAAAAAGCCACGTCCCTTTTTCTGGCTCTGCCCCTTTCCCCAACTGCTAATTTTTTATTTATTTATTTTTATTTATTTAAGGATTTTTATGCCGCCATTCAGCCAAAAAAGGCTCCCACGGCGGCTTACAAAAGTATTTCTTGACAGTCCCTGCCCACAGGCTTACAATCTAAAAGACATGACACAAAAGGAAAGGGGATTGGGAGGGAGGAGGAGGGGGGGAAAGGAAAGCAAATTCAGGCACTACAATCTTAGTTGCAAAGTTCAGCAGTTACAGGTGACAGCAGGAGGGAGGGGGCTCTCAGCTGGAGCTGAACCCAGGCACGGTGGAGAGGTGCCTGGCTGCTGCTTCCTCCCTCACTGGTGGCCTCTGCAGTGACAGTTGGCAGCAGGAGGGAGGGGGCCCTCAGCTGGAGCTGGACCCAGGCATGATGGAGAGGTGCCTGGCTGCTGCTTCCTCCCTCACTGGTGGCCTCTCCAGAGACAGTTGATAGCAGGAGGGAGGGGGCTCTCAGCTGGAGCTGGACCCAGGCACAGTGGAGAGGTGCCTGGCTGCTGCTTCCTCCCTCACTGGTGGTTTAGTGGTTACCTGACTTTTGTGCTGTTCCTCACCCACCCTTCTAATTGGCTGAAATTACTCTGCTAAAGCTTAGTACTGGTAGTAAGAGCTTTAAATGAAATTATGCTGGTCATTTTGGTATTTTGGGGGTTCACACCTCACCCCCTTTTTGCCCCACTTACCAGTGGAATGTATCCTCCGAGGGCTTCTCCAAAATAAAATTTGGCCCTCAGGCTGGAAGAGCGTCTGCACCCCCTGTTTTAAGGTAGGAATAAACAGGTTGCCTCACAGTCGCTTCCATTATTGTCCTGTAGGCTGATTCTGCTTTATGTTGCCTTCCATCTTCCTTCTGATTGAAAAGCTTTGGGATGTGCCAGTCTTTCCACAGGTGAGACTCATGTGTGGATGATCCAATGTGGAATGGTACATGGCTTTCACCCCTCAGTGAGCTTGTGGAGTGTGGGGGGAGGGGAATGATGGCTTTGTACAGACGAAAGTGCTGACAAGGTGGAATTAACTCTTCTCCCTGCAGCAGTCCTCTTCTTAACCTAGAGTGACTCACAGCTGGCTTTTATGAGGGATTCCCCAGGAAAAAAACAAACATGGAATAACAAGTATAGCTCTTCCCTCAGATGCTACATTATTAGCAAGTGTGCAGAGGTGCGTCCTACATCTTGTGTGGGGTGACGATGGTTCATTTGACCCCAGGCATGCATTTGCTGTTGTGCCACCTTTTGAGATCAGATGTGGGGCATTGTTTCTGTTCTTGCTTTATTATTTTATTTATTACACATAATATTTATTTATTTATTACACTTCTGTACCACCCAATAGCTGAAGCTCTCTGGGCAGTTCACAAAAATTAAAACCATAATAAAACAACCAACATGTTAAAAGCACAATTACAAAATACAGTATAAAAAGCACAAGCAGGATAAAACCACGCAACAAAATTGATATAAGATTAAAATACAGAGTTAGAACAGTAAAATTTAAATTTAAGTTAAAATTAAGTGTTAAATACTGAGAGAATAAAAATAATACATTTATATCCTTCCCCTTTTCCTCCTTAAGGAACCTAAGGTGGCATACATAACCCTCCTCCTTTCCATTTTATCTACACAACAACAAACCTGTGAGGTAGATTGGGCTGAGAATCTGTGACTGGCCCAAAGTGATCCAGTGAGCTTCCACGGCTGAATGGGGACTAGAACCTGGATCTCCCAATTCCCAGTCCAACAACCTAACCACTAAATCACACTGGTTTGACTTTTTGTTCGAAGTGAGTTACATACTATGGCATTCTAAAGAGCAGCTGGCGTTTGCTGGGTCAAATTATTTTGGTTCGGCGCGTTGCGGCTGCCGCAGTGCTGGATTACAGCGCAGTGTTTCTTCTAAAGTGTCCCAACTGAGTCTTCCTAAGAGCTTTGTTGTACAGAAATGAAAAGAGTAATTCAGCCATCTGGTGCAGATGAAAACCCTTCCATATGTGGAGCAGCGTACCAAGGGAGTCAGCTGAAATATGGGAGCGGCACTGGAGTGCTTTTCAGCCTCTCTCTTTTATTTTTAAGAAAAGAACTTCTCCACTTTATTTAAAGTTCCATGTGAAAAGTTTGGGAGTGCAGCGATAGGGAACCTAAATATGAGAAAACCAGTCTCAGTAATCTCAGTGGAATGTGCAGCCAAGTATTCTTAGGGTCACCGCCTTGTTCTGTGAGTTCTGGTGCTGTAAAATTATTTTTTTCCTTTATTTTTTTCTTTAATGAGGTCTTCAATCTGCTCAACGCATTTCAGAAAACTATCCTTCATCAGGGGCTACATATAAAACAAGTATATAACTACGGATTAGACAAGCAACAACTTAAAAATGAAACGTTAGTTAAACAGTTTGAAATTAAACACTGAACAACACTGATATCAGATAATGAATGACCTTTTTAAAATCGTTTGATAACATCGAACACTGAATCTAAGCATTTGCCCATTCACCTGAAAACATAACAAATGAACTAACGTGAAGGAAAGACCACTTGACTGTGGTTTCACGAACCTTAGCAAAATAGTCAAAACAATAAAACCTTAATGTAGAAGACAGCAGTTCTTGACTTGTCGGGAGTCCCCACCAAGGATCTCTTGTATCTCAATGAAACTCCTTCTTCTACTCAGAAGCCAAGGTCAGTTGGTAGCAATTTGAGTTAATCCTTGGCAGCCTTAATGGTCTTGTCTGTGGTCAATCCTGTCAACACTTAGCAGCAGCCACGTGCCATCATTTATTTATTTATTATTTGTTTAAAACATTTCTATCCCGCCCTATATCATTAAAATCTCAGGGCGGCATACAGATAAAAAAATACAGTATAAAACAATAAATACGCACAGTTAAAAACAAATTAAACCATGAACCAAGTTAAACAATATATAATTTAAAAGCAGTAAAAGCGGTTAAAACAGTTAAAACAATGTGCCAGCTTAGTGGATTTAACCATCAAAGGTTTTGTTAAAAAGCCATGTTTTTACTTTGAATCGAAATAAAATCAGTGTTGGCACTAGTCGGGCCTCCAAGGGGAGGGCATTCCACAGTCGGGGTGCCACAACAGAGAAAGCCCTCTCCCTTGTCCCATTATAGCATATATGTTGCATTGGTGGGATGCGGAGAAGGGCTCCTCCAACAGATCTCAAGTCTCGGGCAGGCATATATAAGGAGAAGCACTCTCTCAAGTATCGAGGTCCCAAGCCATTTAGGGCTTTAAACCTCATTACCAGCACCCTGAATTCCGACCGGAAGTGTATAGGCAGCCAGTGCAGTTCTCTGTGGTCTCTGTAAGATGTACCCGCCAGCAGTCTAGCTGCTGCATTTTGCACTAGCTGCAACTTCCGTGTTGTCTTCAAGGGCAGCCCCACAGAGAGTGCATTGCAGTAGTCTAATCGGGAAGTTACCAGTGCATGCATTACTGTGGCTAGGTTGTCCCTGTCCAGGAAAGGCCGTAGCTGGCAGATCAGCCAGAGCTGACCCCAAGTACTCCGTGCCACAGAGTCCACCTGGGCCTCCAGTGACAATGATGGATCTAGGAGTACTCCCGAGCTGCGTACCTGCTCCTTCAGAGGGAGCGCCACCTCATCCAGAACAGGCCGCTTACCCAATTCCCAGACTCAGGAACCACCAATCCACAGAGCTTCCGTCTTATCAGGATTCAGCTTCAGTTTATTGGCCCTCATCCAGCCCATTACAGCCTCCAGGCACTGGCCCAGCACCTTCACAGCCCCAACTGACTCCGACGACAAGGAGAAGTAGAGCTGAGTATCATTTGAAGTTTCATCTTATATTATTTCCACTATATTTTACTATAAGATTTTTTTGCGGGGTTGGGGTGGGGTTTTGACGTGGAAGACTCAACTTATGTACTGCTCCTAACACTGCAAACTTATTTTAGATTCTTTTATCATTTATATGAGGTAAGATCCAGAGAATCGTTCAATCCCCTGGGTTCCAGGCTTTTAAAGAAAATAATCCAGAACAGTTCTTTTTTATTGAATAATGCCTTGCCTCCCTCTCACTTTTTCTATTGCCCCCCAAAACAAGGATTCTGGCCCATGTTTTGTATCCAAAAAATGTTTTACCAATGGTGCCCCTGCTTTTTGGTGTTATATTAATTTTCACCTATCCTGATCTTCAGTGGTCTTGATATTTTTCCTACATAAATCTTTTTGCAGGGACAGGTGATCATATAAATGACCCTTGTGTTGTTACAGTTCAGAAAATCTACAATCCGTGTGGATTTGCCACTGATGGGATGAGTGATTGAGGGCATACGGATTGTAGATTTTCTGAACTGTAACACCGCAGGGGTCATTTATATGATCACCTGACCCTGCAACAAGATTTGTGTAGGAAAAACATCAAGGCCACTTGCAACAGATTCTGAGAGCACCTGGGCAGTTGGGAACAACAGCACTGAGCGAATGCATATGACCATGACATTGCTGCTGAGTATGTAGACACAGTTATGAACACACAGCTGTAGGAATGGGATGCCAGAGTGACTTTCAAAGTGTCCATAAAACAGAACTCCAATGAGGCTTCTGTTGCCAGCATTGTTTAAAGCAGTCCAAACTTGGTGTCCTCCAGTTGTGTTGGGCTACAACTCCCAGTATCCCCAGCCAACACAACTGAGGCACCGAGTTGGGGATGGTTGGTTTGACTGCTCTGCTGAACAAACATATCTGTTGTTCTCATACCATCCACTGTTCACAAGCTAGCAGTAGCACTGTTCACAAGCTAGCTTCATTTGTAGTGGCGGCAATGTTGCCTTTTTATTTGCGTCATTTATTGTGGACCTTCCTTGGAACATCTTTGATGCCTTTTGCTGCAAGACAGCTTTTCCAAATAGCTTCCTTCCTTCCTTCCTTCCTTCCTTCCTTCCTCATATTTTCAGGGCCAGAAAACCTGTACAGACTTGCCTATTGGAATATCAAATATTTGGAATATCAAATATCCCAACTTTCAAGCCATTCGGAGAAGCCTTGACCCCTGCTGCTGCCGGAGACACATAATCACAAAGGCTGTGAAAACACAAGAGCAGCCTCTGACAAGTTCCTTTTAGTTAGCAGTAGGCCTGAGATGAATGCTCTTCTCTTCCTCTCCCACCCCCATTTTTCTTCTTCTTTGCTTCAAAAAGGACCAACCTCTGAAAGCTCTTAATCAAAGCCAACATTAAGCAGTAGGAGAAGAGGCAGCCAAGGTGGCAAAACTAAGGCCTCATCTATGCCAAGCAGGATATTGCACTATGAAAGCAGCATGAAAGCGGTATATAAGAGGCAGGAGCCAAACCAAGCAGGATATAGTGGTATGAAAGCGGTATGGTGAGTGTCAATGGGCCCCAACAGTTGTCAGTGCACTTCAATACCACTATAAAGCAGTAGTGTGGCTCCTGCCTCTTATATACCACTTTCATAGTGCAATATCCTGCTTGGTGTAGATGAGGCCAAAATCTCCCTCCCCCTCTTCCAATGAGGCTCCCTGGCAGGCGGCAGGCAGGCCCCCGGTTTATAGCAAAGAGATGGTCTGCCCTCTGGCGTACCCAGCAGCCAGGGAGAAAGTGCTGGGGAGATTGACAGTTAAAGCTGCAGGAGCTATACTAGAGTGACCAGATTTAAAAGAGGGCAGGGCACCTGCAGCTTTAACTATTGTGATGAAGAGGGAATTTCACCAGGTTCTCCATATATACAAATGACACCTGCTGAAATTCCCTTTTCAATACAACTGTTAAAGATACAGGAGCCCTGTCCTCCTTTTCATATGGTCACCCTAGATTTGGTGGAACTCCACATACCTAGCTGGTGTTGGTATTAGCAGCCAGGCAGTGAACAGGCAGTAGTGGGTACAAGCATCTTCCACTTAAAGATGGCTCTCTTTAAGTGTGGACTGGCATAAGTGCAAATTTGCACTAGTACATCCCTTTTTTAAAAAAATCCAGTGAATGGATGGCAGCATGAAAGACACCTGACATTCCGTGAAACACAGGCAGAACAGATTACATAAAATCTGTCCATCCTTACTCTCAAGCCATTCGGAGAAGCCTTGACCTCTGTTGCTGCCGGAGACACACAATCACAAAAGCTGTGAAAACACAAGAGCAACCTCTGACAAATTCCTTCAGGAGCGCTGTGATTGCAAGTAAAAAGGAGACGCCTGGTAGTTATTCCCAAGCTGGAAGTTAGAGTTGTCAGTCACAAAATTAAACCTCCTTCTTTCTCTCTCTCCTCACCTTGGTTCTTTCCTTATATGGTGAGCTTGGGCGAGGGGGGGGATGTATCCATGTTTGTAGTGTCTCTGTATCACCCTGAAATTCCAAATTGGTCCCAAATCTATGGAAAGAGCCAGATCTGGTTCAGACACATTTGGAGGACACTATCTTTGCTTCAGAGAAGTCTCATCTCTTTTCCCCCCTCCTCTTTTCCTCTCTTTCCCCATCTTAATACTAAACTCCACAAACAAATACATCATTTTCCTGTCTCTTTCAGAGGTTCTATCAAAGGTTTCCATTCCAGCATAAACATAGTTGTTGACCTTTCTCTCATTATCGCTGTGAGTTTTGCCATCTCTGCAAGTTCTAACATCTTCAACATCCATTCATCCATTGTTGGTATTGCTTCAGTCTTCCAGTTTTGTGTGTATAACAACCTTGCTGCCGCTATCATATACAAAAATAAAGTCCCCCCTTCTCTTTTAGTTGTTTGTCCATTAGTCCAAGTAAGAAAGCTTCTGGTTTCATTTCTATATTTGTCTTTAATATTTTTTGAATTAAGGAATGTATTTGAGTCCAAAATGCACCAAAGACGGTAAAAAGTTCCTTCTTCTTTTTTACATTTCCAACAATTACTTGAGGCACCTTTATACATTTTAGCTAATTTTACAGGTGACATATACCATCTGTACATCATCTTATAAAAAAATCTCTTTAAGTTTTGCACATAATGTAAATTTTAAACCCTTTCCCCACATACTTTCCCATTCTTCCATTAAGATGTAATGTCCAAAGTTTTGTGCCCATGTTATCATACAATCTTTTACTTGAAGTATTAATTGTAATTAAAGAATTAGAGAGAAATGAAGTATGATTCTGTGAATCCAATGTATGAGATTCAGATAAGTCATAAGAAAGAATGATTGACATACAAATGGTAATTAAGAAATTAGTTAGCATTTCTGGCATGAAGAGGGCCAAAAAATGTACTTAACCTTGCCCTTAAATGTTTTTATTGTAAGTGTAGTTGTTTTATGTATACCTTTGTTCGTATGTATTATATGTGATGTCTGTGTTGGTGATGTTTAAAATAAAATTAAAAAATTAAAGAGAAGTTCCATCTCTATCTGAAGTGGTCTGCTTCACTTCTGGATTCGGGATTTCACCAAAGCAAATGCACACTCCTAAATAAAAGAACCCAACCAGCAGAGTTTCTCCTCTCCAAATTAAGTAGCCAAATGACATTCTTGAAAGATGCTCAACCTCAGCCTTTAGGGAAAGGGAGTGGCACATATGGTAGAGGAGCCACCAATACCACTATCTAGTCATCTGATGTATAAAGACAACATAGAAGAGAGGGTGTTCTTCATTGTTTATAAAAGACAGCAATAGGATAACATGAAGGAGCAAGTGTTTCCGTTATTTCCCACCTACAATATAGAGTTCTGATCTTTGACCAGTGGGATGGGGCCTACACTGACAGGTCCAAGTCTTAGATGGGCTGTACCAGCTACCACTGCTAGTATTGTCTTTGTTTTGTTTAGATGTGTTTTTTTGGTTTGTTTTTTAGAGAAGAAAGAGAAGGGAGAAAAATGAAGAATGGGTAGAAGAGAGAATAAGGAAAGGAGAGATGGGCAAAAGCAGATAAAATGCAAAAACAGGCAGTCTATAAAGTCTGTAGGGCTGTGTCTGAACCGCCTGCTTCTGAAGCTTCAGCCAAACGTGAAGTGAAAGGGTGTATCCTCAGCTACCTCAAAAGGTGGAACAATGTGGCAAGGGATGACTTGGGATAGGGTGACCAAACGTCCGGATTGGCCCGGACATGATCGGAAATCCCGCCCCCAAGCGGGATCCGGGGGGAGATTTCAAAATCCCCCCAAATGCCCGGGAAAATCGGGGCCCTGGCCCAGCCCTGCGTCCCCCAGGGACGCTCTCCCCTTCTCCTCTATGGTGGCGCCAGCGCGCCAGCACAGAGGAGTAGACCAGCATCGCTGGGGGAAAAGGAGCTGGGAGACACGTTCTCCGAGAACGGGCCTCGCAGCCCCCGCCCCCCGGCGACGCCCTCCCCTTCTCCTCTGTGCTGGCGGGGAGGAGCTAGGAGACCCGTTGCCCGCTCCCAGCATGCACCGAGACCCAGCGGAGGAGAGGTGGCTTCCGGCTGGTGCTGGCGGCGCTTTCTCGGAGTGGGCAGCAGCAGCAAAATGGAGGCCAGGGCACCAAATAAGAGTTTTTGAGAGGCGCAGGTGGGCGCTGTCATTGTCTGCGGGGTCCAGAGGCGCAGCAGCTTGTATGAAGTCGCTGCTCCTGGCGGCTTCGCAATACCGGGCTGCGCGCACCCAGCCGAACGCAGCGCTGTTGCAGCGGAGCCTGGAGGTGAGCACAGTGAGATTTCTTCTGAGTAAGCATGGATCGGATTGCACCATAAATTGCTGCTCCTTCTCTAGCTGCTTGACAGGAGGAAATTCCATAGAGGTATAGGGATGGAGGTAATGCTGCACCCCTTAAATCTCTACTGGTTCTATAGCTGATAGGCACACAATAAACCTGCCAACAAAAAGGGACTTAAAGCACTCTATAAATGCACCTGAGTTATGGGACCTGCTCCCTTGGGAGTCTCTTCTCATTTTCTATTAATAGCCATGCATCAAGTTACAAGAATGTTATTTCAAAAGGTTTCCAGAATCATTTGAGTTATGAAATTATGTTTTGCTGCTGCTATTTAGATCCTGAATGGGGTTTTTTTGGTGTTGGGGGGGGGGCTGTTTTGTTGCTGTCTCTATTTTTAGGAATTTTAAAAGTGTGCCTTTTGAAGTTAAACACTGGCATACATGTCTTAAAGACAGCTTGTATTTATCTGAGAAGTGAATCTGAGCCACATTTTGCTTAATTCTATCCCTAACCCACCCTGGGGTGGAAATAGGGAGAAGTGAAGATTTAATTTTTATACTATGGAAGGGTAGTATAAACATGGAAGGAGTTGCTTGTAAATACTGTCCTTTGGTAAGTCTCCTAGTAATGCAGTTTTCATAAGCTCAGAGTCCTTGGTTCTTATTATACTTTATTTTATTACGGTCTGTTTTAAATTGAATGCCATGTTGATAATTTCTACCTTTAATTGAAAGGTAAATACCAACATTTTAAATGCCGTTTATTCCGCATAATTTCATATAGAACGTCTTCCAGCTCCCTGATCCTGTCTTTACATTCAAGTGTTAGAATTTTCCATATAAATGCAACAGAATTAGGTGAAAAATCCACGTTCTGCTACTTCTGTGTAGGTAACTAGGCAGAAGTGTCCCATGTTCAGGTGCGTTCTCAAAATCTTTATTATCCAATTGAAACATTTTTGGATGATATTTTTAGCTGTTTTAGAAGTATGATCAAGCACATACACAGTAGCTTAGTATGTTCTGGTTTGTGCATAATACCAATTTATGGATTATGTAAGAAACATTCTTTATTGAAATGTTTTTTGATGTATAGTTTTTAACATTCACTGTTTTAAACTTTTGTAAACCACCCAGAGAGTTTCGGCTACGGGGCGGTATATAAATGTAAATCATCATCATCATCATCATCATCATCATCATCAACAACAACCCTGTGAGGTGGGTTGGGGAGTTTGTGACTGGCCTAAAGTCACTCCATGGCTGAGTGGGGACTAGAACCCGATTCTCCCAGCTGCCAGTCCAACACTTTAGACACTACACCGCACTATGATGATGATGATGATGATGATGATGCCTTGGGTGAGTAAGTATTGTATTTTTGATGTTATTTTATTGTTTGCCTTGGGGGGGGCGGTTGCTGTAGATTTTTATTATTTTGCCTTTGGTGAGTGTGGGATGGATTTATCCCTCACCACCAGTTAAGTATGTGTGGAGTTTTGGGTTTTTTTAGATTGTCTTTGGGAGGGTGTGGAGTTTTTTCCATGCTGGGTGAGTGTGTAGGGGTGTGTGGATTTTAATTTTTATTGTCTTTGATGAGCATATGTGAGGTGTGTATTGCTGTTGTTATTTTACCTTGAGTGTGTGTGTGAATGAATTTTTATTTTTGACTTAAGGCTCATCTACACCAAGCAGGATATTCCACTATGAAAGCGGTACATAACATGCAGGATCTACACTACTGCTTTATAGTGGTATTGAAGTGCACTGACAACTGTTGGGGCCCATTGACATGTACCATATACTGCTTTCATAACCGCTTTTATAATGTAATATCCTGCTTGGTATAGATGTGTCATGGGCCCCAACAGTTGTCAGTGCACTTCAGTACCACTATAAAGCAGTAGTGTGGCTCCTGCCTTTTATACACCACTTCCATACCACTTTCATAGTGTTATATCCTGCTTGGTGTAGATGAGCCCTATGTCTTTGAGATTATGGTTATTTTACAGTATGGCTTTCTTTTTATTGTACTAGATTTTTCTGCTTCATTTGTTAATATGAATTTTCTGCTTCATTTGCTAATAATGCTCCTTCTCTTGCTGGTGATGGTGATAATGGATGCTGATTCTAATATTAATAATGCTCCTTCTCTTGCTGGTGATGATTTCTGGTTGTGGTTGTTTATTATTTTATAAAAATAAAGAAGTGGATTTATGTAAGTGTTAATTCTTTTTTTAGTATTTAGTATATTATTATAGTAGTTGTGTGCCTTTGGCACTCATTGGTTGCTATCATTTACTTTTTGTGAACCACCCAGAGAGCTTCGGCCATTGGGCAATATAAAAATGTAATAAATAAATAAATGTGACCGAGGCCATGCCCCCTTGGGGGCCGGGCATGTTGAGTTGGCTCCGCCTTGGGGGTGGGCATGTTGGGGTGGCCACTCCTCCTGAGGGTGGCCATTTTGTCCTCCTTTTTGGTTTCCAAAATATGGTCACCCTAACTTGGGACCAATACCCTACCAAATTCCATGCAGATGCTGTCGTAATTGCTCCAGCTATTACATCAGTCTGATCTGTGGATCTTGAGATTCATGCTAGCACACAGCCATGGTAGAAGCAATATGTAGCATTATTCAGATCACCAGGTTGCTTGTATATCAGCACGTAGTCAATGAGTGACCATATGACCGGATTTGCCCAGATTTGTGATGACAAATCTGGGAGGAGAAGGGGAAATCCGGATTTTTTTCTCAAAGAGCAGCTCTAATGGGAATTAACAAAAATGCTTATAACTCCGTCATTTTTTAAGATAAAGACATGAAACTTGGAATGATGGTAGCTCTTAGGAAGGGCTTTAGTCATGCCAAATTTGAAACATATCTGTTCATCCATTAATTTTTTAAGAATTTTTTAAAAATTGAGGTTTTAAAATTATTATTTTTTAAATTGTCATTTTTAAAGATAAAGAGATGGAACTTCGCACCATGATAGTATTTAGGAAGAGTTTTAGCCACACCAAATTTGAAACAGATCCGTTTATCCAATGATTTTTTAATAATTTTTTAAAAATTGAAGTTTTAAAATTATTATTTTTTAAATTGTCATTTTTTAAGATAAAGAGCTGAAAGTTGGCACCATGATAGCTTATAGATAGAGCTTTAGCCATACCAAATTTGAAACAGATCTGTTCATCCATTGATTGTTAGGAATTTTTTTAAAATTTGAGGATTTTTTTTTAAAAAATGTTATTTTTAAAGATAAAGAGCTGAAAGTTGGCACCATGATTGCTCTTAACAAGGACTTTAGCTATGCCAAGTTTGAAACAGATTTGTTCATCCATTGAGTTTTAGGATTTTTTTTTAAAGTTTGAGGTTTTAAAATTATTTTTTTAAAATGACACTTTTAAAGGTAAAGGGCTGAAAGCTGGCACCATGATAGCTCTTAAGGAGAGATTTAGCCATGCCAAGTTCAAATCAGATCTGTTCATACATTATTTTTTTAGGATTTTTTTAAAATTTTAACGTTTTTAAATTATTGTGTTTTAAAACTGCTGGAGCCATATCCTTCAAACTCAGGTTGTCAAACCTCCTCTTTGGGGTGTTGCACACTGAGCAGTTTCAGCCCTTGGCATTAAGGGGATCTCTAGTCTTTAGGTAAGAAGTCCTGGGCAAGCAGGGCACCTTTCCTGTTGCAGATTTGGTGTGCAGTCGGGTACCTGGAGCTCAGCAGAGGCAAGACATCCACAAATCAAAATGTGGGAAAGGAAAGGTCAGTCAAAGCAGCCCACAGGGCAAAACAGAATGGGCCAGAGGCCTTTTTCTCAAATTTCTGCATCATGGGCGATGAAGGGTCATCTTTAGAGAAAAACTCTCACGACCAACAGTAGGGTGCCAGTCGAGAGAGAGGCTCTCTTCTTTGCAGATGGCCTGTTGCTGCAAATTTTGGAACCTGGCATATCATTGCTTTGCTTTGCTACCACTTCCCTTCCACTTCACTTTGTGCACTTGTGAGCGAGGCTCTGACTGCACTGCTGGGATGCAATGCAGAACATTTGAAATGCATACCAGAGAAAAATAGATAGATTTGTGGCTTTGGCTGGCTGGCATCGCTCTTAGAGACAGAGTTAGACTGAAGACACAACTCAGAGATGACTGTAGCTGAGCCCTGAGAGGATGCTGTACCACACAGAGCCTTTTTAAGAGTGTCTCAGAGCCTAGTTTTGGTGCAGGCAGAGGCGGCTGGCAGTGGAGTTTTTTTTTTAAAAAAGAGTCACTGGATACAACCAAGCCATAAGCTGTTGCCCTACCCCCAGCCACAGGGTACAAGTGCACAGCATGGCTGGACCATTGGGAGACTTTGGCAGAGAGAGAGGGGGCGGGGGATTATTTGAGGCTGGAAATGTTGGCATACTGGCATAAGGCAGAGAGAGGCTGAAGGCAACCCAGATGCACCTGTAGCTTGGCCCTGAGGCTGGCTTGCCACGCAGAGTGTTTTAAGAGTGCATCAAAGTTGTGCAAGAGGAGAGGAGGTGGCTGGTGGCAGAGGTTTTTAAAATATTGGGCAAAAGGCGGGATATAATAATAATAATAATAATAATAATAATAATAATAATGTAAGAGTCACTAGACATGACCAAGCAATAACCTGCAATAAGCAATATCCCAAGCCACAAGTGTGCAGTTTAGCTGGACCATTGGGAGACTTTGGTGGGGTGGGGAGAGAGAGAGATTGTTTGAGGCTGGAGGTTTTGGTTTGTCTGCAATGACTTAAAGTGAGAGACAACAGAGGCTGCACAGACAACCCAGGGCCTTCCTAGACGAGGCCTTAGCACGCATTCTGACCCAGCTTCCCTGCTGTGCGTCCAGATGACGCACAGGGGAATCCGGAGACAGGCCGCGCTGAGGCCTGGTCGTACACGCCATAAGCGAATTCGCTTATGGCGTGCCTTTTCCCCAGCTCTGGCCTCAGGCCGGAGCTGGGGAACGTCTAGGGACTTCTGCAGCTTTTCGTGGCTTCTCGCTTACTCGCGAGGAGCCGCGAAAAGCCGCGGACCTGGCACAGCGCTCATAGGAGCGCTGTGCCCATCGGCGGGGGGAAGGATGGGAGGGTGGGTGGCAGGGTGGGTGGCATGGGGGGAGGGCGGGTGCGATCACGCCACGCGCCGCCTGAGCCCGGGCAATGCCTGGCATGGGGCGGCAATGCCGCCCCATGCCAGGATTGCCCGGGCGGCACGCAGAGCGATTGCACCCGCCCTCCCCCCGTGCCACCCACCCTGCCACCCACCCTGCCACCCACCCTCCCATCCTTCACCACCCCCCCGTAAAAATAAATTAAAAAAAACCCCTTACCTTGTCCGCTGTCTTCGGGCCGCACCCGGCCCCTTTAAAATAATAAAAAATGGCGGACGCCGCAGGGACGTGACGTCCCTACACGTCCGCCGTCTGGTAGCCTGGGGGAGGCGCGCTAATGTCAGCGCACCTCGGCCCCGCTCCCTGCCGGCGTAAGCCGGCAGGTCTAGCAAGGGCCCCAGAGACATCTATTGTAACTTAGCCCCATGGTGCTGGCATGAAACGCAGGGCATTAGGAAGAGGGTCTCAGAGTCGCATGTTTGTGCAGGAAGTAGACAGGAGCTCTAAGTCTGGATGTGTAAAGTGGTTCCAACACACAAGCCTTGAGAAGCTAATGTATATAAGTGAGAAGTGTGAATGGGCAAAGTAGTGTTCACTGCCACAACACCACCCTAATGTTAGACTAGAGAAACTTGTGACAATTATACACAAGCTTTTTTTAAAAAAATGAAATTTAAAAAAGCCAACCATCTGGCCGGCCAGTAGCAAACCCTGTTAACAACAACAGCAGCTTGCAATGAGTGAAGATACAGTCAGAAAAGATATTTGAGGGAAGGGGAGACTGTATCACACAAAGCATAGCAAAAGCTTCAAAGTACAGCAAAACCTACAAAAGTAGGAGTGAGTGAAGTTAATTTCAGAGACATTGACTCTCTCACTTGTTCTTTATTTCAGTGATTTTAACATTAAGACGCTGGACACGCCCCCTTGGGGGGCGACCATGTTGTCCTCCTTTTTGGTTTCCAAAATATGGTCACCCTAGTTAAACTCGATTCTTGTATTGGCTGCCTTATATTTTGCCTTTTTTCTCCCCTCCATCTAAATTTGTGGACTTTTTTCTTTAGCATGAGCTCATGATATAGTTGTTGGCAAGTTATGTCATTCATTTCCAGTACAACTTTGTCCAGCTATAATAGATAATAATTGAAAGGGCTGTTTGGCTTTTATATCCTTTTAAAAGGATAATGTTCTCATTATCATTATGCAGCAGTTTATTTTGAATCTGAGCTACTTTCCATCAAACATCCAGGGCAGAGGTGGGCACATTTGGCAATTTGAAAAAATGTTCTGGGAACTAGCACAAAATGGCTGCCATGGGATGCAAGACAAAGGTCAAGTAACCTGCCCAAAAGACTGTACAAGGGCGAGGTGGGGTCTGAACCCCAATGACTCATTTGAACTCAAAATTTTAAGCACCACCATTAATCGATTTCACAGCGATCCCAGTTGCTGGTAAGAAAATATGTTTTTTTTTTTAAAGAAAGTGGAAGGAGTAGAGTGCCTTGGTGGGTGCGAAGAAAGATGTCCAGTGACACAATGACGCCTACAGGAAGCACTTTGCCTACCTTTGGTCAAGGGTGATTGTGTAGCATGTGTCTCTTTACCAATTCATACATTTAATTCATGTTCATTAAAGATCAGAATTTAGGCCCCAATCCAAACACCCTTTAATTTTATTATTAGTCTTTGCACTGCTTCCAAATGTCTTTGGCTCAGGGTCCTATGGAAGAAGGCAGAAATGTAGGAAGAAGGCAGAAATGTAGGAAGGCAGGAACCAAGTCTGCAATTCCGTGCATGCTTCCATAGAAGAAAGCCCTGCTGAAATCAATGGCATTTACATCTACACAAGCACGCGTGGGGCTGGGGAGCTGCAATTCTAAACCAGATGTTCTAAGCGTCATTAGATGCACTATGCTAAGAATCAACTGAGAAGGTCAAGCTCAGAAGCTTACAGAAATATTCTATTGCTCGCTAATTAAATTAAATTATTTTATATGTCCTGGTACATTATGATAAATGAGACATTGCACAAGCCATACGCATATTTCTCATACCTTATCTGGGTGGTATCTTATTAAAGTCTAAATTTAAAACAGGGCCTAATTGGGATAGGTAGAAGATAAACAATCAATAACGGAGAGACTTCGTATTGTTAATCAAGTCTTTCAAAAGCTGCAAGAAAGGAATACAGATATGTACACAAGTACAAAACAGAAAAACCAAATTGAATTGGTCTTAAGGGTCTTTGTCATCATGTTATATCCAAGATAATCTGCAGGTTACATTCTATAGCAACATATTATAACATACACATGTAGATAGGAAAATCACAATGTATTGTGTTCTATGGCATCCTTTAACTATGTGCATACCTTTTGCTTTATTTTTTATTTTATTTTTTTAAAAGAAACTATTATGACATCATATAAAAATGGAAATATTGATTCTAATACACAATACAAAACACTTATTAAATCATAAATAACAAAAACTATGATATCACAATTCTTGCTATGTTCAGACCTTAGCAATCTTTGCTTTATTAAATATTTTCAGACTTGAATTAATAATTCAAATATTCATCCATTCAATCAAATCCATTCTGTCTAAACTTCTGTTCCTACTACAATACTAAAACATCTTCTCAAGTAACTTATTCTTCCAAGGTACTTCTTTCATTATTGCTTTTTCAACATTTACACATTATATGAAGGATATATCCCTCATAAATAATACAAATGTTGCAATTCACCAAGTAATCCTAACCTCCAGAGAGCCATCTGAGGGGGGTTACCGTAGAGTGGAACTATTTCTCCATGGCTGTATCTTTCCCGGAAGCCTCACTTATACCCACAGAGAGGTCCCACTGGTGGTCTTCCCAATGGGGTAGGCCCCAAACTGAGGCATTCTAAGGGTGAGGCAGAAAGTGAACTGGATCCAAAGCCCCTTCATTTACTAGAGAGACCCTGAGATCACCTCCCATGCCAGCCTGAAGCTCGTGTAACTTGTCACCCCACCCCCAGCCCACTGGAACCAATGGAGAGGAAATTTAAAAAGAAATAAAGGTCTTTGTTGGGCTAAAGAAAAAAGAAAGGCCGGGGACATATACCTCTCTCCTACCTCAGCCTGTGTGACCACGGATGACCCATGACTTTGCACACACACACACACACACTTAGGTGGATTGGATCAGATGGATTGTTATCCTATGTTGGCAGTTATATATGCACATTGGTGTAGAGCCAGGATACAAAGCCACTTTCAGCTCAAAGGCCAAATTCCATCTTGGGGAAGGTCTTGGGAGCCACATTCCACTGGTGGGGTGGGCCCAAAGGCAAAGGGGATGGAACCAAAATACCCCCCACCCCCCAAAAAAAACCAATATAACTTAAAACTCTTACTGCCAATAACAAAGCCTTAGGAGAGTGGGGGGGGGGACTTCAC
Organism: Elgaria multicarinata webbii; assembly: GCF_023053635.1. Lineage (NCBI taxonomy): Eukaryota > Metazoa > Chordata > Lepidosauria > Squamata > Anguidae > Elgaria > Elgaria multicarinata. Next base: position 145,222,797 of record NC_086174.1, read on the forward strand.
AAAAACAAGAAAACCAACAAATGTTTGGTGGTTGGGGGAGGAGGGGAGGCCAGTGGAAGAGTGGGTGGCCATCTTGCGAACCCCAGATTAGGACACCAGGTATCATGATTCCAAGCCCTCCCACTGAGATGTGAGACAATGAAGAGGCCTGCCGTGCAATCCACAAAGCTTTGTTCAGTGAATAGTCATCTCTTCACATGTGACAGGAGTGTAAATGCTAGGAGCTATCCTCTAAGGGTAATTAGCCTAACAAAGCAAGACAGTTGCCTATTAACTACATGGACATTTTCTCACAGTGCCCAACAGGCTTTTACTAGACCCCTCATTCAGGGAAGGTCTTCAAGTTGGCAAGTAGCTAGCCTTTGGCAAGTAGCTAACCTTTGGCAAGTAGCTAGCCTAGCAAACTGCCTCCCACCTCCTCTCAACTCACTCGACCTTGCAGTGGACTCTGGAATCTGTCAGCTCCAATGCTCCCCTCTGCTCTGACAAAGGCTGAATTCCCAGGGGCAGGGAGGATGATCTCTGAGCCTGGGTCTTCTCTTTGGCTAGCTCTTTGGAAGATTCCTCCTTGACTCCTGCAGAATCTTGGAGAATTTACTCCCCCACTTCCTATCTTGGCTGGTCTTCAGCCTCCGATTCGGGATACTTGCCAGGGAGACAGACTGAGCCTGAACAGCAGGAGGGTTCTCAACTCCTGGTGTAGAGAGAGGGGAAAGGGGAATCAGCAAGGTCAGAGTGAAATGAAACACAAAAAGTAAAGTCTGTGAAAATTATGTTAAAGATAAAACATATTTAAAATAATCACCATAGCCATTCAGAAAGCAGTGAATGGCTGTTCATGTCAAGCACGCATCTGCAAGATGTTTGGTTTATTTTCTCCAGACGGAGCAGGAAGATGAGACAGTATTGAGCAAGGACATAATACCCTGTCTGAGTTCAAGACAGCCATAAAGACTAGTCTCTTCCAGCAGGCCTACCCAGATGAATTTTAAGCCTAAGAATTTTATGATGTTGTGATTGTTATTTTAATATTGTATTGGTTTAATCTGCTCTTTTAACCAGTTTAATGTATTATATTGTATTTAATGTTGTTCCCCACCTCTATCCAGAGGGAGAGGCAGGTAAGAAATAAATAAATAAAAAATCATTATTATTATTATTATTATTATTATTATTATTGGCAGAGATAGGCAAAACTAACAGCCTGAAACAGCCTTTGATTGGCTGATATGCTTGTCTGTCAGCTTAACTGTGAAGATAGGGTGGTAGCACATCTGAAAGATTCACTTTTAATATAACGTTTGTCGACTGTCTTAGTGAGTGCTCATCCTAATTTAGTTGATGCCTGATCACTTCCATGCTTGCTGTCTATTCTTAGATACTTGCCTGATTCTGTAAAAGACAATTATTCACAATATCCAATATGCGATAGCAATTTGATATATTCAGGTTATGAAGTTTGAAAATATACATATCAAGTCATCACTCCTGGCTGCACCTACATTTTAGCTTCGAATTCCTGATACATTACAAGCGCCATATACATACTGAAGAATTTGGCTTGGTCTTTTCTATAAGCGACTGAGGCTCTGCCATTCTTCCAGGCCCACTAGATTGCAGCCAGCTCCCTGGACAGGGATGGCTTATTCAGGGCCAGCGCTACCATTAGGCCAACTAGGCAGCCGCCTAGGGCACAGACCTCAGAGGGGTGCAGTTTTATAAAAATTAGCTGTTTTAAGAAAAAACATAATAAAAGGAAAATCTTCTTGAACAGCTCAATCGAAGTTGGCAATTTTGGGGGGTGGGGTTGCAAGTAGCTCACCTTGCCTGGGGCACAAAATAGTCTGGGACTGGCCCTGGGCTTATTCTAGGAAGAATAGGCTGTGAAACCAATAGGCTGTGACGGTACCCACTGCCTCCAGTAATTAACGCAAAGCAGATGATGGGGAGAGCCTGAAGGCCTTGGCATGCGTCAAATGCCGGCAGCTTTGATCTGGATACATTCAAGACCAGCCTTGGACTGTATGGGATCCAATCTGAAATGGTTTATTTATTTATTACATCCATATCCTGCCCAGGGTAGCATATATGACCCCCCTTCTCTCCATTTTATCCTCATAAAAACCATGTGTTATAGGTTAAGCTGAGAGTTAGTGACTGGCCCAAAGCCACCCAGTGAGCAACACGGCTGAGTGGAGACTAGAACTCAGGTCTTCCGAGTCCTAATTCTAAACTCTAACACCACACCAGCTCTCTCCATTGGGGAGGCCAACATCCAAAATCCAGCCCATCCAAATCCTGTCTTGGTCAGGTGCATGTGGAGCTCCCTTTTCAGATGGTAGAACACAAAGTAAAATAGAACCCCTGCAAATAACGTTCACATGCACACTTTACTATAGCATACTATGACATATGTTGTAATGTGTTTAAAGCCCTCGTGTGATATAGCCCTGGACAAGTCCCTGTGTCCCAACCTCAATTACTTATAGAAAAACATAGATATATATCACACGGGGTTGTAAGAATGAAAGTAGGAAGGATTGTGAAACGCTCTGTGCATTAAAACTGCTATATAAATGCTAAATAGAATTAAGCTGAAATTCTGAGTTGAGTCAAGAAGGCTGCAGTAAATTATTTTCCCAATTTGGGAATAGACAAGCAATTATGACTGTGTCTGCTGTCCTAGCTGCTCATCCAGCTAAGCAACAAGTAGACAGCTTGACATTGGGTGCAGAGCATAAAGTTCAATCTTCTCTGGTTAATCTTTCCTTAGAATCTGCTAAGAAATGTTATCAACTGTTTGTTACCTTATTTTGAATTTGATGAGCCAGTGATGGATTGCAGCCATGAGTTTTAATGATTTCCACCCATCCCTCCCTCCATCCCTCTCTCCCTCCCTCTCTCTCTCTCTCTCTCTCTCTCTGCAAGAATTCATTAATTCTTGTTTGATCAGCTACCCTCATGTGATACCATCTTTCAAAAAAAAACAAAAAACGATTCTAATTGCATATCAAGAAAAGACAGGCCCTCCATATGTGGAGAAAGCACCCTCGATACTTGTCTAGACATCATTCTGTTTTGTATAAAGAAGAAAAATCAGGAACGGAGACATGCAACCACAAAAGGGATGTGCACTCATCCTCCACAGGACCGTGATAAATAACAAGCCAATTTGAGTATTGAATTGTCCCTGCATCAGGTGAGAATAATTTGACACGATGCATTTGCCAGCTCTGAAAGTGCTGCTTGAGGTGATAAATGGAGAAATTTTAATCTGCCAGCTGCTGGGGTTTAGCATGGGGTGGAGGATTCCTTCTTCTGGCAGAGAGGGGCTCCACTGGAAGAGGGCAGGACTTCCCAAGGAAAGCTCTTTGGGTTTGCATCTGCATCAGGCATCATTAAGTCCCCAAGATTGGGCTCCTTGCTTACATCAGTCTCAGGCTGAAATCCATGGGAAGGAAAATATTTTTAAAAAATATCCAGAGAAAAAAAGAAAGGTAAGTCCCAACCCCACCACCATCACCACCACCACCTTACCAACGTGAGCCGGCAGCCCTTTGGAAGTGGTGCAGAACCTGCCGCTTCTCTCCCCACTCCACTTACAAACTATGTCCATGTTCAACTTGGAATTAGAGCAGGAAGTGAAAATACATTTCTAACAAAATAGAAGCTTGTGTCAAAAACACCAATCAGTGAGCGTTGCGTAACTTCGTGCATTGTCAATGTCAAGAAGCAGCACACAAGTGCTGTTCGCAGCAAAAGTAAGTGTTTTCAACTACGATGTTCAGAAAACGACGTGGAGGAGGGGGAAGGAGACGCAAGGAGACAGAGGAAATGCAAGGAGGTTGGGGAGTGGGGGGACCTCACAGAAACAGAAGGTGGTAGACAAATGAAATGGCCTGAAAACCAGTGTGGCCAAAAATAGAATCTCTCACGCAATATAATTTGCCCACACAGACTAAGACACATTCAGGACAGAGGTCTTGGTTTATAGTGGCATTATAGTACATTAGGCAGCGCAAAGGCCAACTCAAGCATAACACTCAACATGATGGGAGAAAACATAAGTCCTGATGCAGTAAATGGCAGAAATGGAGGACCAAACTAAAGCTGACAGGAGCAGCCGTGCTGGTTGTTCATGTGCCTGCCCCATTCATGTACAATGCAGGGGACGGGTGTTCTAATTCTTCTATCAAAAGGGGGCCACAGAGATAATTCTTTCCCTGCCATAGTTCCTTTTATGTGTTCTATTACTTCTGGCACCTTCCCCCCTCAACCCAACTCCTTTGAAATGGAAAAAAGCAGCGTATTATTGGGACATAGTCTGTCCAAAACGTAGTGCACATTCTGGGCTATTTGTCTACTTTCGAACTAGCAACTGTCTGCCAATTACTTGTCCCCTAATGTAAATGTGTGTGTTTGTGTGTGTGTGTGTGTGTGTGTGTGTGTGTGTGTGTGTGTGTGTGAACACTGTTGAAAGAGGAGGGTTGGATCCAGGATCTCACTTTTGCAAGAGGAAGGTACTTTCCACAAGAGGAAGAACTCCTTGTGTAAGGCCCCTTTGCCTGATTTTGGGGTTTTACCCCCTCTCCACATACCCCCTAGCTCACTCTATCTAGCAGGATATCCTGATTCTCTGGGTGTCTCTACATTAAGGTAAAAACTCACACTCTCACCAGGCTTCCTCCCCCCTCGGGTCTTTTCAAGTTCACTATAGGCTTCTTTAGATGGCGACCATGTGATTTGTAATTGAAAATGTCCCCTCTGGGCAATGAAACATCACCATCTAGTGGTGGGATTAATCCTGTGATTATTTTGAATGCTGCATTATCTCTGGGGGGTGTTTAAAAGCAAGATTATTGGGGGAAGGCAGGAGGGACATCCTGGAGATTGATGCCATCATGTAAAGGACATAAAAAACTTCCATGAGTAGCCAAACATGAGTGTCAATAAATACCTCATGTAGAGAAGGTCTCTGTGTATCTGGATGGGCTGCCACAGGAAGAAGGGGGAAGGGAAGTCAACTTCCATAAGTGCTTAAATCTGGATCCAACCAAGAGGTAGGAACTATTCATTCTTCATGTATGGATGCTCTCAGGTTATGACACTACAGTTCATAGGCCTCAACTTTCACAGTTCTTTATAGCTAAATCTTATAGTAGAATATTTATTAGTTGTTTTTAGTTTTTTTTTTTTAATCCTCCTGTTACTAAAGCTGAGCAAGAAAAATCATATTTTCTTCCTTACTAGCTGTCAGGGTATAGATGAGGAGAAGTTTGTACTGGACACAGCTTCCATCCATTTATCATTTTTTATGGATTGTCTATATTCTTGGAGCTCTATTTATAATAAGTAAAAAAAAATCTTAGTATGGGTTGAGAGGGTGCATATTTGGGCAAGTAAAAATGTGGCAGCTCTATTATTGATTCCAGAGCTGAACTGTGCTTTAAACAGAGGTCCCCGGAGTCTGTCCACTGCATTGCACTGATTATCTGGATACATTTGGTTGAAAACCTACCTGAATTATAGATTTAATCGTTATTGGCATCTGGCACATGGTGGGATTTAAAGAGCAAGGGCAGCTGTTGCTTAGTAATAGCAAAATATTGCATCTCCCAAACACATCCAGGAGATAAGGGAACAGTGAATGCAAATCAATGAAGTGATTCACACCTTCATGGCATCATCTAAAAAATTTATAGTGCCCCTCTTCACTTCAGTGGGTTATATAGCAGCATTAAAATTTAAAACTGAAGAAAAAATAAAAAGAACAAATCTCAGCTTTACAAGCATCGAACTTTAATTTTAATTCTTTTATTTTGTTTAAACAAACGTATTGTACGTTATGACCTTCTTCTTTTGTTCTCAGACACACAATGGCCCAGTCACAGCTATGCTAAAATTCTGGATAGCTTAATTTTTTCTGTGGGTCAGCAATCACTTCTCCACCATAAAAGACCCCAAAATAAATGCAGTCTAGGGATATACAAACCAGGCTCTATTTAGACCACTGCAGATTCATATGTATTCAGTCACAAGTCCGTACCATCCAATTCTGCATCATTCTTAATTCTGCAAAATACACTTTTTTCACATGCAACTTTCCCTATGATGTGTGTTTTGTATACATCTTTCCCAAATCTGGCCCACCAGACTGGCCCTCTGGGATTCCCCAAAAGGTCCCACATCACCAGGTGACTTCTGGGCCATTTCTACACCTGCCTTTTTTCCAGGGATCATCCCAGAATCATCCCTGTGCATGCAAACGACACACAGAGGATCCTGGGAGCAGGCAGAGATGATCCCTCCATTTTCCTAGGATAATCCTTAGGTGTAGAAAGGGTCCTGCTCCCCCCACCGACCACCTATCCTTCCCAGCTTTTGTGTGGTAGTTACTGGAAGTAAGAGCTTTAAGCTAAAATATTCTGGTGTTTTGGGTATTTTGGCCCCATCCATCACTGGAATGCAGCCCCTGGGGAGTCTCCGAAATGGAATTTGGGCCTCGGGCTCAAAGAGGTTCAGCACTCCTACTTTAAAAAGCCATCTTTCATTTTGGTTGGGTAAATAGGTGACTTGAAGCATTTAAATACACGCACATGTGCACACATGTACATGTGCAACACGAATACCAGAGAAAAATAACTCATGACTTGCTTCAAATCCAAGGACGATCAGAATCAACATCATTTGCTGCTATATGGGGGAGATTCGTTCAATATGCATCACATCTGGATATACAACGATCTATGCCTCCCTCAGCTTTGAGTATATGGGGAATAAATGAAGGGAATACAGCACATGTATAAGTTAGTTCAACTGTATATTTAGTTACATTTCTAGATAATCCTTTTGTTGTTGGTGGTGGTGGTGTTTAGCTACCTTCCGCTAGAAGTTGTATTAATCAACCTTTCTTCTTACCTTTGTATACTATACATATTACACTATGAAGCAGATGGTGCTAGTTTTCTTATTGTAGACATCCATATTCATAGCTGAATAGCTTTTTTAAAAAATTATTACTTTTAAAAAAGTAAGATTGAACATCTTCATAGAGGGGAAACTCCAAAGAATATATTTAAAAAATCTCTCACATTGGTTTTTAGGCTCTCTTGTACATATCTCTTTGTATTGTAAATATGGATGGGGGAGAATTTGAGTCATTTTTTAAGTGAACTGGCCTAATTTATTCTTTCTGGAATAATATGTGGATCAGAACCTAGCTATTCTTTAGACTTCACACCTCCAAATTTTGTGATGCAGTACCTGGCTCAAAAATTGTGTACAAAAGTGTTTATTAGGAATGATGTGTTTTAATTAGGGGTGTGCACGGACCCCCCGCTCCGCCCCGCGGGCCGATCCGAAAATTTCGGATCGGCCTGCTCCACTTCGTGCCGTTCCGCCCATACTCCACTCCTCTTCGCCGTGGAGCTCCGGCTCCGAATTGGAGCTCCACAGTGGAGGGGAGTGGCGCCAGGTAAGGCCGGGAGAGGAGGGCGGGGGGGTTACCAGGCCCTGCTGCCGTCGCCGCCCGTGCGGTGATGGCGGCAGAGCCCAGTAAGTGACCAAGGGGGAGGGGGGCCTTACCTGCCTCCGTCCGCGGTCCGTCGGCTTCTTCAATTGAGCCCACGGTTCAACCAGGAAGTCTGGGCCGTGCAGCCTAGACTTCCTGGTTGAACCGTGGGCTCAATTGAAGAAGCCGACGGACTGCGGATGAAGGCAGATAAGGGAGAGGAGGGGGGTTACCGGGCCCTGTCGCCGCATGGGCGACAGCGACAGCGGCAGGGCCCGGTAAACCCCACTTAACTTTCCGGCGGAGCTCCGGATCGAGGCGAAGGATCCGCCTTCACCTCGATCCTCTTCGCCATGCTCCGCCGGCCCCCCAATCCTCTTCGCCTCCGCCTTAAGGGGAGGTGAAGCACCCCACTCCGCTTCTAATTCGCCGGTCCGATTGGAAGCAGAGCACATCCCTAGTTTAAATGGATATGTTATGAAAAGTTCCATACAAAAATAAGTGCACATTTTATGCTGAAAAACTGTTTGCAAAAATGGATATATTAGGGAGAGCTGTATACCGAAATGTGTATTTTAGGGATAGTTATGTACAAAAACAGCTGCGTATTTGCATGTTGTTGTTCTGTTTTTTAATTCACAGGCTGATGTAGAAATTGGGTACAACAGACTTACAATTAAATATATGTGAAACTGACACAGACTGGGTATAGACAGAAACATCATCCCTTATTGTAGAGGGGTTTTTCATTTGGCCCCTGCATAGGTGGACTGATTACGTCCCATCAGTCTATTCTAATCAAAATGAAGAATAGATGCTTTCCAACAAACAGAGGTATAGTCTTTTGAAATATATGGCCATAATTTGAATTGTTTGTATTTTGGTAATGTTCAAGAGTGTAGTCTATTCTGTAGTGTTTCTGTTTTGCCTGTTTTAGTTTAATATTCTGCCAGCATTAGGTTCTACAATTCCTTACCCCTGTCAATGACAACCGATGTCTGGAACCAGGGCAAAAAACACAAAGCATAAAAAAACCCAAGACATGACATAAGTCGTGTTACATGTTATGTAGGGGTGAAAGCCTCATGGTTGTTGTTGTTTTGTAGCATGTAGTTTTGCCTTGAAAGCTCTGGTGTGTCTGCACTTGTAGATACACTTCACATTTTCTCTCTGATGCATTCCCTCTTGCTCTCTCGTATTCTCCTCTCGATTGAGTCTGGCTTTCACATGTGTTTTCACATGTGCTTGTCTCCTCCTAGATTATGCTATCATGCAGGATTCAGGATGAACAGCAGAATCTGTGAGATGGTTTACAAGTGCTCAAGGATTGTTGGAGGCAGAGAGTGGGACCTACCACTTAGACGCCCCAGGCCCAAGCTTATGTGCATCAACCAGATACTTTCACATAAGGAAAAAAAACCCCTCTTTTAATGCTTCAGAGGATCTGGATGCAGATTGTAAAGTCAGGAGATTCACGGCCATGAGGAATGAACAAAGGGCATTTTCAGATGGGTGTTTTCTCTTGCGATTTACTGCTTCTTCATGTTCTGGATTCTTTTAGGGATTTAAATGGGATCTTTATGCAGCCGGTATGCATAATGCTATATACCATTTGCAAGGGTGGGTGGAGCCTGGCAGGATGTTATTTGTTGTCCAATCCTCTGGTGTAGCCCCTCCCCTCTTTCAGCATGAAATGAAACTCCTCACAAGTTCAGAAGTCTGCATCGTTAGAGATCTGCCTCCCCCCATCCCCATGCAAGTCAGTTATGTCCCTATAAAAGCAACAGCAAAATTTCTTGTTTGTGTGTACACTTGTCTCCTGTGTGTTTGCATGGGGATTGAATAGAAAGGGCTAAAAGTTTTCTGAGAGGCATGTGCAGAGCAGTCACCCCCATCCCACTGCTAAGCACGGATTTTTTGCAAGTTTGGAAGTCTGCATGCTCAAAGGTCCGCCTTCCCCAACCCCATGTGCAAATCAGTATTGTTCCTGTAAGAGCGTCTTTGCAGCTATGACCGTGCTTCCCAGCCATGCAACTGTCTTTCCACCTGAAAACACTCTAAAAACAACAGTAACATTTTTCTCGTCATTTAGGTGTTCCTGAAATATGGAGCAGAACAGGGGCAGAGGGGCAGAGGCATGGGTGGAGACACTCCCAACTGATCCTCATCAGTATTGACATCAATCTTGCACCACCCAACACCCGCCAACACAAAACAGGACATAGCATGATGGAAGGATTACACAGGGAGACAATGGTGGTTTCATCACATAACCACAAAAATGACTGCATTTTCCCTATAGTAAAATAACACACGAAAAGTTGGAGGGGAGACATGAGACAACAACTGCATGGTGACGGTATCATGTAAAGCTCGTGGGGAAACCAGTGACCAAACCATGATGGTGGCATGAAAAAAACGCCCTTCTGAAGATGCTCCAAACTATTCAATTAGAACCATATGGCAGGAAGGAACTAATGCCAAATCAAAATGATGTGATAGGGACAGCATCACAAAAAATATCCATCAGAATCAAAAGAACGTCATTCCCTTTTCACAGTTTTCAAGGTATCACTGCAGAAGGGCTAAGAAAATGTTCAGTTATGCAGAGTGACCCCAGATTAGCTGGGATTGACTATGTGACCAATATGCAAAGCATTGAGTTTCCATAGTTTTTAGTGATGGTTGCACATAGCCAGAGCTGATTGGTTAATAGTGTTATGATGTCATAATTCCCACACATGACTGGGATCACATGAGTAAGAAGGGAGCAGACTAAAAAATGCCACCAAAGCAGCAATTGTTGTAGCTTGTTAGGAAAGAATGGATGTGAACAGTTATGAACAGCCATCAAGGTAGGATCAAGGAGATTTTGAGAAGAATCTACACACACATACACACACACCAACTCTGAAATCTGTTTCTGAGATGGAAATCAATCTTGGAGAACATTCAGCTCATCACTAGAGAGGAACACAACTAACTCCAATACAACTTCTTCAATTATCCAACTTTCTTGGGTCTCCAACTGTCATGTGCATGCCCATTCCCTCTGGCATTCACATGTGCTGGCAAACTGACATGAGACACTCATATCAGTGAGACTTCTTTTTTATTGAGGAATCTCAGGGTAAAATAAAAGGCTTAACAGTTACACTCTCCAAAAGCACTTAAAGCTGAATGATGATCAGAAAGCTTTAGGTTCCATTCCTGATACGATCTTTCAGGCAATCGCACCGGGGGAGGGGGTGTTCTTGAAAGGCTTAGCAAACCATCCCAAGGGAGCTTCTCCAAAACCTGCATATGCTGTAAACTCTGTTAACTGCTGAACTTTCCAACTAAGATTGTAGTGCCTGAATTTGCTTTCCTTTTCCCCCTCCTCCTCCTCCCTCCCAATCCCCTTTCATTTTGTGTCCTGTCTTTTAGATTGTAAGCCTGTGGGCAGGGACTGTCAAGAAATACTTTTGTAAGCCGTCATGAGAGCCTTTTTTGGCTGAATGGCGGCATAAAAATCCTTAAATAAATAAATAAATAAAATAAACTTGGGACATGGCCCATGTCCACAAGGCCACGGGAAGGGTAATGTCTCAGGCACAGAACTCCCCTGCACATACAACCGCTCCAGGGGAGCTCTCTGCCACCTGAGCCTGGCAGGGAAGAAAATCTATAGTAAATCCCAGCCTGCCAAATGCTGAGCTGACCAGGGAAGGTAAAATCTCAGGTACAGGAGTCCTGTACGTCTGCTTTAGCACCAGCAACTCCCTGTCAGCTGAGTCTGGCCACAAACACACAATCCACAGCAAATGTAAGTTCAGGTCTATGAAAAGCCTCACAGTACTTTTCATGGCACAGTCCTTAGAAATCCAAAGTCCAAATAGGAGCAAGTCCATGTGCAGAGTGCTTTCAAAGTCCCAAACAGAGATGGATCCAAACAGGAGGCATTTCAGGCCTTGTGTTGAAAAATGAAACCGAGCAAAAGCTCTTCAGCTTTTGCTCAAGCTCATGAAGGCTTGCTCTAATCCCCTTGACAGACAGGTTCTATGATCTGTAAAACATGCCCATGTGCCAACAGGGCGGGGCTGCACAACCCACTATGATGACACTACCATCTGAGTTACTCCTTCAACAAGTGGGCCCCCACCTTTCCAAAACACTCCCAAGTTCCCAGAGAACTTGCAGCTTCAAGGCAAAGACAGGGAGTGAGCAAGCTACTCCTGTGGGAACTTCTGACAGACATTCCAAAACTATTCCTAATAAATCTACCTACATTCAACAAGGCCTCTGGCCTTGTTGAAGACTTATACCTGACATCAACATGACTTTGCCAGTAGATGAAGAAATCAAATGATCTAGTCTTCCCCATAAGATGTCCTTTTCCCATCAACACAGGAGCTTGTAGGCTTGCTGTTGAGGGCTTGTGAGCAATATGGGGAAATCATCCAACAAGCAGGAAAGGCTAACACCAGGATCTGCTGCTAGAACAGGACTGCTGAAACAGGAAGGCAACTGTCCAAAAGATATCTGTTACAGGGACTGGGCTATATAAGTGGTGCACTAGCAATTAGCCAGACTTCGAGTCCGATTTCTTATAGCAGCCTTTCAAGTCGGGCTGTGCACACACACACACACACACACACACACACACACACTTTAACTCAGAGGCTGATTCAGAGCTTCCAAATCAACTCTGGTCCTGACCCACAGTTGTGAACTACAGCAGCCAGAAATGGCTTTTTCTAGCCACTATATTTTACAACAGCAGATCCAGAGCAGCTCTCCTGGAGGACCGACAGCTCGCCAGTGTACACAGAGGCTTTAGGTAAGTCCCAGGGGCAGGGGCAGGGGCAGAGGCTGGCCATTCGGCCAAATTGGTCTGAAGCACTTTGGCTGCTTCGGGCCAAGGTGACCCAATCTGGTCCCAAACTGGATTTGGTCAGAGGCAAGCCAAATCAGCCTGCTTAGACTTGGATTCATTGTTCAGGTCTGAGACAAAGCACCCCCCCCGCACTTCCTAGCCCATTTTTCCTGGTGCATAGAACTCGGGGGGGGGGATACCATAGCGATAGTGGAAGCAAGCAAGCAAAAACATTTCAAAGGCTTTCTAAGAATTTTCAAGGAGTTCACCTTTAAATCAAAATTCTTACGTCAATAGTAGTATTTATCCCATGAACTAAGAATAGGTCAAGATGAGATTATGTGTGAAGCTGATGTTGAAGCTTCCTACCTCAATGGACACTAATACTCATTTTTATACCTTGAAACCTCATAAGCTGTGCAAAGAATAGCTAGCTTAAAAGAATACTTTGGTCTTTATACTTTTAAAAATGTATTAAAGCATTTACTTCTACTCTTTTGTCATTGTTTCCAAACAATATGTTTCACAAACAGAACTCTTTTGACCTCCAGTTTCTCTGGGCTAAATTAAGTATTAACTGCTTTGAACTCTATATACTCCCCCAAAAATCCCCTCTCATCTTCATTCATTTTGACATCATGAATAGAAATACTTCCAATATTCTTTTTCTAGCTAATCCAAATGGATACCTTCCCTACATCTCAGTTTTGAAGTGTTCAAATGTTCAGATGAAGAAGGTTGTGTAGATGGCATGCTAGCCAATATAAAATACAACACCTTACAAGACACTCTGAGTCATTTGTTGATTAATATGTGACATATTCTGTACAAATAATACTTGAAGTCTGAAGAATGCAAGTTCTTAATTACACCTTAATGAAAAAACACACATACAGAATGAAAAAATAAAATAAAATAGGAAGAAAAATAATTAGAACCTTCCCTGCATTTACATTTTCTCTCTTTTGGGAAAGAAATATGTCTGCCAGTCAGTGAAGCTTAGGAGAATTAGTTCTTACATGTCAGATTTTCCGTGGCTGGCTTGGGATTTATGGAGAAGATTTCACAGGATAAGCTTTAAGCCTCTTAGGATCAAATGCAGCTTTTGAAAAGGCACATCAATCAGCAGTGACTCTTGACAGTGATAAATTGAATAATGAATCTTAATTGCACCTATTTTCTTCACTTTGTAGGGTGGGGGAAGTTTATATTTAAAATATGGAGACTCTTACTGAGCCAACTTCAAGGTAAGTGCCAAGGGGTTCATTTTATCCCAGATTTGGGTTAGTGGTAACATCTGGGTCTTAAAGCACATTATCTATTGCGGAGCCTTCTTTGATGTGAGTACAGATCTCACTGAAAGACTCACAACTTCAGTCTTTTCTTCTTTGAATTTGACTTTGAATAAACCTTAACAGGACAAACTGACCAGTTGCTTGATCGGCTTTCCCTAAACAAAAATATGAAAGCGGCCAAGGGCAAGATGGATGGATGATATTCTGGAGGTGACAGACAGACTTGACCTTGGGGGAGCTGGGGGTGGCAACGGCCGACCGAAAGCTATGGCGTGGGCTGGTCCATGAAGTCACGAAGAGTCGGAAGCGACTGAACAAATAAACAACAACAAACAAAATCGTATTCTGTTTGGATTTAAACAATTATGTTGAACATACATTAAAACACTCCCCGCGTATATGAGAGGTCTGTGAATACATCTATTAGATTTGTGTTCTACGCAACTATTTGTTCTTCTGTTCAATAGAGAAAATTCCAGCTTGCCGTAGCAACCGCTGCATTAGCAATGCTGCCCGTGAGTTACAAAATAGTTTCTAAATGTGGCGCATCAATATGTAAAGTGAGCTCTAATCGTGTGCATTTTTTACATTGTTTGACAGAGGATTGGAGGAGTGCAAAAACACCCTTTTTATTGTATGAAACAAAACAAAGACAACATAACAAATCAAGGATTGGTCAATTGCCAAACAACATTCATATCCTGAGTTTTTGTGTTTCTGTCCCTATTACTTTTTTTTAAAAAAAGCATGAAATCAAATGGTTTTTTTTTAAAAAAGGCATGAAGTTCAATTAGAACTTTCAATGGGTTGGTCTAAAAAAATCCCAACAAGTCATGGAGCAGAAGGAAAAAGAGGGACTAAAACTGTTATATAAGCACTCACACAAGTTTATGCAGTACTATAATGGGCAATATTATATCAGTTCTCATGATTTCACTTGTACAAGAGTTTGTGCAAGTAAAGGAACTGTGTTGGATTTAGTATTATTAATTTTGTGTAATACTCTAGCACAAGGTGTACAATAGGCCTACAGTGATTAGAAGTCACCTGGCTCATGCAGAAGGGTGGTTTTGGATCAAACCCATGATCACAACTATGAGGGATGTCATGTGGGTTTCCCCCACAGAAGAGGCACCATCCTCTCCCAGAAAAGATCCTGCTAATTCCATAGATGGTACCTCGATATCAACCGTGCCCATACAGCTGGGCCATGGAAATATTGTCCCAGTTGTGTAAGAGCCACTCACAGAGATGTGGTTTCTGTACTGGTCGAATGCATTTGAAGAGGGGACATGGGATGAAGTGACCATGTAATCACTTCATCACTGTACATAAGGATACAAGGAACAACGTAAGGACCCTGCTGGATCAGACCAAAGGCCAATCTTGTCCAGCATCTCTCCACCACCACCACGTGGCCAACCCTATGGCTATGAGAAGCCATCCAGCAGGACACAAGGGCAATAGCTTTCCCCACCCATTTAGTCATTTACAGCATTTTTATCCCACTCTTCAACCAAAAAAAGCACTTCTGGAGTGGCTTGGAAACTTAAATAAGAGAACTTTGAGCCTTAACCATCCAAAAGACTCTACACAAAAGGTAAAGGGATTGGGAGGGAGGAGGGTGGGGGAGGCAAAGCTCAGGCACCACTGCTTTGTTTCAAAGTCCTTATAGGTGTTCTTTCTGGTAGGAGAGGGTGAAACAAGGGGCCTGACTAAATGGTCAGAAAGCCCCAGGGTGGGTGCATAGTGTCATGGCATTGATTATACAACGAATCCTTTATTTCTCCTATAAATCAAAGGATCCCAACCCTGGGGTGGTTCCTCAGAATGCTGCACTCTGACTCGGTGACTGGCTGCCCTTGTCTGGCCTCACACCACCCTATCCTCTCACCTTCCCTTCCACCAATAATTTGTACTAGGCATGTGCTCCACTCCGATTAGGAGCGGAGAAGCAGTAGCGAAGAGAAGCAAGGCGAAGAGAAGCAGCCATTTTTCGGAGCTCCTCTTTCAGGCGGAGCGCTCCGATCGCCATCTTGAAAACATTTCGCCCATAGGATTGCATTGCGGGAAATAATCACGGATAACTAGGTTGTTTTTGAAGCTATCGTTCTGAAAATTCTTGTGCTCAGAGAGTCGTGGATGGGGGTCATTTTGAGACTACTCTCACCTCTCTGCGTTGTGCAGGTCGCGTGCTAGAATTTTTAAAAAATCGGGTAAACAAATGGACAGCGCGGGTCAAACGGCGGTTTTCCCCCATAGGATTGCATTGAGGAAAAGAATTAGGGATAACTGGGTTGATTTTTAAGCTATCATTCTGAAAATTCTTGTGCACAGAGAGTCGTGGATGGGGGTCATTTTGAGACTACTCTCACCTCTCTGCGTGGTGCGGGTCGCGCGCTACAATTTTTGGAAAAATCGGCGGGAAAAATACCTGTTTCAAAGGGCTGAGGGGCAGAGTCAGCTCCCGGTCATGATCACATGATCCCAAAGTTAGAGGAGGGCATAGGCAAAATGGGTAACTTGGGATTCTGGGAAACTTCTTTTTCTTAATCTGAACAGACTTTTCCCAGTGTTTTTTAACACAGTAGCCCCACCAAATGCACAAACACAACCTGAAATCATATACTAAGCCAATAATAAGAGAGCACTGCTACCCACCCTAACTTTGGGGAACAACTGAAAAGATGTGGTGCAAGGGGATGAGCTCCCCTAGGGCATCTCATTGTGGACGTGCCCCACTCTCTCCTGTACTGGAAGGCCATCAGAGCCTTCCAAAGAGAGTAACCCGGTGGAGCAATGCCTATCATGAGGCGAAGTGAGCGTTTACTTCTTAGTGGTGGAGCAATACCTATTATGAGTTGAAGTGAGCGTTTACTTCTCAGAGCTCTTGGTGAAGCAATGGCTTTCTTGAGCTGAACTGGCAGCTGCTTCCCTCTCCCCCGGGCACGTCCCCCTATTACTGGTAAAAGACAGATATAGCCTTTTTAAAAAAGTTCTTCTTGTTGTTTATTCAGCAACACTGCTGCTTTTAATTCCACCCCTCCTTCGTTTATTTATTTATTTATTTATTCCATTTTATATGCATTACTGGCTTATCCTTGGCTCACTTCCTTATGCCCCCAGAAATGTCTGCTGCCTGCCTGCCTGCCTTCCCTCTCTCCTCCCCTGCCCGCCTTGCAGGGATGTTGTGTGTGTCTGGCTTTGACTCAGGGGAGAAGTCCTTCCTGTGCTCACTTGGAGTTTTGGAAGTTCCAAATCCATTTTTCAAGTGTGGAAGAAGATTCATATAGGTTGATCTCTACTCCCCAATTCATGGCATGTTGGGATTTCCTTTGAAATGGCCCCATTGAGAGGTCTGCAGGTTTAAGCCCCGCCAAAAAACAGGGGATGATGGGACTTCTTTGAGTCTCGGTGTGCTGCGTATGTATCCCTGGATAAGCTGTCATGGTGGTGAGTTTGAGGTTTTTTTAAACGTGCAAATTGATGGAGCTATTGGAAAGGGGTGTGAATGGGTGTTGGATTTTCATAAATTCCCCAAAAATCAGGGGATGATGGGACTGCCTTGAGTCTCGGTGTGCGTATGTATCCCTGGATAAGCTTTCATGGTGGTGAGTTTGAGGTTTCTAACGTGCAAATTGACAGAGCTATGGAAAGGGGTGTGAATGGGGTGCCCGATTTTCAAAAATTCCCCAAAAATCAGGGGATGATGGGATTGCCTTGAAACTTGGCGTCCATGTGGACACATGGATAAGCTATCATGGTGCCGAGTTTGAGGTTTCTAACATGCAAATTGACGGAGCTATTCCAAGGGGTATGAATGGGGTGCCTGATTTTCAAAAATTCCCCAAAAATCAGGGGATGATGGGATTGCCTTGAAACTTGGCGTGCGTGTGTATACCCCCATGAGGTGTCATGGTGCCAAACATGAGGTTTCTAACTTTCAATGCAACCCTATGGGGGGGGAAAACGGAGCTCCGATCCGGATCCGGAGCTCCGAGCGGAGCGGAGCGGAAGTGGGCGGAGCGTGGGCGGGGCGAAGCGTCCCGCTCCGAAAATCACGGATCTGCAAGTGAAGCGGAGCGGGGGGTCCGTGCACACCCCTAATTTGTACCCCACCTTAGGTACCTCACAAACTACACTGGAGTGGGAAAAAAAGATGTATTAAGAATTAGTAATGGTTTCCTCAGGCACAAAGCATAGTGGGTTCAGTACAGTTTCTTTAAATGGTTTCAAAACGGTTTCAAAAATGCTTCAGTTTTAACCCTGCCTACTCTACCCTCTAGGACACACTATCACTCCTTCCTCTATCTACTCCCCCTAAACAACAACCCACGTAGATCCTACACTATCCTAGACCCTTCCTATCTCTGACAGACCTGAAACCTAATTGTGAAGACACTCCGAAGCTCCCTGCAGGTGTTCCTTCTCTGACCAATGTATGGGGCCAGGTTAGTCTCCCTCTTGCCATGATGTGTATCTTTGTTGTTCTCATCCTTATTCCCTAGCAACTCATATTCAGAGCCATGAAAACCTACTCATTGCGTGGCCCATGTCACCAAGAGCTATGGAAGGTTGGCAGAGCAGATCTGAGTAAATGTGGTTGTTCTTCTTCTTCTTCTTCTTCTTCTTCTTCTTCTTCTTCTTCTTCTTCTTCTTCTTCTTCTTCTTCTTCTTCTTCTTCTTCTTTTTTTTTTCTTTTTCTTTTAGACTTCCAGGAACATATACCCATAATCTGGAGCAGAGATGAGGCATTTCTCTCACTGCATTCATTAAACAAATTGCCTCATTAGATCTGTCTGAATGTTAACCAAGACCCTAACCCTCTGACAGTGGCTAGCAAGTTACCATTGGGAAAACCCCAAGCAGGGCATATGACAGAGCCATTTTTGCCTTGACAAAAACAATGGAGGTAGCCATCTTCTCCTGGGAGTTCATGGTATCTGGCACTCAGAGATTTGCTGGCTCTAAATGTAAAGGATCCATTTTTGCTTATCATGACTGAAAGCTATTCATAGAGTTTTCTTAAATTAATTTGTCTAATCCCTTTAAAAGCCATGGAAGCTGGTATGAGTTGAAATCAAAATGAAATTGATTTCACCATTTGATTTCATCACCACATCTTGTAACAATTAATTTACTTATAATATGGAAATTATTTGCTAATCCTATACACATAGAGCATTATCTCATGTGTTTCCTCACCATCGCTTCTCCGTCCCCGTTTTGGTCCCTCATTACTTCCTTTTTCTGTCCAAAGACCATGTGGCCCATTCAGGGGTGGTTTTAATTGCACCGCTTTTCCTGCACACAGCAGGAAATTGCAGTAATTCCGTTTTAAAGGAAAAGATTAAAAGGGGTCTACTTTGTGATGGGAAAATGTGCAGAAGGAGCAGGAGGTTCATGGGAGGCAGACGCCATCGTCTAAAGGACGTGCACACCTCTGTAAGTAGCAAATGTGTGATAAAACACTCACCTGATGAACCACACAGAGAGTTGCATCACACCTCCCAGGGACTCTTACAACATGAAACCCATCCCTCAACACACAACACACATTATAAAGATGGGTATTTTGCTGGTAACTATGGCTAGATCTATACTACTGCTTTATAGCAGTATGGAAGTGCACTGATAACTGTTGGGGCACAATCCACATTCCATATACCACTTTCATACTGTTATTTCCTGCTTTTCATTTCACATTTGCTGTGATTTGACACAAGGAGCTCCATCACACCTACATGTTTGCCCTCAAATTATCTGCCTTCATTTCCATAGTGTATGAAAGTCTGAGCAGTTAAACCTTTATGCTTTTACGTTTCAATCTTCTTTACACCTCTCCTCTCCTGCACACCAGCGTATCACTGTTGTTCTGTTGAGATGCATTCTCAGATCTCCTTTGTACCTCCCGCTACAGTTCATTGGTTGGTGGTAGTTGGACACCTCGCCCTCCCTAGTAATTGACATGGGGCACTTCTGGTCTTGCACTGCTTTTTCCTAGGAAGTAGCTTCTCCTGTTATTGAACTCAGTTCGGGAAAACTCTGTCTCTCTCCTACGTACTTTTGTGGTTATTCCCTGTTGCCTACACTATGCCCGTTCCCCTCACCCTGCCTGGAGGCTTTGGAGCGTGAACTGGAGAGGGTTGCAACATTGTGTAAATCCCATTGATTTCAACTCATACTAAATGATTCCAATTCATACTAAAATCCAATGCATGCTTACCCCCATTGAACAGAGACAGACTTACTAAAATGGGGTTTACTGAAAGGTAAGCATGCATGGGATTTTAGTATGAATTGGATGTAAATGCAGTTGAAATCTATGGGATTTACTCTTGAACCAGCAGATCGCTATTTTATAAACTTGGAAATGCGCACTTAGCATGATCAAAGGATCGATCCTTCACACTTGCGGACTACCAGGAAAAGGGTTTATGGGTGGAAAATTTTAAAAATCCTAAAAAAAATCAAAGGATGGACTGATCTCATTCAAACTTGGCATGCTGAAAACTCTACTTAAGTGCTATCACTGGGCCAATTTTGATCTCTTTATCTTTTAAAATGGGGCACTCTGGGCAAGGAGGGTGCATTTTCCACATTTCTTTTAAGGTGAAAATGTACCCCTGTTCATGCCTACTCAGGGGTAGGAACATAAGAGTTAAATGGGACCTCTCTCCCTCCCCCTTCACAGTTGAGTGGAGAATCACACTGCCCTCCTCTTTTGTTAGCGAGACCACCCTTAGACCCTTTTGCATTGCTGCTGTTTTTATCTGGTTGAGCTTTTATATTGTATTTTATATTATGGTTTATACTGTTGTTTTATACTTTGAATGTTTTTAATTTTTGTGAACCGCCCAGAGAGCTCCGGCTATTGGGCGGTATAGAAATGTAATAAATAAATAAATAAATAAATAAATAAACAGACACACACACACCCCCTAAAAATACACATTGAGGGTAGAGCAGTGTCCTTTCGCATTACCGGAAGAACCGGACTTTCACCACACCAAAAAACAGCACTGAGAGGGGGGAAGGCAAGATCAGGGCAGGACAGGGACAACATCATGTGATTCATCAACATACAACGCAGGGCGACAGTGGGCTATAACATTGGTATGATGGAGCCCAAGGTGTAGATCTTTTTCCCTATGCATTCAGATGCATTCATTGAGTGCGGGGTGGGTGGGTGGGTGTCTTAGTTTGTCAATGCTTTTTCCAGTTGTCACAGAAAACATCTGAAATACTGTCAGCTTTTTCTTGGAACATAGAATACTAAACGCTTTCTTGGAACAAACTGATGAATGGCCAATAGAAGTCTTATTTACCTAAGTGTGAAACCCATTCAAATAAACCTGTTCCTGATACCAGAGTTTTGTTCTCGCTAATTGTATCTAAAATATACCTTTAATAGCCATTAAGCACTTTTTCCTTCCAAAACAAAACAAAACGCACCAGACCCTAACCCTTGATTTACTTCAAAGAGTGCTAATAACCTCTTTTGTCCCCTCCAGTGATTTGTGAATGAGAAATTCTGGCATAGAATAACAACACTGTGCTAAACAAGATAGTAATCACTCATAGTGAAGGGAAGGAAATCTGCTTTTTCATATTTTGACCTTCTCCAAAAAGCAGACTTTCACCCAATGAACTGCAATGTTCGGATATGCATTTTAGAGAAGAGGTTTTTTTGTTAAATTCAGGTTTCCAGTAGGTAATAAATGAGACATGATCACAGGGCAGTATTTTTCTAGCTCAATTGTATAACTATATAAAAAGATGAAAGTGTTTGAAATGGAAGCTAAATCCTTTCATATTTTTCATTTTCCATATGTCTATTCTTCAGTTACACACAATCTATAGTTCCTCTGCCAAGTACTTTTCTTTCAAACCTTGAAAATAAATTAGAGCTGAATTGAACATATACATACATGATTTGGCAAATGGTCCCAATTTCACCATTCAAATTCTGAATAAGAAACTCTGAATTCAACATTTGACATCACACACGCTTTAAATATGAAATATTTACCTGAACATTCAAATGCTTTTGACTTTATGGCATCTCTTTGATTCTTGGTTAAGCTTTGAAATGTGATTGAAATTTCTTAGGGTTGTTTCCAATGGGTTGCATCCAATGTTAGTCTAACTTAAGTGCTATTCATTTCAAAGGATTTACTCCAAGTAAGGATAACATTGGATACATCCCATTAGCCATCAACTGTCAAATACTATTTATCATTATCAAGGCTTACAGTCATTACCCAGGGGACCTTTTCTTCTGCTGCTCCCAGATTGTGGAATGGCCCGCCGGGAGAGATTCGTCAACTTAACAGTCTTCCAGAATTTAAGAAAGCCATAAAGACTGATCTCTTCCAGCAGGCCTACCCAGCTGAATTTTAAGATGCCTTTTAATAATGTGCTTCTTTTAATAATGTATTAGTTTTATATATTTTTTATCAATTATGCAAATTTATGGTGTTTGCATTTGTGTTGTGCCCCGCCTCAATCCAGAGGGAGAGGCAGGTAATAAATAAATAAATTTATTATTATTACTATTATTATTATTATTATTAGTTATTTATCAAATGCTTTCTTGTTTAAAAAGAATCCCCCCTAGTGTGTAGCATACATGGAAATTCCCTGCAGTGTCTACAAGGAAGTGTGTGCATTCTTTCTAGAGCACAGCTTGTCATCATAATGCTTTTCTACATAGGCCTATACTGTGGGTTCACTCACAGTAGTTTTCAGGTCCTTTACACAGTGTCATTATCCTCCAGAGCCTCTCCCTTGCAACCATTATCATGCACATTTGTTTGTTTTTACTGAGGAAAGTGGAGTATTTTTATAGAGATGAAACTTGGCACCCTAGTAGCTCTTACGTAAGGCTTTAGCCATGCCAAGTTGGATTCAGAGTCCTTCATCCATTGATTGTTAGGATTTTTTTTTAAAAAAAAATCCCCTCCAACCATTCTGCACCCCCCCCACACACACACGTACGTACATCAGATGCACTTCATCTTTTCTCAAAGAGAGCTTGCAGAAGTTTCAGAAACTAGAAACCTCCTACAAAAAATCAAAGTCCTCTATCTCCATTTGTGGAACAAGAACACACACACACACACATTCAATAACACAGAAAGGGGAGTATGGGGTGATACTACAAGAATTAAATAAAAGCAGACAGATCCCTCATTCCTCAGCATCTTCCTAATATGGAAGTGTTCATCCATATTCATCCATCAACATGAAACAAGTCTTCACGTTGCCTAAAAAACCTTCAGATACCTACAGATCCATTCAGGGCTCCGAACAATCTTATAACTGCACTGCGGGTTTCCAATGATTTTGAAACCACCCCCTGACTGCACTGCGATTTTGGAGGTCTGTTGGAGGTGCATCAGACCGCCAGATTTTAAGTGTGGAGCACCCCCCCCCCCCTAGTATTTACATTTCCTAAAGCATCACGGGGTGGAGGGGAAGCAGGGAGCTTCATAATGTTTCCATCTTCTTTAACCCCAAGGAGAGCAGGTGAACCTTTCTCTACACTATGTACTTTCCACAATCACACTTCAGTCGTGGTCCCGGAAAATGTGCCAAGCAAATGTTTTCAGACAGCTGTTACCACATTTCCTGCTTTCTGCCTTTCTCTACTATGCATACTACAGAACTAGACAAGAGCCACTTTGTACCTGCAAGTGGTTCATGGAATCTCAAGAGCATCTTTGGGAAACCATCACTTTTGTCCCAACCCTCTTAAGCAGCTTCCCCAACCTGGTGTCCTCTATGGGTTTTAAACTACAATTCCCATCAGCCCCAGTCAGCATGGCCAAAGGCCGAGGATGATAGAACTTGTAATTGAAGATATCTGGAGGACACCAACATGGAGAAGGCTGCTCTTTATAAGTCTTTCGTAGTGTCAGTGCGATCACTTCATCTAATTTGAAAACTAAATTTATTTTAGGTTTATTAATTTGCATACATTTCCTCACATGGAAGTATTGCCTTATTGTTCCTTCTTTTAATTCCCCACCCCCACCCAACAATGGGACAATACATCTACCTGAAATTTTTGGTCCATTAATATGGATATTACAACTTTGCAAGTTGTTCCTGTGCTGAACTAAAATGTTCTTTATGGTTTGATAGCTTGTTCTAGTTTCCTGAATCTTCTATTATATATTCATAGAAACCAGAGATAGATATTTGTTGAATTACAGCTAGCAGCTTCCCTGCATCAATACAGGAAATCCGAACTGGGCATCATGTTACAACTAAAAATGTTACTGACTCAAAATATTCCAAGTATTTGCAATATCAAATATCCTTCCATCCCTGAATAGCCAAAGTATAGAACGGAAAAGAAAGCAAAGTGTATACATGAGTTTTAAAATGCCCCGTATATATGTGCAGATGCCTTCAAATCAATTTCCAATTGTATTACAAGTTTCATCTCACGGGAGAAGCTATTTTGAAATCCATTCGCTCCTCTCAGTTACTCCTGGGGAGCCAAGTGTGTAATGATTTCTGCTTTTCATTTACATGATTTGGGACTCTAAAAAAGACAGATATGTTCCCGTCAGCTTATCGCTTTTTTGATTACTGTACGCTGACCAGGTTTTTTTCATACATATTCCACAATCATTTTTTACCAGCTGCAATTCAGCTATTGAGAAGGTGGCATGCATTTATGAAAAAAAAAAGAAATGTTGACTCTGCCTTTGATTTATTCATTTATTTCTGCCATGTTGCAACCGCCTTTGAAATTGTTGTATTTTTATCGTACATCAGCTCAGGCACTCATTGAGTGGAGGGGCAATACAAAAATGTTCTGAATAAAATAAAACAAATGCAGAGGTTCTATCTTTATTGGTACTATGGCTGGGTGTATTGGACTACAGCCTTACAGCACAATCATACAAGTATGTGTACTCAGAAATAAGGGTGCTTCCTGACAGAGGGCTCTTAACACTACAAAGCAAAAGGCATGGTACATCTACCCTGTCACTATAACAGGGTGTGTGTGTTTTCCCGGCAAGAAAAAAGATGGAAAAAATGCTGGGGAAACCCAGGAGGGTTACCATGTTTGCTCCAAGGCAAATGAAATCCTCATCAAGCAGCCTCCTCAATGAAAATGCATCACTTGTTTTTCCCTGCCCCTAAATTAACTCTGGCTGTCTGAACAGCATAGCAAGTTTGGTGAACAGTCTTAATTGCCCCAAGTCACAGAACAATCCTGATACAAAATATATCCTTATTATGATATTCATCACTGTACTGTAAATACTAGGGGTGTGCACTCCGCCCCGGAATTATGTGGTAACTAGGGGTGTGCACGGACCCCCCGCTCCGCTTCACTTGCAGATCCGCCATTTTCCGGAGCGGGTCGCTCCGCTCCGCCCCCGCTCTGCCCACTTCCGCTCCGCTCCGCTCGGAGCTCCGGATCCGGATCCGGAGCTCCGTTTTTGCCCCCCCATAGGGTTGCATTGAAAGCTAAAAAAGTAAACAAATTTTTTTCTGTTGAAGTTAGAAACCTCACGTTTGGCACCATGACACCTCATGGGCGTATACACACACACGCCAAGTTTCAAGGCAATCCCATCATCCCCTGATTTTTGGCGAATTTTTGAAAATCGGGCACCCCATTCACACCCCTTGGGATAGCTCCGTCAATTTGCATGTTAGAAACCTCAAACTCGGCACCAGGGCAGCTTATCCATGTGTCCACATGCACACCAAGTTGCAAGCAAATCCCATCATCCCCTGATTTTTGGCGCGGCTCTACCCTCTAACGCACCACCCATAACCCTAATTCACACCCCTTTAGATAGCTCCGTCAATTTGCACGTTAGAAACCTCAAACTCAGCACCATGATAGCTTATCCACGTGTCCACATGCACGCCAAGTTTCAAGGCAATCCCATCATCCCCTGATTTTTGGCGAATTTTTGAAAATCGGGCACCCCATTCACACCCCTTGGGATAGCTCCGTCAATTTGCATGTTAGAAACCTCAAACTCGGCACCATGAGAGCTTATCCATGTGTCCACATGCACGCCAAGTTGCAAGCAAATCCCATCATCCCCTGATTTTTGGCATGGCTTAACTCACCCCAAATTGTCCCATTCTACAACTACGTCAATTTGCATGTTTGAAACCCCAAAGTCGGCACCATGATAGCTTATCCACGTGTCCACATGGACGCCAAGTTTCAAGGCAATCCCATCATCCCCTGATTTTTGGGGAATTTATGAAAATCGGGCATCCCATTCACACCCCTTGGGATAGCTCCGTCAATTTGCATGTTAGAAACCTCAAACTCGGCACCATGATAGCTTATCCATGTGTCCACATGCACGCCAAGTTGCAAGCAAATCCCATCATCCCCTGATTTTTGGCGCGGCTTAAACTTTTTAACTCACCCCAAATCAAGTCCCATTCTACAACTACGTCAATTTGCACGTTAGAAACCTATCCTTTGGTCCCATGACAGCTTACCCATTTGTCCCCATGGACACCAAGTTTCAAGGCAATCCCATCATCCCCTGATGTTAGGGGAACTTTTGAAATTTGAACACTCCAGTATGTCAGGGATTTAAAGTTGCAATTGCAGACAGCTCAATGGGGCCAGTTCCAAGGCAATCCCAACATGCCACGAGATAACCCTAAATCTTCTTGCACATTTGAAAAAGGGATTATTGAATTTGATAAAGTCTAAGTGAGCGCAGGAAGGACTTCTCCCCTTAGTCAAAGCAAGACACATACACCATCGCTGCAAGGCGGGAAGGGGAGAAGGGAGGGAAAGCAGGCAGGCAGCATGCATTGTAGTGCCGCAAGGATGGCTTGAGCACTAACGCATAGCAAACCAACCCATAAGTGGGCGCAAAGTGAGGCAAAGATGGCTGGTTGTTTCTTTCTAAGCCAGCAGTTACGCCTTGAGGGGCACAGAGGACGACGACTGGGAGCAAGCGTGCCGGAGGGTGCTGGGCACGAACCGCAAAGCCCATCTCCCAGGCACCAGGTGGGCAGAGCAGGCGAGGAGTCAGTCCTGGCAGATGCCCCACCACAGCAGCACCCCGGGGGAGGTGGGCAGACAGGCAGGCAGGCATGGGTTGGCGGGCCCAGAAAAGCTGGTACCTTGCACAAGTAAGCCATAGATCTGCGGGGGAGTCAGTCCCAGCAGATCCAGCTACCTCACAAGGACGGCTCCCAGGCAGGCGGGCAGGCGCCTCCACTGTAGTGGCTGTGCTCAACTCGGCGGGCGCACTACAAGACGAGTTGAAGTGAGAGCTCACTTCTCAGGAAACGTAGTGGCTGTGCTACGGGAGATCGGTGGACTGCTGGAGCTTAGCTTTTTCTCTGAGGGGAAGTCCATGAGTTGAAGTGACAGCTTGCTTCTCAAAGACAGGGTTACAGCGGAAGAGGGGTGGGATGAGACCGGGGAGAGAAGCTCGACCAGTGACTGCTACTAATCCCCACATCCTGGAGGACCACAGCATCCCACACAAAGTGGCTGTGGTGAAGTCAATGGCTGTCATGAGTCGAAGTGAGTGCTCAGTTCTCAGGAGGAAACTTAAACTGTCCCTATGCACTAAGTGGCTGTGCTATGGGAGTTCGGTGGACTGTTGGAGTACCAGCCGCAATTGGGGAAGTGAATGAGTTTCAGTGAAAGGTTGCTTCTCAAAATCAGCACACAGATCAAGGACTCCATTTGATCCCCGAGCTATCCAAAGGGTGACCCGTGGACTGCTGGAGTTTTCCTCAGGTTCCCGGTGGCTGGGATGGGTCTCGGCTTCTCAAAGCCATGGCACTGCTGCATATGCAGTGCAGCTTCTCGAAAGAGAGCTGTCCCACGGAAAAACGGTGCATTACTGGAGCTTAGCTTTTTCTCAAAGGGGAAGTCAATGAGTTGAAGTGAAAGGTTGCTTCGGAAGTCTATGGCTTTCATGAGTTTCAGTGACAGCTTGCTTCTCAAAGAGGGCGTTACAGCGGAAGAGGGGTGGGACGAGACCAGGGAGAGGAGCTGGACCAGCTGCTGCGACTAATCCTCACCCACATCCTGGAGGACCACAGCATCCGCAGTAGTGGCTGTGGTGAAGTCAATGGCTGTCATGAGTTGAAGTGAGTGCTCACTTCTCAGGAAAATTAAACTGTCCGTACACACTAAGTGGCTGTGCTATGGGCGATCGGTGGACACCTGGAGTACCACCCGCACATAGGGGAAGTCCATGAGTTGAAGTGACAGCTTGCTTCTCAAAGACAGGGTTACAGCGGAAGAGGGGTGGGACGAGACCGGGGAGAGAAGCTGGACCAGCTTCTGCTACTAATCCTCACCCACATCCTGGAGGACCACAGCATCCACAGTAGTGGCTGTGGTGAAGTCAATGGCTGTCATGAGTTGAAGTGAGTGCTCACTTCTCAGGAGGAAACGTAAACTGTCCCTATGCAGACAGTGGTTGGGGAGAGAGGCACGGCCAGCTGCGCCTCGACCGTAGGGGCTGTGCTCAAGTGTCTGAACTTGGAGTCGAAGCGAGAGCTCACTTCTCAGATAACTTGAATTGCGAGACTGGGGAGAGACGCTCGACCAGCTGCTGCAACTAATCCTCCTCACCCACATCCTGGAGGACCAGAGCATCCACCGGAGTGGCTGTGCTCAACTCGGCGCACTACAAAACGACAAGTGGCTGTGGTGAAGTCAATGGCTGTCATGAGTCGAAGTGAAAGCTCACTTCTCAGATAACTTTAATTGCGAGACTGGGGAGAGACGCTCGACTAGCTGCTGCAACTAATCCTCCTCACCCACATCCTGGTGGAACAAAGCATCCACCGAGAAGTGGCTGTGGTGAAGTCAATGGCTGTCATGAGTCGAAGTGAAAGCTCACTTCTCAGATAACTTTAATTGCGAGACTGGGGAGAGACGCTCGACCAGCTGCTGCAACTAATCCTCCTCACCCACATCCTGGTGGAACAAAGCATCCACCGAGAAGTGGCTGTGGTGAAGTCAATGGCTGTCATGAGTCGAAGTGAAAGCTCACTTCTCAGATAACTTTAATTGCGAGACTGGGGAGAGACGCTCGACCAGCTGCTGCAACTAATCCTCCTCACCCACATCCTGGTGGAACAAAGCATCCACCAAGAAGTGGCTGTGGTGAAGTCAATGGCTGTCATGAGTCGAAGTGAGTGCTCACTTCTCAGGAGGAAACTTAAACTGTCCCTATGCAGTCAGTGGTTGGGGAGAGAGGCACGGCCAGCTGTGCCTCCACCGTAGGGGCTGTGCTCAAGTGTCTGAACTTGAAGTTGAAGTGAGAGCTCAAAATTGCTCCATATGAGACTGGGGAGAGAAGCTCGACCAGCGACTGCTACTTATCCCCACATCCTGGAGGACCACAGCATCCCACACAAAGTGGCTGGTAAAGTCAACGGCTGTCATGAGTCGAAGTGAAAGCTCACTTCTCAGGAGGAAACTTAAACTGTCCCTATGCACTAAGTGGCTGTGCTATGGGAGTTCAGTGGACTACTGGAGTAGCTCCCTCAATTGGGGAAGTCAATGGCTGTCATGAGTCGAAGTGAGAGCTCACTTCTCATTAAACTTAAACTGTCCCTATGCACTAAGTGGCTGTGCTATGGGCGTTCGGTGGACTGTTGGAGTACCAGCCGCAATTGGGGAAGTCCATGAGTTGAAGTGAGTGCTCACTTCTCATTAAACTTAAACTGTCCCTATGCACTAAGTGGCTGTGCTATGGGCGTTCGGTGGACTGTTGGAGTACCAGCCGCAATTGGGGAAGTCCATGAGTTGAAGTGAGTGCTCACTTCTCAGGAGGAAACTTAAACTGTCCCTATGCAGTCAGTTGAAGTGACAGCTTGCTTCTCAAAGACGGGTTACAGCAGAAGGGGAAGAGGAAGAGGATGAGACTGAGGAGAGAGAGAGAAGAGAGCATCCACTGTAGTGGCTTTGCTAGTGGCTGTGCTACGGGCGATCGGTGGACTGCTGGAGTACCTCCCGCACATAGGGGAAGTGAATGAGTTTCAGTGAAAGGTTGCTTCTCAAAATCAGCACACTGATGGAGTCACTCAGATCCTGGAGGACCACAGCCTCTATGTAGTGGCTGTGCTGAAGTCAATGACTTCCATGAGTTCAAGTGAAAGGTTGCTTCTCAAAGGCGAGGACTCGCCTGTTTCATTTTCGCAGCGAGACAGGCAGCTGCAGTAACACTCACAACCACACACACAAGGACAGCTTTTGCACAGAGGCTCATGAGTTCAAGTGACAGCTTGCTTCTCAAAAAACCATACTTCTGGATCAGGGAGTACGTCTTCCACTCCCAGGGCACTCCAAAGGGCGACCCGTGGACTGCTGGAGAGAGGCAGCCTGGCTAGTGGTGGTGGTGCCAGGCATTGCCTTGCCCCCTGCTTGCACCTCACCTAAACACGTGCAGTCAATCATGGAGTCTTTTGGAACTGGGTGGAAAACTATCCGGATGAGTTGACTAAGCTGTACCGGACGCCACAGAAATGAAATGAACTCAAGTGCGGTGCTTTGCCCTCACAGTCAGTCACACACACGCACGGTGACAAACTCTGCCTAGTGCCTACAGAGACGAATGTAATGATTCAGAGTTGATGTTGTGAACTGTAACACAGCCACTAAATAATAAGAATAAGAATAAGAATAAGAATAAGAAAAATATAATTAAAATAATAATAAAAAGAAAAAACCAGCCTGCCTGAACTGTAGTGTGCCTGCCAACCGAAGGAGGGGTGGAATTAAAGGGAGCCTGCTTGTCACTCCCACGAGGGCTTGAGGGTGGGGTATCCCAGCAGGGGGAGATTGCCCTTCAGAAAGACCAGCTGCTCCACCAAGTCCGGCTCCAAGCGAGAGCGGTGAGGGGTCACTATGTCGCCCGCCATAGAGAACACCCTCTCGCTTGGAACACTGGTGGGTGGGCAGCTGAGTCGATCCATGGCCACCCGCGCCAGGTCCAGCCAAATCTGAAAACGGGATGACCAGTAGGCCAGGGGGTCCATGGAGGAGTCCTCGATGGGCTCTGACAGGTAACGCTGCACGGTGGTTGCAGCGTCATCCTGGCTGGTGGCTGGGGAGGGTCTCTGCCCAAACACGGTGTGCAGAGCCTCTTCCCAATACCCCTCGCCTGTGCTGCTGCTGGGAGGGATGCACGTGAGGCTGCTGCTGGTGCTGCTGGTGCTGCTGCGGGGAGGGGTGGCCTGCTCCTCTGCCTCACTCTGCCCCACCCTCTTGGCCCATGCCGCCCGCACTTCGCCCACCAGCGTTTCCACCCAGTGCTGCCTGCTATTTGGCCCACAAAGCCCATCCTTCACACGAGGGTCGCACATGGCTGCCAACATGTGGACCCTGTCGGTTTGGATGGGCTCCAGCCTCCGCGTCACGCCGTCCCTCAGCCTAGTCACCGCTTCGCGGACCTCGGGCTCGAAGCGCCTGCCGGTGACGGGATCCCTGTACTCCAGAAAGTCGCCCATCTGTTTCTGGAGATGCCTGCATACAGGGATCACCTGGCTGAGGAGGGCAGAGCTTTTGCTCAGGGTCTCGGTGGCGTTCAGGAACGGCTTGAGGACCGCCACCAGCTGGGACATGGCGTCCCACTGCTGCTTGCCCATGTGGTGGACGCCCATGTCCCTGACCCTGAACAAGTCGTGGATGGCACGCTGTTGCTCCACCATCCGCTCCAGCATCAGGTAGGTGGAGTTCCAGCGTGTCACCACATCCTGCACTAGCCTGTGCTGCGGGAGATTCAACTCCTCCTGCTTCTCCCGCAGCAAGCGACTGCCCTTGACGCTGTGGTGGAAATGGCCTGCCACCTTTCTGCAGCTCTCCAGGAGGTTACGGATCCCGGACAGGGGACCGAGGTTGGGCTTGCTGCTGCCCATCCCAAGGCCATCCCTCACCACCAGGTTCAAGACGTGCGCGATGCAGCGGACGCCCTTGAATCCGCCGTCGCGCACCGCCTTCACCATGTTGGCTCCCCCGTCCGTGACCATGTAACCGCGGGTGACCTTCTGCCCAGCTAGCCACCCATCCACCATGCGGTTCATGGCCTCCGTAATCTCCGCTGCCGTGTGGGACTGGTCCATCACTTGCGTGTGGAGGAGGGCCCAGCAGTAGCCCTCCTTGCCAGTCCCTGTAGTGCTGGATCCTTCCTGCCCCACGGCTGCCCACCAGTGTGCCGTCAGGGACAGGTAAGCGTGCACTCCGCCCTCGCTGGACCAAATGTCTGAGGTGAAGTGCACCATCCGTGCCTCTGCCTGGCACAGACGACCCAGCACTAACTCCCTGCAGGAACGGTACAGGGAAGGCACCACCCGCCTGCTCAGGGTGGTGCGACACGGCAGCTTATAGTATGGCACCACAAGCGCCATCAGCCTCTTGAAGCCTGCGTTGTCGACGAGGCTGAATGGCTGGTCGTCCAACGCCACCATCTCACCGATTGACGTGGTGATCTGGGAGGGCGTTGGAAAATGCCATCTTGTGGTTCCATACTTCCCCCACCCCATTTCCGGCAGGGTTGCCTGCCTAACCCTTGTGGGGATGGGAGATGGAGAGCTGAGACTGGAAGTGCCAGCAGCAGCAGCAGCAGCAGCAGCAGCCGCCTTCGGCTTTCCCCTGGAACCAGTCGCCTTGCCCGCCTCTTTCCCCAGCAAGACCGACTGGTGCTGCCTCTTAAGATGCATCTTCATGCTGCTGGTTCCATAATGCCCTGTCGATGAACCCCTGCTTAGGCTGAGTTTGCAGTGGCGACAGACAGCAAAGCGGGGATCCGCTCCCAACTCAAAGTGGTCCCACACGATGCTTGTCTTTCGTTTCCGTGGTGACACCACCAATTGCCCACCTGAGCTCTCTGGTGTTGCCACAGAAACAGGGGTGTGGGATGAGACTGGGGAGAGAGCCTCGGCCTGCTGCTGCTCCTCCTCAGCCCCCACATCCTGGAGGCCCACCGCCTCCTCCTCCTCCCCCCCCTCCACTGTGCTGAGGACCTCATCTAGGTCCATCATCGGGCTCGTGGGCTGAAAGGAGAATGAAGGAGTTGGGGATACTCCTCCTCCTCTAATGGCACTGCTGCCACGTGCCTCTTGCAAATGGGCACTTTTCCCATTCCCACCCTCAAAAAGAGAACGCCGGGCACAAGTTGCAGAAGAGAGTGGCTCTGCCTGCTGCTTGTCCTGCTTCTGTTTTGGAGCAGTCAGCCAAGGAGTTGCCCGTTTGAGTTTCACAGGAGGAGAGGAAGCCTGCTTACTGCTGGCAGCCTGAGCCTTGCTGCTTTCAGCATGCCTGCTTCCTCTTTTCATGATGACTAACAAAATATTAATACTACTAATACTATGTATAAGGTACTACTAAGAATATGTATAAGAAGAATATAATATGTTTAAATGTAGGGAAATGGGACAAGAAGAATAAAATATACTACTACTAATATGTATGAGAATATACTAATATATATATATATATATATACTACTAAGAATATCTACAAGAATATAATAATATGTTTAAGAATATTACTAATAAATGTAGGGAAATGGGACAAGAAATGGGACAACCACTACTATAAGAAGAACAAAATATGAATACTACTACTAATATGTATGAGAATGTATACTAATAGACTACTAAGACTATGTAAAAGAATATAATAATAATATGTTTAAGAATAGGGAAATGGTGTGCGTATGCTTTCCCCAAAATGCTCAATCTGTGGCTGCACAAAAGCAGCCCACTCTGTCCAAGTTACACAGAGAAGAAAAAGAGAATCAAATTTTTTTGGTATATTTTGGTATATAGAAGATAGAAGGAAACACAATCAGGATTTAAGAGAGGGGAGGGGGGAAAAGAACCAACCACTACTATAAGAAGAACAAAATATGAATACTACTAATATGTATGAGAATGTATACTAATAGACTACTAAGACTATGTAAAAGAATATAATATAATATGTTTAAGAATAGGGAAATGGTGTGCGTATGCTTTCCCCAAAATGCTCAATCTGTGGCTGCCTGTTGAACTTGACAAAAGCAGCCCACTCCGTCCAAGTTACACAGAGAAGAAAAAGAGAATCAATTTTTTTTGGTATATTTGGTATATAGAAGATAGAAGGAAACACAATCAGGATTTAAGAGAGGGGAGGGGGGAAAAGAACCAACCACTACTATAAGAAGAACAAAATATGAATACTACTAATATAATATGTATGAGAATATATACTAATAGACTATGTGAAAGAATATAATAAAATATGTTTAAGAATATAAATGTAGGGAAATGGGACAAAAAGTGTGTGTATGCTTTCAAAAGAAAGCTTTCACAAAAGCAGAACAGTCAGGCTTTAATACAGGGAAGGGGGGGGCAACCAACCCAACCACACACTCCAAAATTCAAAAATAAAGTTTATATTAAATCAAAGTAAGGGGAAAACACAGGGCAAACTAAGCTACAAGTCAGAAAGAAGCAAACAAACACACACACGCGCCAAACTAAACCTATCCTAATCTATCTCCAAAGTCCAAAGCAGGAGCACTAACTAACTAAGTGTTCCCTCCACGAACGCCAACCCACAAAGAGACACAAAACAGAAAGTTCTCAGGGTGGGTCTGCCTTAGTCCCCCCTCCAACGCTGGGATTGGAGGAGGATGCTTTCTGAGGAGATCAATTCTCATCAGGATTGGGAGTTGAATGTGCCTGTCATCGCTTCCAAAAAAATAAAAAAATAAATAAAAAAAACCCAAACCCCGATTTTTAACAAAATATTGCACGTGAACCACAGCACGCAGAAAGTTGAGAGTAGTCTCAAAATGACCCCCATCCACGACTCTCTGTGCACAAGAATTTTCAGAATGATAGCTTAAACCCCCCCCCCCAGTTATCCCCGATTCTTTCCCTCAATGCAATCCTATGGGCGAAAAGCCGAAACGCAGTTTGAGCCGCGCGGTTGACCCGATTTTCAAAAAAATATAGCACGCGACATGGACAACGCAGAGAGGTGAGAGTGGTCTCAAAATGACCCCCATCCACGACTCTCTGAGCACAAGAATTTCCAGAGCGATAGCTTCAAAAACATCGTAGTTATGCGCGATTATTTGCCGCAATGCAATCCTATGGCGAAATGTTTTCAAGATGGCGACCGGAGCGCTCCGCCTGAACTCGGAGCTCCGAAAAATGGTCGCTTCTCTTCGCCTTGCTTCTAGGGGGTCCACGGTCCGCTCCTACTCCGCCTCTGGGTAAGGCGGAGCAGGCCAATCCGCTACTGCTTCTACGCTCCTAATCGGAGCGGAGCACATCCCTAGTGGTAACCACAAACATCCGTGGAGCATTCGATCTTCCAGAGAGGAGATGGGCTGTTTCCAAACCCATCGATTAATATCAGAGCGGAAACATGCCCAACCGGAGCTTCTAAAGTCTCCGAAATTATCCTTCTCTCTCTCTCTCTCTCTGTGTGTGTGTGTCTAAATTGAATATCTCCATATTTGGAAGACACTGAGTCTGGTGAGGGGTAGCTTTGATATTTACTACTGTGGCTAACCAATTAGGAATTGCCACAGCGCTGTCTGTGACCATGTTCTTCTCCAATCACAGTGTTTGGTGGAGTGGGAAACACTAACGGGCTGCTGATTCTGGCCATGGTGGGGATGGACAGAGGGAGCATAGAAGTACCCATAGAAGTAAATCATCGAAGTAAATCATCCACATTTCCACACTATGAAAGTGCTGCTGGGCTGGCTGGCTGGCATGGTGAGTAAGAAAGCTTCTACACCTGAGCCAGCCACAGGCAGGCTCTTTATTTTAGTGGCTGGGCTTCCAGGGCATGGGGGGAGGGTCCATCCAATAGATCTGGAGGGCACCAGGTTGGAGAAAGCTGGAGTGGTGTTTTTTTTAAAAAAAAATCCTAAAAAATCAAGGCATAAATGGATCTAATTCAAACTTGGCATGGCTAAAGCCATCCTTAAGAACTATCACCTTGCCATGTTTCATCCCTTTATCTATAAAAATTATGCAGATGTAAGTATTTTTTGTTAATTTCCATTTTAAAAATTCCTAAAAATCAAAGCATGAACCTGATTCAAACTTGGCAGAGCTAAAGCCCTCCTTAAGAGCCATCATTGCACCGAGTTTTAATTCTTTAACTTTAAACATGAGGGAGCTGTAAACATTTCTGTTAATACCAGTTACCCAAATACTGAAAGGTTCTTTGACGGGTAATTTGACGAGGTTGAGAGAGGGACCCACTCTGGGAATTGAGGCAGAGAAACTGCTCTAGAAGCTCCAGATCAAATTTCAAGGCAGACAAGACCCACTTTGCACACCCTTAGTATACTAATAAGAATTTAAGTTCTCTTGCCAGTCCTTATGTAGCCAAAATGGCTTGATGGAACCCTAAGATTTGCAGAAGTGCAAAAAAAATTCTTCAGGAAAAAAATTGTAAGGGGACAACAACCTGCTAAACAGGCCCACAAGGCTAGGCAAAGAATGCTGATTGATTCTTGGAGGAGGGAAGAAACCGAAAACTGGGAGAGATGGTGGAATGGATTGGCTGGAACCCTGAGCAGAATACAGCAAGAAGTTCATAAGAGAAGAGTAACCCAGGCAGGGTCTATGCTACCGCTTTATAATGGTTTTTAACTGTCTTGACAACTGTTGGGGCCCATGACACATTACATATACCATTTTCAATCCGCTTTCAAATATATATATATATATATATATATATATATATTGCTTGATGTAGATGTAGATCTTGCCCAATTCAATGATCAAAAAACCTGCCAGTATAAAAGACAAGAATTAAGGGTATTTCATTAGCCTTTGTTGATGTCCCCATATCACTACATCTGATTGTCTACAATAATAATAATAATAATAATAATAATAATAATAATAATAATAATAATAATAATTTATTTTTTACCCGCCTCTCCCTCTAGATCGAGGCGGGGAACATCAAATATAAAAAAAATACTATAAAATATATAAAACTGATTAAAACATATAAAAATAATACATTATTAAAATAATAGTCAAACATTTTAAAATTTGAATGGGTAGGCCTGCCAGAAGAGGTCAGTCTTTATAGCTTTTTTTAAATTCAGAAAGACTGTTAAGTTGGTGAATCTCTCCCAGCAAACCATTCCACAGTCTGGGAGCGGCAGAAGAGAAGGTCCTCTAGGTAACGGTTGTCAGCCTAGTTTTCATTGACTGAAGTAAATCCTTCCCAGAGGACCTGAGTGTATGTGGCGGATTGTACAGGAGAAGGCGATCCCGCAGGTAACCTGGGCCCAAACCATGTAGGGCTTTAAAAGTAATAACCAACACTTTATACTTCACCTGGAAACTAATTGTCAGCCAGTGCAGTGATTTTAAAATTGATGTCATTACAACCAGTAAACGGTTCCTGGTTAACTAGAATCACCTGAGGAGGAAGGAAATGGACAGAGAATGTCTTCTAAAGCAGCAGGACAGGGGGAAAGTCATTGTTGTGAACATCCATAAAAAAGGTTGGATTAAGAGCTTGGAGGAGGATTTTTGTTCCCCTGAAATCATTGCATTTGAGGCAAAAATTGACTCTGGAGAACATTCAGCTCAGCATAAATTCCTAATCCCTTCAAAATGGGTTAGATTCTGCTGCTCAGAGTCTTACAGATATGACACATTGTGGGTATTTATTAGATTTTCCTCCCTCCCCCTTCACCTTCACCTTTGAGCTTGTGATGCTTGTGACAAATCCCGAGAAAGCAAACATCAGCATTCTAATGTGAAATTGTGAACTTTTAGGATGATGGTGCTATATAAATAAATAATAATAATAATACACAATGAATAGTTTTTAACTAAGGGGTGGGGTTTAGTGTGTAAATTCTAAAGAGAAAGCTGACGCCCTGTAAGAAAGGGAGGGTAGCTACTTTCCCTAGTTCATATGAAAACATTCTTAAAACCCTTGAAATATGCAACGGCTTTGATTTGTCAAGCTGGCAATGATAAGAAAGACTATATTCATTTTAATTAGTAAGACAATCTCACAATAAAGTACTTGCTTTATCTTTTCTGAAACAAAAAAAAATGCAAACTTTTGATATTCACCAGTTTGGAAGCAATCATGCTTTGTGGGTGAGGGGGGGGTTGTAATTAAGGGTGTATGTCAAGGAATAGAATGTTGTATTATTCTGTCATGGTGAAGATAAAACTATTTTTGCTTAAGCTATTTCAGCACGTCACATTATCTTGAAGCATTTCAAAATAGAATGGCATGAAACACTCACAGCGAAATCTTTGGCTCCAGGAAAAAGCACTCAGCAAATGATCGTCTCAATGGCCATGTATTCAAGTCATCAATGTCCTACTCTGGATTTACATCAATGCAACTGAAAAGGAACAGCAGCCATTCAGACATTGCACAGCTTCTTGAGCAGACTAGACATAAATCAATTCCAAATGCTAATGTGCACAGCAGGGATGCTGCTAAGCCTGGACTCATGTGGCCATGGCCACGAATGTATTTCTCATGGCCCTGGATCTATTTCCAGCAGTGGAGGCTGTTGGCTCCCATTTTGGTGGGGCTATGAATCCATTCTGGGTTTTAGTCAGAACTCTAAAGGATCTATCCAAGGTGCTGAACCTATTGGGGGATAGGGTCAGCACATTTGATACCTCCTTTAGAGTTCTGACTTGTTCTGACTGAATGGATTCACAGTCCCACCAAAATCAGAGTCACCAGCCTCCACTGTTTCCTAGATCCCTAAAAGCTCCATCCAATGAGTGTTTTACTGCAAGCTCATAACTGGGCACTCACGGATTACTCCCATGACATCGTTTATGGATAATGGTTTCTGATCTGAAGCTCAAATTAGGAGAGAGATGTTGCAGCTTTATCATGGATCGACCAAAGAGGATTTTGCTTTGAGGGAAATGTAGCATGACTCTTTTCAAGACTGCAGAGGCTAGGAGGCTGAATGTTGATTTGAGGACAGCCACTTCCTTCTCTTCTCAAGAGTGTTTTGTTGTTGTTTCTGCTCATGTGCTCCCTTACCTGTGAGGCACAAGGCTATTGCCCCATTACTCCCTTTCTCTAAAGAAGAGCTTGAGATCTAGACATCAGAGTGGAGAAACGACCTTCTCTGTTTCAACATAAAATAAAGCCAACAGACTCGGTTTTGTTTTGAATAGCTCTAATAAAAAGCTTACTTTCTCTACTGCCTGATAGATATCTTTTGACTTTGATTGGCACTCCAGTTTCTTCCCCACGCACCCTTCCCATCTTTTCACCTTAGAGGTAGCTTTGATATACAGATGGCCTCTGCTAAATGAAGAATGAAGGGAGTCAGCCAGAGGGCTGGTGGCAGTCTTCCTAGGGCTGAGTTTGACGGGCTAAAATCTCATGGCATAGTTGAGGCAGGAAAGAAATGGAGCAGGTGGTCTTTGCTTCCACCAAAGCCCCTGTAAGCATGCTCATGCTACAATTTACATTTCCCATTGGTCCTTCTGGAGTGGAATTTGTTGACCTTTTATCCATCTTCTTTGATACGGTGGGATGTAGCTACAGGAAATATGCCCTTGATTATGCTCAGTCAGTAGATCTAAGAAACTTGGAGTGGATTTCTTGACAACAAGGATGAGAATGTTTACTTCAGAGAATTGCTATTAAGGAGGAAGACCTGATTTCTAAAGCTCAGTTATGCCAGGGCTTTATGACCTGCATTTAAATCAGAAGTGGTAGGAAATGGTTACATTTTCACAGGGTATTTTTCACGTTTTTACAAGTATTAAGCTGGCTTTCAAACAATAAAACACAAAGTCTAAAAAGTGTGTGTGTGTGTTTAAAAAGAATTTCACTTCACTCAAACACAACGTCATTGGGTAGAACGAGTCCACACATTCAGCAGTCAATGTCAGTGACTAAGCAATAAGGTCATGCTAAGTCATAAAGCTTTTCTACATGAGACTGTTAATCCATTGTATCTACTTTTGTCACAGAACTGAGATCTCAGAACTACATGAAGAGCATTTACTTTCGTGCTTTTCTGCTACATAACCTCTAGGCGGTACTGTGGTGTGGTGGAATAACACAAGTACACAAGTGGGAAAAGCATTTTCTTTCAGTTTCATAAAAAATAATAATTCCCCGGCTCTTTCCATTTAGAAATAGAAATAAACTGGTGGGTCATGTTATTGTCTCAAGAGCCCATAAACAACTGTCAGTAGGGAATGACAAGCACACAGTAAATACCTCATATAGAAAAGCTCCTAGTGTACATGTACATGTGAACTGGCCCTTAATTTATTGGCTAGGAAGACTCTCCTAAAATTAGTAGTTGGAACATAGGAAGGTGCCTTGTATCAGGCCAGGCTGTTTGTTCATCTAGCCCAACTTTGTTTACTCTGATTGGCAGCAGTTGTCTAGGGTCACAAACAGAGCTGATTCCCATCACCCAGCTACCTGCCCCTTTTTAAAACTGGGGACGCCAGCGATTGAACCTGAGACCTTCTACATGCAAAGCAAGTGTTCTTTTTCCCCAACTGCAGTCCCCTTTTAAATGTTATTGCTCCTCTTGAGAAAATGTGCTGTGAAAGAATATTGCTGTTGAGTAGGACATAGTTCATCCCAACACAGAATTGACAATTTCTCACAGGTTCCTGTGGGATCTTTGAAGGGATTGCTATTATCCTCTAGAATTAACTAAATCAGATTTAATACATTTTCTAGGCAATTGGGATATGCAAATCGTCAATGGCAGGAACCCTTTACATGGCAGTTATTATGCGAAATCAAAATTATTGCAAATGGTATCAGTGTAACATAGTGTATGTTCATTTTGGCTGGATTTGTCTTCATATATCTCCATAGCTTTTTACAGACCGAAAAGGGACACATCTCCGCATTAACTATGGGGAAAAAAATGGTTAGCAATTTAGTTTTTTTCTTTAACCTATTCTCTTTAAAAACAAAACAAAAACACCTCCTTCTCTCTGGTCTTCACAGCTCTCCCTTCTTCCTCAGCACCACCACAGGCCTTCTGAACTCT
Source organism: Elgaria multicarinata webbii (assembly GCF_023053635.1). Taxonomy (NCBI): domain Eukaryota; kingdom Metazoa; phylum Chordata; class Lepidosauria; order Squamata; family Anguidae; genus Elgaria; species Elgaria multicarinata. The sequence goes on from NC_086174.1 coordinate 145,263,501, forward strand.
TTTCTCTATTACAAATTATTATTATTATTATTATTATTATTATTATTATTATTATTATTATTATTTATTGCATTTTTATACCGCCCAACAGCCGAAGCTCCCTCACAGACCTGTTTCTCTCTCCAGGTCATCATATATGCTCTGTGGAGCACTATGCACCACAGACCTAGGCCGGATCTACACCAAGCAGGATATGACACTTTGAAAATGGTTTGAAACCTGTATATGGAGTGTGTCCTGGGCCCTAACAGTTGTCACTACTGTTATAAACTGTTTTAAAGCAGTAGTGTAGATCCTGCCCTGTACTCCCATTTCTCAGTTACCCCTTCTTTCCTGTTACCTTACTCACCAGTCTCTTTGAACTTCCTTCCTAAGGAGGCCATGTGTCCCACTTTAAAGGAGGCCACCCGCTTTTTGAAGGTTTCCTCCTCTATTTGAAGGGTCATCTGGTTTAATGATACAGGACCCTAAGAAGGGACAACAATAGGAATTCTGAAGTTGCCCATCAAACATGAATACCTGGGCAGCAGACTGAGCAGGCACACCAGTCACCTGGGCCCAGTCCTGCCCACTATGGTGACGTGTTCTGTATTTCTATTTAAATTATAATCATTATTTCCAAATGTGCACACATGCATATAAATTAGCATATAAAACCTTATGCAAAATTGGGTCCTCCCTTTTGGCAATGTCTTAGTAGAAAAGAATTACTACTTGTTTTCTCTTTCCCCATCCCATTTCTTTGCACCCACATCTCTCGGCTTGGCTAGGCCAGGGTTGCCCCAGACAGGCAAACTCTGAGTCAAGGGTATATTTGCACTCTGAGAAGTGCACATAATTCTGCTACTGAAGGAGCCTGCAAAGCAAGGTGAAAAGGAACTCGCTATCACCGGCATTTAAGAAAGCTATACAGACTGATCTCTTCCGGCAGGCCTATCCAGTGGAATTTTAGGATGTTTTTAGCCTGTTTTTAGGAAGTTTTAACAATGTATACTGTGTTTTGATTAATATTTTATGTATTTTTTATACTTGCTGTTGTTCCCTGCCTCAATCAGAATGGAGAGGCGGGTTAGAAATATCTATTATTATTATTATTATTATTATTATTATTATTATTATTATTATTATTATTATTATTACCTCACTTCCATTTGGGGGTTGGGAGTGTACAACTCACTGGCCCTGTTGAGACAACACATTAAACCATGATGGTTAAGCATTTTGAGCTAAACTTTATGGCTTAGCATGTTGTGTGAACCATGACTTGAAGAGTTTTGTGTGAACCATTCCTAACCATGGTAGCTACAAAACCACGTTTTAAACACACTCACTAACCATTTACTGTAAAATGGTTAGCAGCCTAACCATGGCTTAGCGTGTTGTCTGAACAGGCCCATAGATGGACCACTGTGATGGCCTCAAGCATCTGGAAGGCCTGAATATTCATGGGTCATGTTAATATTCAGCAATCAGGGACGTGAACAGGATGTTCAGTGATCTTCAGAATCCTAAAATAGTTCATAAAACAAAGATTGTTTTCAGTATATTTTAAGATCAATGCTGCTGTGCTCTACTTTTATCTCAGCTCCTCACCTACCATAGCTTAGAATCTCATGGCATTATTTTTCAAAGCAGAATTCCATGCATTTCTGATTCACATTACACAGCATTGCCCTTCTCTAAACTTTAGTCTGATTCCTGAGCTGTCATGTAAACAAACTCAATGCAAAATTAATAACATGGATAATAGCAGGGTTTTATAAGAATGGTCCAGGTTACCCATTGGCTCTTCTTCTTCTCCAGGGCCATTATGTAGTCCCAGTCATTTCCCTGGGGAAAATAAAAATCTGCATTAAACTAGAACCACAGAATGGATTTTGGATTTGCATGTTTGGATCCACATTGGAATTCAATAGATCCATAGCTGCCACACATGCTTGTTGCATACACATATTTCACTCTTAGTTTAATCTACCTTGCAGGGTTGTTGTGAGGATAAAAAGGAGAGGAAGAGGAGGATCATGTAAGCTGCCTCAGTCTCCTTGGCGGAAAGGTGAAATATAAATGTAACAAATAAATACATTTTAAACTGAAGTGTGTGCTTTAAAGCATAATTTCTCAGCCAAGAGCCCATCCTTCGGCGGCAGCCCTTTAATCAGTGAGGGGCTGCCATCTTTTTGGGGGCAGCCCTTTTTTCTCCCCACAATGTCCCAGAACAATGCTGAGTCCAAGCAGCCTAGGGGAAATAACATGATGGTACAATGGGGGCTCTCCCACACTAGAGGCATTCAAGAGGCAGCTGGACAACCATCTGTCAGGGATGCTTTAGGGAGCTGGGGGTTGGAATAGATGGCCTTATAGCCCCCTTCCAACTCTACTATTCTACGATTCTATGAATGGGATGCTGGGGTGTGTGGGCGTGGAGAGTGTTTTTCTTGCTGCTGCCACTGTTCCTTCTCTGGTCTCTCCCAAACATGCTGACGCCATCTTGTCTTTGTAACAACGACCACCTTTTTCTCCAGCCTTCCATTCACTTTCTTTACAGTGTTCTTTATTGTCCCCTCTGATAGCCTAAGCAAATGCATTCTTGACTATTTCTATATATTACAACTGCTGCCTCATGCAGCAGGGAAGGAAGGAAGGCCCATTTCTTTGGCCTCCACAAAGCAGGGCCACAAACACCTGGGGCCATTTGGTCTCGAGCCCTCCTAGGCACCATTGTGTGGGAGAAGATGCTAAACTAGAAAGACGATTGAAGCAAGTGCATGGCGGTGGTGGCGTTAAATCCAATAATGGGGCTCCTCTGTGCTGACAGAACTGTGGGGCTCTTAGCCTGTCAGATTCAGCCACCTATGTTTCTCTAATAGTGACATTTAAGTGCTATTTCACTCCTCTGACCTTTGCAGCGAAGCATGGCTGAGGGAGGTATAATATAGGAATACTATTTACAAATGTTTTTAGGTGAGTCTCCAAATATAAACCGCTAACTTTCTTCCTAAGGCTAGAATGTGTGAGCCAAATTCACAGAGTCTGCTGTGCTGACCAGGCAACTACAGCAATGATAAAATTAATCCATAGATTGAGGTGACGTTTAAAAACCACAGAGATCTGGAATATAACCGTTCTAGAGCAAGCTGTAAAAGGGAATCTTTGACTGCCCTCCAGAAGCTGATAACAAAAAGCAAAATGACTAGAATAATCTTTCCAAATTGTTATAGGGGATCACAGGGGCAGATAACACCTGTTCCTCAGAATATAGGATACTTGGTTCCAGTCGCAATGTTGTGCCAGGGATAAGGATGTGAGGCCGAAAGTTTCTTTGTAAATCAGTTATCCTAAGATATCTTCAACTACTGAAGTTACTTCAGTCTCAGATTCCTTTACATGTTCTAAGTGTTTATCAGAGGCTAAAGTGAGCTAAAAGGAAGGAAAATAATTCCTGGTCATGTCAAGGGCTTTGACTCATCTTCGTATTCACGGTAACAGGCTATTCAGATCTTCAGAAGTGGATGTGAAAAAGGGGGTCTTTTGAAATCAGCAATGATTTGTCATTGCCCAAGATAACTCATAAGAACATAAGAAGGGCCCTGCTGGATCAGACCAAGGCCGTAGCTAGACTGAAGGTTTATCCCAGGATCATCCCGGGTTCATCCATGCCTGAGCGCTGGATGCCTTGTGTGGCACTTAGATGGACAGGTTTGACCCCAGGACAATCCTGGGATAAACCTTAAGTCTAGCTACGGCCCAAGAGTCCATCTAGTCCAGCATTTTGTTCACACAGTGGCCAATCAGCTGCTGACCAGAAACCCACAAGCAGGACATGAGTGCAACAGCAATCTCCTACCCATGTTCCCCAGAAACTGGGGTACATTGGCTTACTGCCTCTGATACTGGAGGGAGTACATAACCATCAGGACTAGTAGCCATTGATAGCCTTCTCCTCCAGGAATTTATCTAACCCCCTTTTAAAGCCATCCAAATTAGTGGCCATCACTACATCTTGTGGTAGCAAATTCCATCGTTTAATTATGTGCTGTGTGAAGAAGTCCTTCCTTTTATGTGTCCTAACTCTCTCCAGGATAGGTAGCTATAAACACACTGAAACTCCTTATCTAAAGTCTTCAATTAAAAAACCCTAGATGCCTTAGATTTCTCAAGCAAATACAAATTCAGTGAATGTCTGAGGAAAACAGAGGACTAATTCTCAATCACCTCTCAGCAGTGGTAGCCATGGGTTTCCGTCAATCTGTGCTGATTTCTAGCAGTAACAATGAGGAAGCTGCCATGTGCTAAAAGGGACTGTTCTAAATGGAGATGCCAGGCATCAAACCTTAGATCGTTTCTTCATGCAAAGCATGTGCTCAAATACTGAGCTTTGGCCTTTCCCCATAAGTTACATACATGTCAGACCCACATGCAGAATTCATCACAGTCGTGCATTTTGAACACCAGCAGCAGCACTCAAAAAGCTGCTCTCACTGTTGCATGCAAACAAAACAAAATCCAAATCATGCTTAGTTCTCTCCATGCATGTTGCCATCTGAACGTATCACCATACAGTTGGAAGTCAGCACACAGCACAGGCATCTATGCTGGTGGGTCCTGCCAGTTCTGGGGCTCAGCTGCTGCCCAAGGGCAGCCAGGTGCAGAGCCTGGGCCTGGAATACGAAATCAGCAATGTGAGTTAGGTCAATGAATTGGATAAATCATACCTAGGAAAGAATGCAATAAAATGATCCTACCAGCTCCATAGGGATGGCAACATTTGATTCCAAAAAGTGGTGTGACCATTATGCTTACCACCTTGTTGCTCCAAAGCAGGCTTCCCTGAACCTGGGGCACATCCACACGTCGTACTCAGGGCGCTTCCATCCGCCCCCAGTGCACCCCGAAAACGATCGTGTAGCTTGCCTGTAAAAGAGACGAGGAAGAGGCGTCCTTGCCGCCGCCGCCGCAGCCACCCACCTACCTCCTCGCCGACCGCCGACCCCTGGTGCCTTCCATGTGTTTTGGACTTCAACACCCATCAGCTTCAGCCATCCTGCCCAATGATCAGGAATCTTGGGAGTTATAGTCCAAAACATCTGGAGGACAAAGAGTTGGGAAGGCTTCTCCAAAGGAAGGCATACTTTTGTATGTAAGTTCTTTTGTAAGCTACAACAGCTCAGTGAACTTTCATTCTTACATGCAGAAGATCAGCACCAACATCTGCTTTTCAGGTCACCCTTTATGCTAGCCTTCCCCCAAGCTGGTGCCCTCCCCAATGGCTGGCTGTGAATGCTGGGCATTGTAGTCCCACACATCAGGAGAGTCGGGAAGGCTGCTGTATGAAGTCTCTCCTGAAAGTCAGACGTACAAAGTTTGCTTTCCGCATGTCCAGTCAACAATCTGATGGACAGCGTGCAAGTCACCATCTGTGTTTTCTCTGCATAATAGAAACTATGACTGCTACATGAGAACAATATAGCTCAGAAAGTCACCACCATCTACTATGCACACTCTAATTAAATCTTACATTGCAGACCCTTAATTTCCATTCGTGCTTTTACATTTCCATTTAACAAGCTGATAGTGTACAAAAAAAAAATCCCACAAAGGACACAATCTTGCCCTAATGAAGCACTCTCAAGTCCCATTGGTATCAACCGGAGTGATTTAGGCATGTACTTCACTTTCCCATTAAATTAATGAGACTTGAAAATGTTTAACTTTGGCTGGAACATGCCCCATCCATATCTCTATAAAGACTGGATGTATTTCTCTGCCTTTGGATTTTCTATTAATATTAAATATGCAAGTCCAAAAACAACATACTTGGAGATTAGGGAGTCAGCAAGGTATTTTTAGCACCATCAACATCTCGTGCAGTTTGATACCTCCCAGGACAGATGGGTTTTTCCACCGCACATTGTCAAATGTTTGCTCAGCCAAGATGAGTTTTGTTCCAATTCCTTTCTCACCTTCTGTTGAAAACTGTTCAACATGCCAAGCAAACATTTAATAAAATGATAATTTAACTATGTAGCTGTTTGAAGCCTTCTCACACAAAATAATTCCTACTCTGATTCTGTTAAGGTCACTGGCATTTTTGTGAAGGTATGGACAACTTTAATGTAAGAATCCCTCATTGATTCTGAACTCATTTACTTCCACTGATTTCAGTGGGACATACTGAGTTAGGGTCAGACTAGACCAGTGGGGCAGGGGGTGCAACTTGTGGTCCTCTAGATGTTTTGGCCTAAAATTCCCATTAGCCCTAGCACCCAGCATAGCCAATAGTGAGGGATCATGGGTGGGCCACAAATTGCCTAGCATTGGACTAGATGATACACAGGAGATTCATGAAACCATTTGGATAGACTTCTAAAAAATGAAATGCAGCTGGAGGGATCTCTAACCAGTAGCAGTTGAACAATGGTGGTTTACCCATTTCACCTCCAACTATTTTCCTCTAATGATATCCAGCTCTATTTCTTTCTTTTATCGTCTCAATTAGGTGATGCTGTGGGGGTTTGAACCACTGTCTGGACTCAGTACTGGGCTGGATGACAGCCAATAAACTGAAGCTGTATCTTGACAAAATGTAAATACTATGAGTTGTTGGTTCCCAAGTCCCAGAGGTTGGAGTATAACCTGTTCTGGATGTGGTTGTACTCCCCCTAAAGGAACAAGTGCACAGCTTGGGTGTGCTCCTTGATCCAACATTGTCATTGGAGACTCAAATGGCTTCAGTGGCTCAAAGGATTTTTTTTTACCAGCTGTAAGGGTTCCTTCTAAGTCCTGCACCCCTACCCCTTGAACAACTCTTTAAAGATCTCTTGCCTCCTTAAGTGTCCCACCTTCTTTTTACCTTCCCCTTCCCAGTAAAATGGGGTTTAGGCTGTAGATGTGGGTTGATTGGCACACCAAACACTTTAAGTTCAAGACAACAATTTACTAATCTATTAAAACAAGCAAATTGCAATTAAAGGGATTTACTCAATGGATCCGAGTGATACAAAAGGCATTAAAAGAAAATAAAAGTTGCAAAAATGCACGTTCTTTTACTCTAAGCTGCACCTAGTCTTCTTCAAGCCGCTTCTTTCTGCCTCTTTCCTCATGCTCTGGTCTTTCCTGGCTGACTCTCTCAATCTTTTATACTCTCTTTCTCCATAACAGAACATCCTGTTTGAACCTTGAAGAAATAGAACTTAACTGGAAAAATAAGACTTAACCAAGGAATAAAACTCAACTGGAGAAAGGAAACTACTCCTCTCAAGGATACCCCCTCCTAACTGAAAACTCCAGTCCTCTAAGTTTGACTCTAATTCTTTGCCTCTGTAGACCTCATATCTTCACACCACCTTTGGCTGGTTCATCACCTGTGGACTCTCTTGGACAGGGATAGCCTGGCTACAGTGAACCATGCTCTGGTAACCTCCAAGATGCACTACTTAACGGGACTTTTTAAATTTAATTACAACATTTATATACTGCCCCACATCTAAACACATTCCATAGTGGTGTACAATAAAAGATAAGAAGATATTATTATTAATTATTAATTATTATTATTATTATTACCATTATCATCATTATCATTTCTATACTGCCCAACAGCCGAAGCTCTGTGGGCGATTAACAACAATTCATAAAATACAGCATAAAATTTTACAAATCATTTAGACAGCTAAAAACAGTTTTCAATAAAATACTAGACCTGTTTAAATGACTGGCATAAGTGCCCCATCATAAATACCACTACATGTCATTAAATAAAAGATTACACCATTTTATGTTGGAGAGGCTCCAAATACCCTAATGACCATTCCCAGTTTTTTCATATAGATGTTGAACAGCATTGGTGACAAAATGGTATGCTGCAGAACCCCATTGTTCAGTTGCCAAGGGGCTGAATGATTGGTTACCCAATGTTACTTTCTGAAATCAGCCCCACAGGTAAGACTGGAACCACTGAAATATAGTGCCTCCAATGCCTATCCCATGAAGTCAATCTAGGAGGATGCCATGGTGGATGGTATCAAAAGCCAATGAGAGATCAAGCAGAATTAATGGTGTTGCATTCCCTCTGTCCCTCTCCCAATAAAGGACATCCATTAGGGCAACCAAGGCTGATTCAGTTCTATAACCAGGTCGAAACTCAGACTGGAATGGGTTTAGTTAATTAGTATCCTCCAAGAGTGCCTGCAGTTGCTCCACCACAACCCTCTCAAGTACCTTCCTTAAGAAAGGGGTATTTGCAACTGGCTGATAGTCGCCTAATACCATTGGGTCCAGAGTGGGCTTCTTCAGGAGTGGTCACACTATTGTCTCCTTAAGGAGAACAGGACCCACCTTGTCATACTCCCTCACCTAGCTTTTATTAGCCAGGAGGGGCGAGGATTGAGAGGCCTCGTAGTCAGTCGCATTGCTGTAAGTACTCTATCCACGTAATCAGGCTGCAGCGACTGAAACTTACTTCTGAGTAGACATGCATCAATTGTGCTGGAAGTTACAAAAGTTAGAGGGCTACTCTAGTGGAAGATGTTCACTTGGTGACAGTTATGAGGACCACAGGAGGGCTTACATTCGCTGGTTTGCTTCCTTCTCCTCCCACTTACGGTGCAGGCTATAGTTTATGCTGTCATAAACATAAACGGGGCAGAGTGGGGGGTCCGTGCACACCCCTACTATATAACCATCCATCTGCAAACTAGACTAAAATTGTCACCTCTGTGTTAAGAAGTCTGCAATTAAATCAACTTGTGGGAGATGCTGTTGTTCCTTCATCACAGACCATTTAGAGTCCTAGAACAGCTTTGCCTTGTCATAATCATCGTAAAAGATGGGCTTGCTTTCCCTAAAAAAACACTTGCCTGGATATCAAGAGTCATTCTGCTACATCTATCTGAGAGAGCTCTGTGCTCCTAAAGTATCCGATTTCCATCTCCTTAGCAGCTAATTGAGTAAGACCTGGAAACATATGTATTTGTTTTTAAATAAGCACATTTGTACTTTTCCATTTCCTCATAACTCTGCCGTATCTCTGGAAGGTTAATTATAACTTACTCCGGTGAGGAACATTCGTTCACTACCAAGGGCTACACTAAAACATCATAATAAAAATGAGCGAAAGCCCTAGAAATAATCCGTATTCCTTGCAAGAAATCAATATCATTTATATACACATCAAAAAGATAGAATCAATAACGAGGGGGGGCGGAGCCGGACGCCATGACTGGTAGGATCTCTCCTTAAGGGCTCCCGATCGGGAAGATCTGGAAAGCTAATTATCTCACTTAAAAAGGCATGGGTCGTTAATGAAAATGAAGGTTGATGATTATGAGTGCTAAGAGAGGGTGAAAATCCTGTTTTCGGAAGCAGACTCAGAAAAAGGAGGGAGGAAAGCAGCCCGTTCCTTGGCTGTAAACAGACGGAAGGAGGGGGGAGTTAGAAAATGAAACTAACTTTGCTACAGCTCTCCCGTCTCCTAAGTCTGATAAGCGGTGATTTATACTCCTAATCTGAGAGAAAGGTTTATTTGGCAGTAAATTCACCCTTTAAAAAAGCACCGAAGAAGAAGTGTTTATTTGCGTAGAAAGAGAGATGGTGTGGATTGTAAACGGGACATTGACTCAGAGCTAAAAATAGACCCATGCCGTACGTTAGAAAAAAAGAAAAAAAAAACCCGGGGAAGGCTACTTGGCAAAGAGTTCATCCTTCTAATCATAATTTGACCCGTCTTGAGAAAGTGTCTGCAGAAAAAGACTCACAAAGTTCTGGAAGTGATAGCGACGGATTTGTCAAGATGGCTGAGGGATCTGGCACGGTGCCAATTTCAACTGCATTGGAAGAATTGAAGAAACTGATTCTGGATAGCACTGCCACTTTGAGCAAGAAGATGGATGTTAATGAAAAAAACGCAGCAGCACGGATGGGGTGCTTGCAGATAAGATCGCGCAAAATGACAGAGAGATAAAGAAGCTGGATGTGGAAGTAAAAGCACTTGTGAAAAAACAGGATGTCTTTGAAAAAAGTTGTGAGGTGAAATTTCAAGATCAAGATCTAAAGTTGATCCAACTTCAAGATCAGGATCGTCGTTGTAATGTACGCATTAAACAATTTGCTGAAGAACCAGCAGAGGATTTGAGAAAAATAGTTTTGAAGTGGTTCAACGATATGATGCCAGATTTAGATATAAAAGACTGTGATATCGAAAGGATCCATAGAGTGGGAGGCGCAAATTATAGAGGATCAACCAGAGACATTCTTGTGAGATTTGGCAGTTACTACAAAAAAGAGCAAGTGATGAAGAAATTGAGGTCTATGGTCATGATTAAATATAAAGGCAAAGCAGTTCAAGTATTCAACGATCTTTGTCAGCAAACACTCCAATGGAGACGCAGCGTTAAGCAAATAACTGAAACGCTAACAAAAAATACAGTGAGATATTCTTGGGGTTACCCTGTTTTTTAAAAGTTTTCCTATGCTGGGGGCCAACACAGAGTAACCTCTTTGGAGCAGGGCAAGGAGCTACTGAAGAGTTTGGGGTTATTTAAGGATGCAAGTCTTGGAGCTGGAGTTGGGAATGGAGCCAAAGCCGGGGCGTCTGGGATGGGGTAAAATGGGGAATGGTATTATGAGATAATAATATGTTAAGTAGTTAAGTACAGAGATCTTGCCGTTAGGGCGGGGCCCCGCCTCCCCCCTCTCCCCTAAGTTAGATAATGGCCGGAGTAATAGACTCACGGGGATATGGGGGGGGAAGGTAGTGGGGGGGAAGAGGGGTTGGGGGGGATTAATAGGGTGGGAGGGAGGGAGTTGAAGGGGGGTTCAGGGTTTATTTTTATTTTTGTTGTTGTATATGTTTATGAGTTGCAGAGCACACGGGATCGGAAGGAAAATCAAAAGGGTGATTATGAATAAGAATATTAAAGTATCAACGCTTAATGTTAAAGGTCTGGGGGCAGTCGTGAAAAGGAGAAGAATAGAACAAATGTTAAATAAAGAAAGATCTGATATTATTATGATGCAAGAAACACACCAAAAATTTGATGGCGTAAATGAAATTCGGACAAGGTGGTCTGTTTATTATGAAAAGTCATTAGGGACGTCAAAAAAAATGGAGTAGCAATTTTGATTTAAAAAAAAAGTGGATTCATACTGAAAACTGTAAAAAAGGATGATAATGGTAGATATCTTATGATAAAGGGGCAAATAGAAAGTGAACAATATACATTAGTAAATGTTTATGCCCCTAATGAGAGACATAGAGAGTTTTTTATGGATTTATTTGATGAAATAGAGGAGTTTAGGGAAGGATATCTTATTTTGGCTGGGGATTTTAATATGGTAATGGATAATAGAGTGGATAGATCAAACCCCACAAATGTGGAAAAAAGAAAAAATATTACTATATTGAATAAACTAGTAAAAGAAAAAGATTATGTAGATTGTTGGCGTTTACTGAATGGATCGAATTCGGGATTTTCTTACTACTCCTCAGTTCATCAGACATATTCTAGAATAGATTATATAATGGTTTCTGCAAGTAAGGTATGTAAAATGGAAATGGGGGTAATAAAGGTAACAGACCATGCATTGTTAAGTTTAGAGTTTACAGTTAAAAAGAATTATAAGGAAGCGTTTAGGTGGAAACTAAACACAAAACTTTTGAAGTATAATAAGGTGGTAGAAAAAATGCAAAGAGAATTGACAGAGTCTTGGGAAATTAATGAGAAGGGAGGAACGTCAAGGGCAGTAGTTTGGGATACCATGAAGGCAGTATCAAGAGGGATATGTATTAGAGAAATGTGTAATTTAAGGAGGCAACAAGTAGCAGAGCAGGAACAATTGGAGGAAGAGATTAAGAAAATGGAGAAAGATTATTGGCAATATAAAAATAAATATAAATTAATAGAAATACAAGCAAAGAAAAAACAATTAGAAAATTTAAATTTAGAGGAGGTTCAAAAAAATTTAATATATATGAAAAGGGAGTATTTTGAAAACAGTAATAAGAATTCTAGATTGCTTGCCAGGCTCACACAAAAAGAAAAAGCCAGGAATGGGATAGGGATTTTGAAGGATAAACAAGGGAAGTATTGTCATACAATGAAGGATAAAGTAAAGATTTTTCAGGAGTTTTATCAAGAATTGTATAAGGGAAAGGATATTCAAAAACAAAAGTTGGAAGCTTATATAGAAAAGTATAAAAAGAAGAGAATAAAAATAGAGCATAAAGAGTTAATGGAAAAGGTAATAACTCAAGGAGAAGTAGAAGAAGTAATTGAGAACTTGAAGCCGGGTAAATCACCGGGGGTAGATGGTTTAGGTCCAGAATATTATAAGGTTTTTAAAAGAATTTTAGTACCAAAATTATTAAATTTGTATAATTCCATATTGGAAGGGGATAGAACGCCAGAATCATGGGAACATTCATTAATAATTTTAATACCAAAACCAGATAAAGATTTGACTGTCCCTGATTCATATAGACCTATTTCATTAATAAACCAAGATGCTAAGCTTTTTTCAACTATTTTAGCAAGGCGGTTGAATAAATTTATAGAGGAATACATCGGGGAGGACCAATGTGGATTTGTGGCAGGTAGACAGATGTCTAATTTAGTGGGAAGAGTATTAAATGTAATACAGGTGATAAATAAGTCTAGGGTTAAAGCGGGAATTCTGGCATTGGATATTTTTAAGGCTTTTGATTGTTTGAGCTGGCAAGCTTTAAAGATGGTTTTAAATAAAATGGGGTTTGGAAATAAATTTAAAGCGATAATAGAACAGTTATACTCTCAAAATACAGCCGTAGTGGTAGTGAATGATGGTGTGACAGATAAGATACGACTAGCCAGAGGGTCGAGGCAAGGATGTCCACTCTCACCAGTCCTATTTGTAATGGTAATGGAATTATTGGCGAATGCAATACGAGAAGATGAGGAGATTGAAGGAATAGGTAGTATGAAAGAAATTAAATTGAATATGTTTGCAGACGATACGTTGTTGACGTTAAAGAATCCAATAGAGAAGATGGGGAGAATTAAACAGCAACTGAGAGAATTTGAGGATATTACGGGGTTAAAAATAAATTGGTCTAAATCAGAATTGATGTTGTTTAATTATACTAAAAAGGAAGAGAAGGATTGGGAAGAAAAGGGAAGAGAAATGAGAGTTAAGAATCAGATTAGATATTTGGGAATAAAAATTACGCAGAAGCTAGAGAGTTTAGAGAAAGAATTTAAATGTGTTAAAAAAAAGAGATTTTAGCAAAATTGGAAAAATATAAAAGGTTAAATTTATCTTGGTTTGGAAGAATAGCATTAATAAAAATGAAGATTTTAGCAAAGATTAATTTTGTGTTCAGGATGCTACCAATAAAAATTTCAGAACTAGAGCTAAAAAGTTGGCAAAGGATTATAAATAATTATTGTAATGGTGATAAGAAAGCAAGGGTAAATAAAAGTAAATGGTATTTGAGCCAAAAAAAGGGAGGATTGGGTCTCCCGAATATTACATTATATTATGTAGCTAATAGATTAAGATATATAGTGGAGGCAATTACAGGATTAGGGGAATTAGATTGGATGGAAGAAAAAATTACGAGTAATATAGAGACAAATTTGGAAAATGTATTTTTTCTGGAAGGGAAAAAAAAATGGGTGGAAAGTATAAATAACCCGCTTTTGAGGTCTCACTGGGAAATTTGGAGTAAATATAAAGGGGAGCTGCTTCCAAGCAGCTCTCCTTTGTCACCGGTAATAGTGTTGAAGAATTTCCCGGAGGAATTAAAGAGTAGATTAAGTAAAGTTTTAACAGAAAAAAATAAAATGAAATTAAGGGATTAGTTAAGAGGAATGAGTACAAGAGAGGATATGGAAGAGGTTTTGAAGGATAAAAAATTAACTTGGTTAAATTATAGGCAATTAGAACAGTGGACTAAAAAGTGGGTAAGAGATAATGGAGATTGTAGAGAATTAACAAAGTTTGAGGAACTAATAGTTAAGAAAGATAATGAAAGGGAGAAAAGAACAGTGTTAAAAAGGTTGATGAGTGAAATATACAGAATATTGGTGGAGAAAGGGACGGTGGATAATTCGGGTAAAATGGTTTGGGAGACAGATTTGAAGGTACAAATAGGACAACAGGGTTGGGAGGGATTATGGAAACAAAGAGCGTTGAGAAATATGTCAGTAAGAATAAAAGAGAATTATTTTAAAATTGTATGGAGGTGGTACCTAACTCCGGTTAGATTGAATAAGATAAACAATCAGCAATCAGAAAATTGTTGGAGAGGTTGTGGGGTTAAAGGAACGTATTTGCATATGTGGTGGGAATGTAACTATGTTCAGAAATTGTGGAAGATGGTGTTTTTGGAGATTGAAGAAATTGTGGAAATGAAGATAGAACGAACACCAAAAGTTGCATTGCTGTCACTATTTGAAGAAGATTTTAAATGTAAAAAGGAAATTAAGGAACTGATAACGAATTTGTTGACTGCAGCAAGATTGATTGTAGCTAGGAACTGGAAGATTCAAGGGGAATATTCTATTGAAGAATGGTATAAAGAAGTATGGGATATAGCTATTAATGATAAATTGACAAGTAATATTAAATGGAGAAGAGGTATAGCTAAATCAAATGATTTTGAAGGAATTTGGAAACAGTTCCTAATATTTGTGTTTTCTAAAGGAAGTGGGAAACCACCAGCAGAAGGAAGTATGAGATTCTGGAATCAGGAATGAGATCCCGAGGTGGGGGGTGCACTTGTATGTTAATTTTGATTATGTTATTAAGATAAGATACTATGTATTCAACATTTTAACATTATGTAGTATGTTGTTGTTGTTGTTTTTATGTGAAAATGTAAATGTGTATGTTTAAGTATTGTAGAAAAATTAAAAAAAAATTAAAAAAAAAAGAATCAATAACGAGGATGTATTTCATGGGAACCAACCAGTGTTCACAATGCAACGTGCAAGCTTTGGAGTTGCACAGAACTCTTCCTCAGGCTGAATGCTCATATTTTAAAAAAACAGAGATGTTTCTGGGCAATTTCCCACCTACTTTGTAGTCAAAATCATTCATATCCAGATTTATAACTGCTATTGTGATGGCAGAGGTGGAGTTTAAGTCAGTATGGATGAACTGATGGGGTACCACTATCAGGAAATATGTGATCTGCATTCTAAAAGTATTCTAAAAACATTCTAAAAGTAACTAACAGGTCTGTGGCAGATATACGTTGGGATGTCAGAGAAATCCTCAATAGAATCAACTGACCAGTAGACCAGGTTATCTTGAGTCTCATGGATTCCATAGACTTGTGGGTTTATTTATTTTTTCTTTACTTTCCAGAATTTCACACAAATTTAGTTGTAGAAAAATAAGTAAAATACCAAAAACAAAACAAAAAAGGGCAAAAATTCACCTCCACCCCATAGGCTAAAGCATGAAAATGCATATTTGGGGGAACCTGTGTATTGGGGGGGGGGTATCTGTGCATTTTGGGCAGACTTGAGCATTTTCGCAAGTGCGAATTTGCACAACTATGAATTTGTGCAAATCTGGAAAACTGGGGGAGAAAATCCAATTATTTTAATGACTGCACAATGGAGTAAGAGGCACCTGACAATACGCAAAACACAGGCAGAACGGATTTTACAAAACCTCTACATCCCTAGACACAGGCCAGATGTTGGCAGTCTTGCCAGATCCTTGAATAAAGAATCTGCAGATTGGGTAATCCAGATTTAGGGATTGATTGAGAGCCTGGTGCTCTTGATATGTAGAAGAATCCACATCTCTGTGGGCACATCTATATGGCTTGTTTTCCCAACCTAAATGCACATATTTGCATTTTAGGTTACATGACGCAGCCATCCATTCACCATAGCGCCTGGTTTTAACCGCGATAATGCACATCTTCGCATTCGCGATTTACCGTGACTTTTAGGTAACGTCCGAGTTTGCACCACATTATGGCTACGTGTGTTTGGGGGAGTTGGATCACATTTTGACATGTGGACGGAGCTTTGCGGGTAGGACAACATGATTGGCTGACTGGGAATTTCCCACCAATCGGCTGCCTCGTTCGTTTGCACCGGTTTTACTTTGAAGTCTACAATCCTGCCGTTCCCCACTGTGCATTGCCTCTTCCAAGGTGGCTGGGTGTCTGTTGGTGATCTCCTGGCGATAGAAGCCTTTCCTGGGGGAGGACATGGCAGCTCGTTTCCCCCTTCCCCGGCTTTTACAACAAAGATTGGAGCAGTGGCAGTGAGAAAGAGCGAGAGTGGTGAAGGGAGTTGCTGAGCCGAGAGGGGAGCTGGCTTTGGAGCCAATCCTCGCCCTTGCGCGCGTCTGCTGTATGCACCCCTCACTGGGTCGTGTAAGTGTGTGTGTGGTTCTTTCTCTTTTCCAGGGTCTATTGACCGGCTTTCTCTCCCTCCTCCCCTCCCTTGCTTGCTTCCTTTCCTCCATTCACACCCATTGAGAGGAGGGGAGTCATTGCCTATGGCCATAGCTAGACCTAAGGTTTATCCCTGGATCGTCCAGGGGTCAAACCTGTTCATCTAGGTGACACACAGGGGATCCAGTGCTCAGGCAGGGGCGAACCCTGGATGATCCCAAGATAAACCTTAGGTCTAGCTCTGGCCTATGAATGTGTGCTTGCTGCTTGCAGTGGGGAGAGAAGACCTTGGGGCTGCAGGAGCTTGGGCTCTGCAGTCTCTTTCCCCCAGCTGCTGAACATCTGCTGACTAGTGCCCCGCCTTGCTTACAGGTAAAGCTCCAGCCGGCCAGGGGAAGGTGGGGTGTGCTTGCTGCTTGCAGTGGGGAGAGAAGACCTTGGGGCTGCTGGTGCTTGGCCTCTGCAGTCTCTTTCCCCCAGCCCACCTTGCTTACAGGTAAAGCTCCAGCCAGCCAGGGGAAGGTGGGGTGTGCTTGCTGCTTGCAGTGGGGAGAGAAGACCTTGGGGCTGCTGGTGCTTGGCCTCTGCAGTCTCTTTCCCCCAGCTGCTGAACATTTGCTGACTAGTGCCCCACCTTGCTTACAGGTAAAGCTCCAGCCGGCCAGGGGAAGGTGGGGTGTGCTTGCTGCTTGCAGTGGGGAGAGAAGACCTTGGGGCTGCAGGAGCTTGGGCTCTGCAGTCTCTTTCCCCCAGCTGCTGAACATCTGCTGACTAGTGCCCCGCCTTGCTTACAGGTAAAGCTCCAGCCGGCCAGAGGCAGCGCCTCGGCGACGCGCAGAGTTGCGTCGCACAGAGGAGCCACCCTGTTTTGGATAACACCAGCCGACCAGCAACCAACAGCAATTTCTCAAAAAACTTTTAATCAATTTTTAAATAATTTTTAATATGTGCCTGGGGAGCTCTGGGGAATATGGGGGTGCCTGCATAACTGTGGTCACGGGTAGGGGGAGGTATGGTGCTGGGGGAGGAACAGGCCAGATGAGGAGAAGAGGGGACAGATTCCTTACAGCTATCCCCTCTTCTAGTCCTTCCCCCAATCAGATGGTTCCTGGCGGCCCTATCAGCTTGCTCTCAGGTCTGGTGGTGCTGCTGCTGAATGCCAGGTCAGTCCAAAACAAAATCTCTCTCATCCATGATCTGATTGTGGATGAGGGGGCTGACCTGGTGTGCATCACTGAGACCTGGGTGGGGGAACTGGGAGGGGTTGCTCTCACCCAGCTCTGCCCTCCTGGGTACTCGGTGCAGCACCAGCACAGACTTGAGGGCCGGGGAGGGGGCGTTGCCGTGGTCTATAGGAATACAATCTCCCTCTCTAGGCTTCCTGTTCAGTCGAGTGCTGATCTTGAGTGTCTGTACTGTGTGTTGGGTACTCGAGACAGATTAGGGATTCTGCTGGTATACCGTCCACCCCGCTGCCCCACAGTCTCCCTGCCTGAGCTGACGGAGGTTGTCTCGGACCTGGTGTTGAGAACCCCCAGGATGGTGGTTCTGGGGGATCTCAACTTCCATGCCGAGGCTGCTGTATCTGGAGCGGCTCAGGACTTTATGGCTGCCATGACAACCATGGGGCTGTCTCAACATGTCATCGGCCCAACACATGCAAAGGGGCACACGCTTGATCTGGTTTTCTCGACTGGACAGGAGGATGGCGATCTGGAAGTGGGGGAACTAACATCTACCCCCTTGTCATGGTCAGATCACTTCCTACTGAGGTTTAGACTCTCGGCGGCTTTTCCCCTCTGCAAGGGTGGGGGGCCTATTAAAATGGTCCGCCCCCGGAGGCTAATGGACTCCGATGGATTCCAGAGGGCTCTGGGGGATTTTCCTGCTGATATGGCCGGTGCTCCTGTCGAAGCCCAGGTTGCTCTGTGGAATACAGAGATGACTCGGGCGGTTGACACGATCGCTCCCAAGCGTCCTCTCCCTCTGAGCAGAGCCCGGTCAGCTCCTTGGTATACACCTGAGCTGAGGGCAATGAAGCAAGAGGGGAGACGGCTAGAACGCAGGTGGAGGAAGAAGGGTTAGAGCTCACTATCGAGCCTACTCTGTGGCGGTGAGGGTGGCAAAGAGGCAGTTCTTTTCCACCAGCATTGCGTCTTCTCAGTGTCGTCCGGCGGAGCTTTTCCGGGTGGTTCGCGGCCTGTTACATTCTGGGCCAGGGCGAGAGATGGTGGAACCCTCGGTAGCACGCTGTGACGAGTTTGCATGGCACTTTTAAGATAAAATCGCTCAGATTCGTCATGAATTGGACACCACACTTAATGCAGCTCCTCTAGTAGAGGCGTTCAGAGCGCCGTCAGGTTCAGTTTTATTGGATGAGTTTCAGTTATTGAGGCCCGAGAATGTGGAAAAGGTGCTTGGCCAAGTCCGGTCGACCACCTGTGTGCTTGACCCTTGCCCCTCGTGGCTCATTACATCAAATAAGGAGGGGATCGCCGGCTGGGTCCAGGAGGTTGTAAATGCCTCCTTGAGAGAGGGAGTGGTGCTGGCCTCTTTAAAAGAGGCGGTAATTAGACCACTCCTGAAGAAGCCTAATCTGGACCCGGAAGATGTTAACAACTACAGGCCAGTGGCTAATATCCCTTTCCTGGGCAAGGTGCTTGAGCGGGTGGTTGCAGGACAACTCCAGGCACTCTTGAATGAAACGGATTATCTAGATCCATTTCAATCGGGTTTCAGGCCTGGTTTTGGAACGGAAACTGCCTTGGTCGCCCTGTGGGATGACCTCTGTCGGGAGAGAGACAGGGGGAGTGCGACCCTGTTGGTTCTCCTGGACCTCTCAGCGGCCTTCGATACCATCAACCATGGTATCCTTCTGGATAGGTTGTCTGAGCTGGGAGTTGGAGGTACTGCATTGCAGTGGTTCCGCTCCTACTTGGATGGCCGATTCCAGAAGGTGGTGCTGGGGGATTATTGCTCTGTGCCGTGGCTCCTAAGCCATGGGGTTCCGCAGGGCTCTATCTTATCCCCTATGCTGTTTAACATTTACATGAAGCCGCTGGGGGAGGTTATCCAGAGATGTGGACTGAGGTGTCATCAATATGCAGATGATACCCAGCTCTACCTTTCCTTTTCATCAAACCCAGGTGAGGCAGTGACTGTTCTGAACCAGTGCCTGGACTGAATGAGGGCTAACAAACTGAGACTCAATCCAGACAAGACGGAGGTACTGTTAGCGGGTGGTTCATCTGTCTGGCGAGGTGATGTTTGCCCTGTCCTGGACGGGGTTGCACTCTCCCTAAAGGATCGGGTCTGTAGTTTGGGGGTGCTCTTGGATCCAGAACTGTCACTTGAGGCACAGGTGAACTCAGTGGCAAAGAGCACCTTTTATCAGCTTAGGTTGATATACCAGCTATGCCCTTATCTGGACAGAGATAGCCTAGCTACAGTTATCCATGCTCTGATAACCTCTCGCTTGAATTACTGCAATGCGTTATATGTGGGGCTGCCTTTGAAAACGGTCTGGAAGCTTCAGCTGGTACAAAATAGGGCAGCAAGGTTACTAACAGGGACTGGCTGGCGAGATCACATCACGCCAGTCCTTTTCCAGCTTCATTGGCTGCCAGTCCAGGTCCGGGCCCAATTCAAAGTGCTGGTATTGACATTTAAAGCCCTAAACGGTTTGGGGCCAGGTTATCTGAAGGAACGCCTCCTCCCATATGTACCTACCCGGACCTTAAGATCATCTACAGGGGCCCTTCTCCGTGAGCCCCTGCCAAAGGAAGTGAGGCAGGTGGCTACTAGGAGGAGGGCTTTCTCCGCTGTGGCACCCCGGTTGTGGAATGAGCTCCCCAGAGAGGTCCGCCTGGCGCCTACACTGTACTGCTTTCGTCGCCAGCTGAAGACCTTGTTATTCACTCAGTATTTTAATACTTAATTTTAACGTAAATTTAAATTTTACTGTTTTAACTCTGTATTTTAATCTTATATCAACTTTGCTGTGTGGTTTTATCCTGGTTGCGCTTTTTATACTGTATTTCGTAATTGTGTTTTAACCTGTTGGGTGTTTTACTGTGGTTTTAATTTTTGTGAACCGCCCAGAGAGCTTCGGCTATTGGGCGGTATAAAAATGTAATAAATAAATAAATAAATAAATGGATGGATGGAGCGGTCCCCCCAGGGCTCCCTCTCCACTCCCTGTTTCCAAGCTGTTTGGGGGACCGGTTGAGAACGGTGCCAGATGGGCTCTTTGCTCAGCCCAAGGTCCATCAGGAGAAGCCTTTTTTGTCTACTGAAAGGACAGGGTGCTCTTGTCTCCCCATTGTTGTTTTTAAAAATAAAATCACATGCGAGGAGGGCTGCTCTTCTCTGGAAACAGCGGTGAAGTGCTGGTGACAGATTAGCATTCTCTGCCTTTCCCTCTACTGCCTTGCTCCTTTCCCCCAGCTCTCGCATTTGTAACTCACTATAAAAAATAATAATTCAGGAAATAAATCGCTGTTGCTGCTGCAGTGCAATGCTCTTTACTTACATTCGAATCATCGAAAATCCGAAAATTATACCTAATGAGGAGCAATCCTGTTGTTGTATAGATGGGGGCTGTGAAAAGATTGCATGCAGATATGGACTACATCTGTACAATGGTTGATCGTGTGGGTCTTTCCTGAAATGTGCATCTGCTTCTATCTCTGAAGGGCACATTGAGTGCAAGAAAGAACTCTGTTGGATCAGCCTAGTTTTGTGATAGACAAAGACAAGAATCTAGGACCAGGAGCAGTTCAGATATGTAACCTGCTTCAAGCAGCACCATAAAGAGTGGATTAATGAAGGCAGGAAATATTGTGTGAATGGTGCATCAAGACTTGTTAAAGTGTTGTCCCTGGAAAGGGAGGGGATGGAATTTGGGCTCTGCTTCAGCCAACAACATCTCTTTGGACAGCTCTGTCTAGGACCAATGTTGTCCAATTACATAAGGTTACTTCCAAAATCTGGTAGCCAGTTGGAATCATATACAAACTAGATGAACTGTACAATTTAGCATATATTGACAATGTTGGGGATGATGATTCTCCAAAAATGTCGAAGTCTTGAAAGGCAATACATAATGTTAGCAATAGTTGTAGCCTAAGTCTCAAGAGCCCTGTTCAGAAGACACCTTAAACCACAGTGGTTAAGGCTTTAACTATGGTGGTTAAGGCTTTTTTGTTAACCATGGTTTAAGGTGTGTTCTGAACAGGGACAAGGTGTCAAAGAGCAGGGTTCTAGCTCTACCTCATAGACATTTAATCCTATGTGGCAAGCTGTTGGAAAACATCTCCTAATTCTGATAACTTGGATCAACTACAAAATAATACACAGAAGAGAAAATTGGCAAGGTATACAGTGTGGTTATATTAATGAGTATATGGCCTTTTACCAGCATGTAAGATTTAAGCTGTGAGTACATATGCCTTCAATTAACCCTGTGTTACTGTATGCATCAAGTTGGAGGCCAAGTAAGAGTTTTATGAAGTCTAAATCTAGCTCAAAATATGTCAAACGTTCAGTTCTTATTGACAGAATAAAATCCCAAATGACAGTCCACGGAAGGGTGTTGATATTCATATGATCCAAACATACAAGGATGAAGACTCCAAGACTACCAACTGAAGAAGGGCAAATGGGAGCCTTCAGTTGCTCTGACATATTTGCAGTGTGGAAACAGCCAGCTGATGAAACAGAAATGGATGAGTAAACAAACACAGAACGTGAAGCACCAAGCGGGTGCCAGCCAAGAAAGAGCTGGTCAGAATGGCCAAGAACAACACAAAGAGCGGGTATTTGGAGAACAGTGTGGAATTGCCTTGGGAAGCATAGAGAGAAATAAACATGATTCAGCACTCACAACTGATTGGAAGTAGGAGCAATCCAACCTGTGCTTTATAACCGTGGGAGAAGATTGTGGTCAGCCAGAAATGTTAGAGTGAGGATGGCACATATGCATGCTGTATAAGTGAAGGAAGTCTCCTGACATCACACGCCTTTGAACTAACAGCTTGCCTTCCTCACGCTCCTTACATTGCCAGAAGCTCAGTGTATGAACAGTGTCTGCCCATTTAAGAAATGTGTGTATTTCCATAATTCTCTCACTCCCATGCACGCACGTACGCACACTCACACACACACATACATACCAACCCACCAGAAACACACTCTCTAAATACCCATAACCCTGCATTTTTATGCTGAGAATACAGGGACCGAAAACTCTCCAAAATGATCTATCCTTAGAATGGAAATTCCATTTCTCACTTCAGCCCTTCGTCCCCTCTGAGCCATTTAATCGATGTAAGGCTGCCATATTATGAATTAGACATTCTTGTCCTGCTGAGGAGAAAGTGCTCTTTGAACTTTTACTTTGTCCCGGCCTCTATAAATTGTCTTGCCACAACAGAAAACAGAGCAGTCAGATGGAGGTGAGCTGTTGTCTATTCCTCTAAGAACTGGTTATTATTATTATTATTATTATTATTATTATTTATTTATTTATGTAGCACCATCAATGTACATGGTGCTGTACAGAGTAAAACAGTTGAAAGGCAGTTGTCTGGCAGTAACTCATTGTTAGGACTTTGCCAGGAAGAAATAATTTCCTATCACAACTCAGGAATAATAAAGGCTGGCTGGCTGGGAAGGCAGAACAACACTAAAAAGGAGTATATATCAATGTGCAGTCTTCTTTTATTAAAAATAACAACAAGAAACCATAACAAGGCACCTGCTGTTGCTGATATATAAATAGTAAAGTGCTCTTTTATTTATTTATTTCCTTTCTCCCTCACCACCTCTTCTAGATCGTGTGGCTAGCGCCATCCAAAACCCTAACATCCAGACTGACAGCTGTAAACTGAACTGTCATTTAATGAAACTCACTCTCTCTCTCTCTCTCTCTCTCTCTCGATAGAGATAGAGATAGAGATAGAGATTCATCACCCCTTTCAAGGCACTACCAGATTACTCTGCATGCTGCCTGAATACCACTGGGGTTTCTACAAGGTTTAAAGAAGCAACCATGAGTGAGTAAATGAGGCAACGCAGAGGCAAAAAGGATGAGGGAGGAAAAAAATCTTCCATATCATTCTGGTGAATGTATAGAATGCAGGGCGCTCTCTCTCTCACTCTTTCTTTCTTTTTAAAGGCATTGTTCAGTCTGCTGAAAGATTATAACAATAATGATAATTAATGATTAATTATTCCTCTTACATTAGTCATCACTTGAAAGGTGGCTCTCAATCTTTCTTTGCATCTAAAGGGAATGAAACGTCTATATACTATCGTTCTTTGGAATTCTCTTTGTTTCCGTACCAAACAAAAAAATCACATATCAGGATGTGTGTGTTGGGGGGGGGGGTATCTGTCACTAAACCAAGAGGTGAATGTGATATACCACTATTGTGGAGTGGCAAACCCTAAACCTGACTTACAGTTCCCCACCCTGACCAATAGCTTTTGCTCTGACTTGGATGACCCAGACAGACCCATCAGGCCAGTGACCCTGGAGGAAGAGGTATGGGCCGGATCTACACTAGTCTTATACCGTTGCTAGTGTCCCTTTCTAACATGGTTCTCTGTATCGGTTCTCTGTATCCTGGGACACACTAGCGTGACTTACGTTTTGCTGCAACGGAACTTCAGGGCACATTGTTCAATCCTTCCGTTGTTCTCCCTCTTCTGTGAGAGCTGCTGGGTTTGCGCCACCCACTGCCTGCCTCATTCCTAGCCAGCAGAGCAGAGCAGGGCAGGGCAATAATCATAAGCACACATAAACCTCCTCCCAAAACATTTTAATACAAGTTCCAGGGAATTGCCTGAATGTATAGGAGCTAGCCACTTTGCTGAAGCTAAGCAGGGCTGGGTCTGGTCAGAGATTGGATGGGAGACCAAATTGAAAAGTTTTAGCATAAGCCCTGCTGGTCATGAGTTTTGGACTTTGGACCCTTGTTAATTTTCCTGCATGGAGCTACAGCAATCCTTTGAGCGCTCCTCAGCTCCTTTGCAAAGAGGGGGGAAATGTTTTTTAAAAAATCATAAAAAAATCAACCGATGACCCAATTTGATTCAAATTTGGTATTTGAATTACTGTGCCAATTTTGGTGTCTTTATCTATAAAGCTTACACAGATGTAAGCATTTGTTTAAGATCCCGCTCCTGCGCCCACAGCAGCGGCTCAGGCGAATCTTTTGCAAAAGGAGCACAATTAAGGCTGGATGCATGGGGCTACTTCACAATCAAAGCAGATTCTAAGGTGGAAAACTTCTGAGTCCTTTGCATGCAATTGTCAGTGATTGCACAGTATAACACTGGTGTGATTTATCTGCTGTAGCAGAAAAGATAGCAAACGGGGTGAAGGAAGGAGAACAGGAAGTGGGCGGAACAAACCCAGCAGCTCTGAGAAAGGGAGAGGAGAATTACCGGTAGAACGAGGCACATGAATCTGTAGCCATGCTGGAACTAAGAAATAGAATCTGTAAGTACAACTCATTTGCAACTTTGGAGACCCAGGGTCACGTGATGCTGTGTGTCACAATAACCCATTCAAAATGTTAGATTAACATCATCAGTGCAGATTCCCACATGGTACTGAAAACTAACCCAAGCCCCAGCTTCATGATAAAGACCGAGCTACAGTTCAAGCCCATTGGGTCAGGGAACTTCAGCTCAGGAACCTCTGGAGTCCATAACCTTGGAGTCTGCACTTTCTCTGCAGCCAGGAACCTACTGCATTTCCAGCAATGCACCGGCAACAAGGAATTACCAGAAAGGAGGAATTCTAGTTTCCAAACCAGAGGCCTGCTTCTTTAAGGCCATGCACTCCTCAAGAAAGGGGCGGAGACTGGGCACCTTCAGTCCATTTTGAGACTTGGTTGGAACAAGTTGCTCACATGGAACTTGTCCTGGTCCATGGGCTCTTTATCGAGATCAGCACTGGACACAATCAGTGCTTGAGACACAAACACCTTTGAGTGCCCTGGACTTTATACTAGACACAAGCAGATCCAAACTTCTCTTCCTAGCATACATTCACTCTCATACTTATTTTGAAATTCCTAGACTTGTGCTTACACCTGAGAGGTATGCACTGAGTTGTAGTTAATGCAATCACAAACAAAATTAGTCAATTTTAGCTATAATCGTTTTAGCTATTGTATTAGAGAGCAAATTAGATTTAGTTTTAGCTTGGCACACAGCCGCTGGCCATGAGGCTGGGATCCAAAATGATGCAGTAATCTGACATACAGGGGAAAGTGAGGAGGGGTGGATGGAGAGAGGCAAAACCAATTGCCATCACTACAGGTCCATTGCCATTGCAAATAAGAACCTAAGAAGAGCCCTACTGGATCAGACCAAAGGTCTATCTCATCCAGCATTCTGTCACACAGAGGCCAACCAGCTGCTTGCGGGAAGCCTACAAGGAGGACATGAGTGCAACAGCGCACTCCGCTCATAGAATCATAGAATCATAGAATAGCAGAGTTGGAAGGGGCCTACAAGGCCATCGAGTCCAACCCCCTGCTCAATGCAGGAATCCACCCTAAAGCATCCCTGACAGATGGTTGTCCAGCTGCCTCTTGAAGGCCTCTAGTGTGGAAGAGCCCACAACCTCCCTAGGTAACTGATTCCACCGTCGCACTGCTCTAACAGTTAGGATGTTTTTCCTGATGTCCAGCCGGAATCTGGCTTCCTTTAACTTGAGCCCGTTATTCTGTGTCCTGCACTCTGGGAGGATCGAGAAGAGATCCTGGCCCTCCTCTGTGTGACAACCTTTTAAGTATTTGAAGAGTGCTATCATGTCTCCCCTCAATCTTCTCTTCTCCAGGCTAAACATGCCCAGTTCTTTCAGTCTCTCTTCATAGGGCTTTGTTTCTAGACCTCTGATCATCCTGGTTGCCCTCTTCTGAACATGCTCCAGCTTGTCTGCGTCCTTCTTGAATTGTAGAGCCCAGAACTGGACGCAATACTCTAGATGAGGCCTAACCAGGGCCGAATAGAGAGGAACCAGTACCTCACGTGATTTGGAAGCTATACTTCTATTAATGCAGCCCAAAATAGCATTTGCCTTTCTTGCAGCCATATCGCACTGTTGGCTCATATTCATATTCTATTCTATGATTCTATCATGTCCCCCAGCAAGCTGTATACAGAGGCATACAGACTCTGACACTGGAGGTATCACATAGCCATCATGGAAATACATCCTTGCACAGAGAAACTGTGCCATACCCAATAAGAACCAGTGAGGGAGGACGTCTACTGGAGACTGCTGCTCTGAGCTCCTGTTTGGTAACTACTCTCTGTGTCAAGTGCCTGCCCATTTTGCCCCTCCTGTGTTTCCTTCCCAAATCAGAAAGTGATTCCAAGCCCACTCATTTTTTCATTTAGTGTTTGCATTTTGATCCTTCCTATTTATTTATTTTTTTACTTTTTTATTTAAAGCATTTTTATAGCGCTACCTCACCATTTCTGGTATTGTGGCGCTTTACAGTCACATATAAAACAATTCCATTAAAAACCCTCAACCCACATTAAGAGAATTCCATTAAAACCCCTCATCCTTGTTTTGGTTTGTATTGCTATTTTTAAGATTCCATTTGATCTTCTCTCTGTTTCTGTCTGTTCATGTGTATTTCCTTATCCTTTCTGTTCCCTAGTAGCTGGTGCTTCTGAGCTGTGTCTTGCATTGCTGCAGTTCTGAGCTGCACTGTGACGTGGAGTGAGTGGTATGCTGCCAAGTACAGGGTGAGCATTTCTGTGCCTGGCCATAAACCTTCACTTTTTCTGTTCCCAAACCTTTCTGTCCAAAAACTGGCTGCTCCTTGCCACTCAACAGGCTTTTCTGCATCAGTTATTTATCAGGCGCTACGTTTATAGGAACTTTAGATGACATTGTGACCCTCCAGTTTCGCTTCTGTGTCTAACCATTGGGTTTTTTAGAGCAGGAAAAAAGTGTCATTTATTTATTTATATTACATTTATCTCCCACCTTTTTTTCCTCCTTAAGGAACCCAAGGAGATTTACAGTACAGAATCATCATCCTCTCCATTTTATCCCCATAAAAACAACCTGTGAGGTAGGTTGGGCTGAGAGTCTGTGACTGGCCCAAAGTCACCTTGTGAGCTTCCGTGTCTGAGTGGAGACTAGAACCCAGATCTCCCGACTCCCAGTCCAACACTCTAGCCACTACACTACACTGGCTGTTTTAATTGTGATAGTGAAAGAAACCGCTGCTTATAGTTATGTATTTGCACTACTCTGCTATACCACAGTGCCACCAAGAGGTTATGTAGTGGAAAAACAGAAAAGGAAATGCTCTTTGTGTAGAAATCAAGTTTCAATTCTGCAATGAAATCAAAAGTAGACACAGCCAATGAACAAACTTGTGTAGAAAAGCTCCCTCTCTCTTATCCTAATACTCCCCTCCTTCCCTCTCTCTGCCCCTACCCTGAAGCACATGCTTGAAGTTCTCCATCTAGGAAATAGAAACCAAATGCACAGTTACAAGATGGGGGATACTTGGCTCAGCAATACTACAAATGAGAAGGATCTTGGAATTGTTGTAGATCACAAGCTGAAAATGAGCCAACAGTGCAATATGGCTGCAAGAAAGGTCAATGCTATTTTGGGCTGCATTAATAGAAGTATAGCTTCCAAATCACGTGAGGTACTGGTTCCTCTCTATTCAGCCCTGGTTAGGCCTCATCTAGAGTATTGCATCCAGTTCTGGGCTCCACAATTCAAGAAGGACGCAGACAAGCTGGAGTGTGTTCAGAGGAGGGCAACCAGGATGATCAGGGCTCTGGAAACAAAGCCCTATGAAGAGAGACTGAAAGAACTGGGCATGTTTAGCGTGGAAAAGAGAAGATTGAGGGGAGAGATGATAGCACTCTTCAAATACTTAAAAGGTTGTCACACAGAGGAGGGGCCATGATCTCTTCTCGATCCTCCCAGAGTGCAGGACACGGAATAACGGGCTCAAGTAAAAGGAAGCCAGATTCTAGCTGGACATCAGGAAAAACTTCTGACTGTTAGAGCAGTACGACAATGGAACCAGTTACGAAGCGAGGTTGTGGACTCTCCCACGCTAGAGGCATTCAAGAGGCACTTGGACAACCATCTGTCAGGGTTGCTTTAGGGTGGATTCCTGCATTGAGCAGGGGGTTGGACTTGATGGCCTTGTAGGCACCTTCCAACTCTGCTATTCTATGATTCTATGAAAGCTGAAGCCCCTTAAATCTGGGGTTTCAGACAATGCATCTATCACAACTGCTCTATTCAAAGCCTGCTGCTGTCGGATATCACCCACTCTCCTAATTGGCCTTTTGGCGAGCAGGCCCTAGAAGTGGCCACCCTGCTGCATCTGGGATGTAATGAGAGTGTCTCCACTTTTTCTGCCAAACTGCAGCCTGCCAGTTTGTCTCTCAAACTGAGCCTGACTCTAACAGGCCCTGCCCGCCATCAGTTTCATCTGGGCTCCCCCTCCGTCTCTGCCTCATTTGGTGGGGGTCTACCCCAGATTGCTTGCTATAAGCAGAAATCCTATGACAGCTGGAGTGCCTGCCTGTCAGTTCCCCTCTCCTTGCCTGCTGCTTCTCTGTCCACATGCTGCTGCCCATTTCATTGACGGCCACTTTGGCCACACGCTGCTGCCTACCTGAGTGAGAGAAACCGGGACCATGCCCACCTGCTCCTGCTTCAGCCTGCCTCCATGAGAAGGGGGAAGGCATCGCTGCTGCCTGCTTCAATGAGAAAGAGAGGCTGGCCACTGTCACTTCACGCTGATGCTGTCTTCCTGAAGGAGAGAGGCTGGCCACTGTGACCTCAGGCTGATGGTGAACTAAAGGCAAGAGATTGCCCATTGTGACCTCATGCTGATGCGGTCTAGCTGAAGAGAGGACCATTGGCCCTGTGCGCACAGGTTGCCAGCCACTTCAATGAGAAAGATACCTTTTCTACCCTGGAAGAGAAAGGAGTTAGTTCCTGAGCTATTTTTCAAATTCTTCCATCATCGCAAAGGCAAGTTCCCCTCTTCTGTCAAGCAAGCAGGCACCTCTGTTCACCAGTGCTTTTAGAGAATGCCATCACTGCCTTCTGACTCCTCCTGCCCTGCAATAATAAATGCTGCTATGTCCACTTGCTGCCTGCCAGTCTGTTCCTGATGACTGGGAGCCACTGAAGGGTTGGCAGCCACTGTGTGGGAATCAGGAGCCTCCAGCCAACTTGAGAAGAAGAGCTGTGGACATTCCAAGAGAGACTATGGGAAGCTAGTATTGGGATAAGAATACAAAGTAACTTTTACGAAAACTGTAATAAAAATGTCACCTCCTGCAAACTCCTATTACACATTCGGTGCATACGAAAAGCGGACACTGCAGGCATCCTGTTTTGTACAGGGGCCAGCCAGATGTTTCTGGGACACCCACCAGGAAAGCCCAAAGTCAAGAGCTCTCCTGCATTCTTTGCCCCTCAGCAGCTGGCCTGTGGAGTGATTCTGCCCCTGAAAACGGAGGTTCCTCTGACATGAATGTGTGTGCCCAGGATTGCTGGCTAAGGGTAAGAGGAAGTGATTAAAATGAAAGCATCAAACATGCTTACAGCAAGTAAATACTTCTGATTCCAGATTGTAGAGAAGAACAGAATGTGAATCATAAACATACCCATCAGGGCTTCCAAGCTCTAGAGACCAACATTCATTTGACCTTTCAAGAAACTCAGAGGTAAATTGATTTCAGTAAATGAATATCAATGAAGTATGAAGACTGTATGATAATACATTTTGTTTAGTTCTGAACCACATTCTGTGATATAATACCGGAGCTCTCGCTGCATGCCTCAACAATTTTGCTTTCACCTCTTTCAAGTGATGACAGAATGTTCTCCATAAGTCTTGAAGGTCATCTAGTCCAACCTCCTGCTCAGTGAGGCATAAAGCTCCATGTAAAGAATCTATCCTTAGTCATCCTGTTCCTCTCCCATATAGCTTTTGGTTAAAGTTGTAATTCTTCTGAACATTGGTCGGTCGTGTGTTCCTCTCCATGGATATCTCTACTGGCAAACGTTTAGCTGTAACATTACTGCAGGGCACACTGTTTGTTCAATTGTTTTAGTTCTTCCTCTTCTCTGAGAGTAGCAGAGCTGCTCCAACATGAATGTGATTGTTCCCCATCTTGTAGGGTGACCATATGAAAAGGAGGACAGGGCTCCTGTATCTTTAACAGTTGCATAAAAAAGGGAATTTCAGCAGGTGTCATTTGTATATAGGGAGAACCTGGTGCAATTTCCTCTTCATCCCAACCGTTAAAGGTGCAGGTGTCCTGCCCTCTTTTAATTCTGCTCACTCTGGTATAGCTCCTGCATCTTTAACTGTTGTGATGAAGAGGGAATTTCACCAGGTTCTCCATATATACAAATGACACCTGCTGAACTTCCCTTTTCAATACAACTGTTAAAGATATAGGAGCCCTGTCCTCCTTTTCATATGGTCACCCTACCATCTTAGAATCATAGAATCATAGAATAGCAGAGTTGGAAGGGGCCTACAAGGCCATCGAGTCCAACCCCCTGCTCAATGCAGGAATCCACCCTAAAGCATCCCTGACAGATGGTTGTCCAGCTGCCTCTTGAAGGCCTCTAGTGTGGGAGAGCCCACAACCTCCCTAGGTAGCTGATTCCATTGTCGCACTGCTCTAACAGTCAGGAAGTTTTTCCTGATGTCCAGCCGGAATCTGGCTTCCTTTAACTTGAGCCCGTTATTCCGTGTCCTGCACTCTGGGAGGATCTAGAAGAGATCCTGGCCCTCCTCTGTGTGACAACCTTTTAAGTATTTGAAGAGTGCTATCATGTCTCCCCTCAATCTTCTCTTCCCCAGGCTAAACATGCCCAGTTCTTTCAGTCTCTCTTCATAGGGCTTTGTTTCTAGACCTCTGATCATCCTGGTTGCCCTCTTCTGAACACGCTCCAGCTTGTCTGCATCCTTCTTGAATTGTGGAGCCCAGAACTGGACGCAATACTCTAGATGAGGCCTAACCAGGGCCGAATAGAGAGGAACCAGTACCTCACGTGATTTGGAAGCTATACTTCTATTAATGCAGCCCAAAATAGCATTTGCCTTTCTTGCAGCCATATCGCACTGTTGTCTCATATCTTGTAGCAGCAACTTCTGTATGGCAGTTATACATTGTGTGAAGATGCTCCCTCCCTCCCTCCATGCTTAGCCCACTGACAACATGCAGTCTCGCCTGTGGCCTGCCACTCTAAGCCCCTCCACTCCACCGCCATTCCCCTCTTTGCACCTCTCTTACTATACCTCTATTACCCTTGGGGCCTAAAACAGGACTCTTTTGCCTGTCTAGCCTGCTGGACTCTATGGGTAGTATCCAATGTTAGTTTTACTTAGAGCAGACCCATTGAAAAGAATGAGGCTAGTTAGCTGAGATTCCATTCATTTTATTTATTTATTTATTTATTTATTTATTTATTTATTACATTTTCATACCACCCAATAGCCCAAGCTCTCTGGGCGATTCACAAAAATTAAAACCATGAAGAACATAATAAAACAACCAACAATCTAAAAACACAAATACAAAATACAGTAGAAAAAGCACAAGCAGGATAAAATCACGCAGCAGAAGTTGATATAAGATTAAAATACAGTAGGGTGACCATATAAAAAGGAGGACAGGGCTCTTGTATCTTTAACAGTTGTATTGAAAAGGAAATTTCAGCAGGTGTCATTTGTATATATGGAGAACCTGGTGAAATTCCCTCACCATCACAACAGTTAAAGCTGCAGGTGCCCTGCCCTCTGTTAAGATTGAGGGGAGACATGATAGCACTCTTCAAATACTTAAAAGGTTGTCACACAGAGGAGGGCCAGGATCTCTTCTCGATCCTCCCAGAGTGCAGGACACGGAATAACGGGCTCAAGTTAAAGGAAGCCAGATTCCGGCTGGACATCAGGAAAAACTTCCTGACTGTTAGAGCAGTGTGACGGTGGAATCAGCTACCTAGGGAGGTTGTGGGCTCTCCCACACTAGAGGCCTTCAAGAGGCAGCTGGACAACCATCTGTCAGGGATGCTTTAGGGTGGATTCCTGCATTGAGCAGGGGGTTGGACTCGATGGCCTTGTAGGCCCCTTCCAACTCTGCTATTCTATGATTCTATAAGATTCTATGAAATCTGGTCACTCTAGTATAGCTCCTGCACCTTTAACTGTTGTGATAAAGAGGGAATTTCCCCCAGGTTCTCCATATATACAAATGACACCTGCTGAAATTCCCTTTTCTATGCAACTGTTAAAGATACAGGAGCCCTGTCCTCCTTTCGATATGGTCACCCTAAAATAGAATTAAAACAGTAAAATTTAAATGTAAGTTAAAATTAGTTGTTAAAATACTGAGAGAATAAAAAGCTCTTCAGCCTCATTTCAATGAGGCTACACTATGGAGGTCTAAACATTGGATATTACCCTCTAGTACCTTCTTGAGAGGGAAACCACAATGTGGAGAAGTAGAGCGTCTTTTGACACACTTGCCCACTGTACACCATGGTTTCTCTCAACACAAAAAGGTCCTGCGACTCCCAATGTCACCCAGCCAGCATGGAGTATAAAGGGAAGGGAAAGGAAGGAGATCCAAGAGTAACAGAGGAAGAGTAGGAGAGAAAAGGGTCACAAGGGGGAAATGTGCATAAAAGAAGTGCCAGTTATTTACAGGGACACAGCAGTGTCCCTGAAGTTATAGACGGTGAGTAAATTTTATGTTCTTAGGTTTTGTACTTAGTTGGGAAGAGATGCACTAAGGGATTAAGTATAGGGCTTTGTGAAAAAGGAAAGTTTGGGGCAGAGAATGGCTGTTTCATCTTGATTGTTGATTTGGGCAAAAATTCTTTTCACATTTGGTCATGTTTGAGATGGAGGCTTTCACATTTGACATGGCAGCCTCTTCAGGAACTCTTTGCTGCCTCAAAGTAGAGGATTTGCTGCTGCCATTAGGAACTGGGGAGCATCCTAAATTGTGGGACAACTGCTGTGTTTCAATGAGCTTAGCAGGCCCTTCATTAGATTTGGCCTA
The DNA here is from genome assembly GCF_023053635.1 of Elgaria multicarinata webbii. Taxonomy (NCBI): domain Eukaryota; kingdom Metazoa; phylum Chordata; class Lepidosauria; order Squamata; family Anguidae; genus Elgaria; species Elgaria multicarinata. The sequence goes on from NC_086174.1 coordinate 145,297,006, forward strand.
TCCATCTGTTATGCACTGCTAATGTGAGGTTTAACCTCCAGATTATAGGCAAGCAAGGTCAAAGCAAGAGGTCTGGGGAATTAATATAGCACAACTCTCTTTAAACTGCCTCTGAAGGTGCTTGAGTTATGGAAAGGAAACTGGAGAGTTAGGAAATACATCTCATTCTGGCTTCTTGGCAGATGAGGATGAAAAAGGTTCACCTAAAGAAAAGTGTATTGTCCTGAAACTGATTATAGGCTTTTGTCCAAAGCCTATAATCTGAGATGAAACACAAACGCATGCATGCACACACACATACACACAATTTTTCAAATGATTGGTTTGGTGAAAGTTAAATTATTGATTTGAACCAGCCAGCCTTCCTCAACCTGATACACTTCAGATGTGCGTTAGACATGCTACCTGAGAATTATGGGAGTTGCAGTCCAACACATCTCAGGGGCACTAGCTTGGGGAAGGCAGATTTAAACCCATTTTTCCCCATTAGAAATGTGTGGAAGTCTTTTAAGAAATGTTAGTAGTTTCTCTTTGGGCAAAAAGTAGTCAACATCTCTTTTTAAACTGCAGTGACACTTTACCCAAGGCTAGCAGTGCAAGACTGGGTGGGTATAAATTATTCGCTTTACAATAGAAACCTATATGTCTATTGAAAATTAAGCCCCATTGAGTTTAGTGGGACTTGATCCCAGGTAAGTGTATATAGAATTGCAACCTTAAAATTCCTTACTTCCGCTGCCAGGCATCTGTAATATAATTCTATGGAACACATACACAAATAAGTCAATATACTTCAGATTTCCAGGTATTTATTTATTTATTTATTTATTTATTACATTTATATACTGCCCCATAGCCAAAACTCTTTGGGCAGTTTACAAAAGTTAAAATCAGTAAACATTAAAAATATACAAAATCTAAAACCATTAAAAACATAAAAACAACAAATCCTCGACGTGTTTACTCAGAGGTAAGTTCCACTGTGTTCAATGGAGCTTCTTCCCAAGTAACTGTGCATAAGATGGTGACTTTGGTCCCTGCTCAGACATGTTTTATTCAGCTGCTATAACATGTTTTCGTAGCTCTTTATTCAAACAAACCAGCAGAATTTAACCAAGGGAGGGGGGAATCACACATGAAAATGTGGACGGGGGGGGGGGGGGGAGAGAGAAAGTTGCACAAAGTATTATGCTCTTCCTCCGACTACCCTGCCAACATAACTTAGAAAATTGAATGTTCAGGGATGAGATACATGAACAAGCAGTTCTGAGTTTCAGCCTCAGAAACTCTTTTTATATTTATTGTATGCTGGAACCATGGTTATAGAACATGTAACATGAGGTTGACATTTCAAACTGGTAGATCAATATTGACTGCTGTAGTCATCAGTGAGGTAAATTAATTTGAGAAATAGTGGCTTATCCAGTGAGCTTCATGGTGAATGGGATATTTAAACATAGATCATCCCCCATCCAAGCTAATGCTACTGACTCCACAGGCCTTTATAGGCTAGTTGGCCCAAGTAGATTCCTGGAGTCTCACACTCTGCAATTGAGGGGCAGGACCTGGAAGCTGAGGGAGGTGCTTCCTAGGTCAAGAGGTGGAGCCAGGAGGACAGTGCAGACCCTGATATAGGTGGGGGACAGCACCTACTGGGGTTCAGGACGTAGATCCTAGCTGTTCTAATGGCTCTTGGTGGAACTAGGATGACCATATATCTTCTTTTACAGAGGACAGTCCTCTATTTCAAGAGCTGCCAAGAGGACTGTCATCTATTTTGAAGGCCTCATCTCTTTGAGGGGCTGTCAAATCCAGGTCCACTTTGAAGCTAGAGGACCATCAGAAGGAAAAGCTGGGCGTTGAAGTTGCCCATCAACAGCACCTTGGCACCAAACTGAGCAAAGCACACAAATCAACCAGTCAAAGCCTTCCACACTATTGTGAGATGTACTGTATCTCTATATAAATTATAACAATTACTTCTAAATTTGCATCTATAGAAATAAATTAACACAAGCAAACATTATGCAAAACAGTTTCCTCTTTTGTCCTTTTTTTTTTTTTTTAATGAGGCATGTCCTCTTTTGGTGATTCATAAGTGGCCAATCCTATGATGGAGAGGAGCCAGGGTTACTAACAAAAGTTCAAATGAAGCCAAGAAGAAAGCAGATCAGTGATGGGAAATGTGAGGGGGGTCTTTTTAAAAAAATAACAACTACCTTTAGCGATCATGCTCTCATTTTTGAGTGGGGGGAACCAAAATGGCAGGCACAACACCCTCTTCCTCCTGGGATGTCACGCACCACATGTCGACTAAGGGGGAGGATCTTGCAATCACCATATCGCAAGATCCTCCCCCTCCAATCCCTAGGTCTAGACATGCCCTGTGTCTCTTCCTACCTCAGTGTATGGGTGTGTGTCCCAGTATATGTGTGTGTGTGTGTGTGTGTGTGTGTGTGTGTGTATCTCACCCCAGTTTGTGTGTACCTCCCCCGCCCCCATTCTCTGCCAAACTGGACTCGACCTTCGGGGCCGAAATAGTTGCACACCAATCCTCTACAGAATGGATCTACCGGCTCTTTATTCAATCATTCTTGTAGGTGAAGCGGTGGCAAGAAAAGAAATGGGTTGTTTGTTTCGTTGCTGGTGATAAAACTGAAAAGTGTGCGGTAGGGGTGGAAATTTTGTGGCTCCAATTTAAAAGCAGAACAGATGTTGGCCTCTTAAAAACAAAACAAAATGCCCATTAAAATCACTGTGATTCACTATAACAAGATTATTTTCCCTGCAGAGTGTTTGCTTCAGGAATGCATTCGGTGGAGTAAGGGCTTTATAATAAGCACCATACATCAAGGGATTCATGTCGACTTCCGTCAAAACAGGCCGGAGTCATTTCCCCCTCAGGCCCGAGGGATTGTGCAGCATTGCTATTGCAGTGGGTTTTGGATGAGCCAGTTCTCAGAGCCATAGCCTCATTTCATGAGGGTGTGCTCCTTAAAGGCCCCAATTGGAGTGGAGGAGGGGAAAGCTCACTTTCTCACTTCCTCCCCCCCCCCACTGCTCCAATCGGGGCCTTAAGGCCACCATTAGTGTGGCAGGGAGAATTATGCACTTTCCAAAAGCCCCCAGAAAGCACCCTTTCCCCTCCTCCACTCCAATTGGGACCTTAGAGGCCCCGATTGGAGCACTAGAGGGGAAATTTACTTTCTTGCCCCTCTCTTTGGCCCCAATTAGAGTAGTGGGGGGGGGGCAAGAAAGTGGGTTTCTGAGGCCTCCAGAAAGTGTGTAATTCTCTCTCACACACACACACTAATGGTGGCTGCCCTGATTTGAGTGGAAGAGGAGAAAGCATGCTTTCTCACACACACCCGTTCCAATCTGGGCCTTTAAGGCGCCGATTGGAGCAGTGGGGGGCCGGAAAGTGCACTTTCCGGGGCCTCCAGAAAGTCTGTAGTTCTCCTGGGGGTGCTAATGGTAGTTGCCATTAGCATGTCTGGGGAAATGACACACTTTCCGGAGGCTCCAGAAAGCACTTTCCCATCCTCCTTAAAAGTCCTGATTCAAGCAGTGGAGGGGGGGGGAAGCGGATGCAGCCCTGAGAAATTAGGGTGTGCCTGGGCACATCCGGCACACCCTGTGTGCATGCCTATACTCAGAGCTCTGCTTCTCTGATTCAGGGTTACTCTGTGCTGTAGCAGTAGGTATTCCTTACTGTCTACTTGTGCTGACATTACAGGTGGGGAAACTGAGATACTGCAAAACTAACTTCCTTGGAAACTCTATGGCAACTAGGTCAATAAGGCTGCTATCCTTATCCTATCCATGCTAACCCTGAAGCAAATGGTGAGCTGGATTGTGCTGTAAACTTCTTTCCACTTTTACAGTTCGCCCTAATCAAGATCACTACAGTTTATAGAAACCAGGGCCAGTTCTACACCAAGCAGGATGCAACACTTTGAAAGTGGTTTAGAAAGCAGTGTATAGAATGTGTCATGGGCCCAAGCAGTTGTTAATGCTATTATAAACCATTATAAAGCAGTAGTGTAGATCCTGCCTTGGTCAGCTAGACACTTAAATATAGCTCATAATTTGCACCTTTACCACTCCGCCCACTTAAATGCTTTCAGTAGGGTTCCTTTCACTTTGCCATAGGTTAGCAGCTGTGCCTGGAAAGTCCAGTTGGGGAGGAGCCTGTTTTTCATTCCAAGCTGAACATGTTTCTCTTTTGACAGGCTTTTAATGACTAAAGTTTGACTGCCCTTGAGTTCTGTACCATATATATTTTGAATTACTTTTTTAGTTTATTTATGGCAGTGTTTCTGATGTGTATTTTTCATTTTATTTTTTGCTTTTTGATATACATTTTCCATTTTTGCGTTTCTCGTGCTGTGAAGCCACTTTGAGAGACTTACGGATACCGAGTAGGGTATAAATAACTGACTTATTTATTACTTCTATTTAAGGGCGTCATTTGCATCAATTCCACCTGGAGAGAAGGCTGTGATCCTTTCGATCAGAAGAAAGGGTCACAGAGGCATGGCCATCATCATGCCTCTGTCACCTCAAGGCCAGAAAATCCACATTATGTAGGTCTGATTTTGGAAATGGTTCAATCCCTTCAGCTGGCAAAGGATACAATGACCTGCCACTTAATGGAGGCAGGCCTCTGGGAACATATTATTGCACTAGTGTTCTGGTGCCTGTTCTGACTTGTTGTTACCTCGGGCACAGTTCAAGGAGCTGTTGTTAACCTTAGGCTGTAAATCCCTACATGGCTTAGGCCCAGGCAGACCACTTCTTCCCATCTGTCCCTTTACAGTCTTCAAGATCCACTGAGGATGCCTTCTTAATAAAACCAGCCACACCTCAGGCCCAGACAGCAGAGATAGTAACAGAGGCATTCTTGGGTGCTACCTCCCCCACTGAAGCCACTGTTACTGCAGAATCACCAAGGTTAAAGAGAGGGAACACCTGTTAGAATTGCCAGATGTACCTGGTTTGTGCTGACCTTTGAGGCTCAGGTGCAAATCTGTAATGGATAGCGACATTTTCGCAAAGTTTAATCTTTGTTGAAATGTTACTTCGTTCATCTGGGAAATTGATTCTACTTTGTTACTCATCCTGACCTACACAATACGAATGAAAGAATGAATGAATGAATGAATGAATGAATGAATGAATACTTTGCAATCTGTGCCAAGACTGAACACAAGATGAACGCCACTTTACTTTTTATGCCCCTCCCTCTTTCTTTCCCTTGGTTCCCCCCCCCCGCTCACCAAAGTGGGGCCAGATCTACACCTTGGCCTAATGATAGTCCTCTTCAAATACTTGAAAGGTTGCCACACAGAGGAGGGCCAGGATCTCTTCTCCATCATCCCAGAGTGCAGGACACGGAATAATGGGCTCAAGTTACAGGAAGCCAGATTCCAGCTGGACATCAGGAAAAACTTCCTGACTGTTAGAGCAGTACGACAATGGAACCAGTTACCTAGGGAGGTTGTGGGCTCTCCCACACTAGAGGCACTCAAGAGTCAGCTGGACAGCTATCTGTCAGGTATACTTTAGGGTAGATTCCTGCATTGAGCAGGGGGTTGGACTCAAAGGCCTTGTAGGCCCCTTCCAACTCTACTATTCTATGATTTTATGAAAGTGGTATGGTAGCGGTAGATAAAAGGCAGGAGCCACACTACTACTTTATAGCGGTATTGAACTGCACTGACAACTGTTGGGGCCCATTGACACATACCATATACCACTTTCTTAGTGCTATACTCTGCTTGGTGTGCATCCTGTGTTATATATGCTGCTTTCATACCGCTTTCATAGTGCAATATCCTGCTTAGTGTAGATTAGGCCTTTATGTCAAACCCTTATGATACCATCATAGTGATGCTATATCCCTCTTGCACATTTTATACCATGCAGGACACGAAATGGCATTTGTTGCCGTATTTTGGATAACGTGGAATAAAAAGCAGGAAATAGCACTATGAAAACGATATATGGAATGTGTCCTGTGCCCCAGCAGTTATCAGTGCACTTCAGTACTCTTTCAATACTCACTTCAATACTATTTCACCATGAGCAGCCCATTTTGAGCATGATTTAAAAGTCAGGTGGTCAGGTGTCCTATTTTAAAGAGGACTATCCTCTGTTTGAAGGGCTGTCAGAGGATGGTGCTCTGTTTGTAGGTGTGTTCATTGTGAAGACCTATCCAGCTCAAAACTGGTTTAGAGGTAGAGCCATAAAAAGGGAGAGCAAGCTTAGGGGCCTTGAAGTTGCCCATCAATAGTTCACACCTTGGGCATGTCTACACCTGCCAGATATCCCTGGGTCGTCTTTAGGCCATTCCTGTGTGTCCACATAACACAAAGGAGATCCTGGGGGCAACCCGGAATGACTGGGGAGTTTCCCTGAGATATCTGGGACCACGGATTTCCCGATATTTCCGTGGTCCCAGGACCATCCCAAGGAGTGCAGGCGGTGTGGCCGCTGCTCCTAGCTCGTCCATTCTTCCCCACAAGTAGTGGGGCTTGGCAGAGTGCTGCACGGGGAGGCTCCATGACCGGGGGGGGGCAGCAATTTCACCATCCCTGGGATGGCATGGGGGGGGGGGGGTTGGACACAGAGTTTGGCAAGGGAGGTTAACTTACTTTTTTGCCATGTGTGTGCAGCTCCTCTTTTAAAAAAAGTGGCAGCTGTGACGTCCCTCTTCCCTTTGGGGACATTGCACTGCCCTCAAGACGCTGGGGGAGGATCATGGAAGCAGGTAAGTCCCCCCTCCCTCTCTCTACACCCTTAGGTGTAGACATGCCCCTTGACAGCAGGCTGAGCAAGCCCACGGATCACCCGGTCAAGTCTCCCCCACCATGGTGACATGTATTGTATTGTATTTCTATTTAAATTCTATTCATAATGTCTAAATTGTAAAGCCTCAGATGTGATGAGGTGTAATGAAGCTGTAATGAAGAGCTCACCACATCTGTGGCTTTACAATTCTGGTCGGGACCTCAAGTGAGCTTCTATATGGCGTTAAGGAATAAATCCCTGCATTTATCCACTGCAACAACTTTCACGATGGTGCTAATAATCAATATTTTCTGAAGAAACTACTCGCGAAACAGGTTGAAAATATACCAGGTGCCTGTATTTCTTTGTTTATTCTCTGTATAAATAACATTGTAAAAACTGTTTATTCTCTTTGAATAAAATATCTCCGCTTAGCGTTTGCTCCTTATCACCAACTGTTTAACAGTTGTTTAAATATTCTTTATTCAGCCGTGTCAGCTTGTCAATATAAACCGTATCAATGTTATTTCATGTTTCAATGATGATAGTATATGTATAGAATTTAAAAACTGATATATGCGATAAATAAGTATTCTCTTACCCCAGCTTTGAAATTTATATAGACTAGTAGTTGTGTGCCTTGAGCATTATATATTTGTTTTATTTTGTCAACTGCTGCCTTCTTGCATTGATTTACTAAATTTCTATCTATACATATAAATGACTATATGCAAATGCTATGCAAAGCTTTGTCCTCTTTTGTCCTCTTTTTTTAATGATGCATTTCTTCTTCTTTTTGGCAGTGCATAAGTGGCCACACTAATTAAAAGTCAGTGGGCTTGAAGCACAAGGGTGATGTGAATATTCTGCTTCATGTTCAAAAGTGGCAGCTAAGTTTTAGATGCTCACCGCGGAAAACAACAAAAAAGATTGTCTGAGGGATAGCAATGGAAGCACAACATGCGGAAGTTTGGTTTCTAAAGAAGGGCAGATTTGCAAGTAGGTGGCTCTTGCCAGAACTCCAATTTGCTCTGAAGTGGTCCTAGGCCTTAGCTAGACCTACCTGTTATCGCACGATGGAGGGGTGAAGATGTCGTGATGATTTTATCATGCAATCCCCCCTCTGTTAACACGTGGCATGCAACATCCTTGGAAGGAGAGAACATCACGACCACCATTTTTTTTTTAAGAAACAGAAGATGCGCACAAGCGCTCGTGCGCGAAAGTTAAGTTTTTTAGAAAAAAATTACTTTTCCTCACTCACCCCACCCCACCCCCGATGGGCGCAGAGCTCCTCAGGATCCCTGTGCATGGGTCCCGTCTCCTTGCGAGGAACCCGGACAAACTGCGACGCCCGGTCACACATTCTGCGGTCTTGTGCTCAGCCCGAGACTGTGGAAAAAGCGGGCCTAATGTGTAGGGTGAGATCCCGGGGCAAGGGAGGGATCATCCCTCCCTGATCCCGGGCTCCACGGTGCGTCATGTGAACACACAGGGACAATCCCGGGGATTGGCCCAGGATAAAGCCCCATCGAGCAATGGCCCTAGAGATGATCTAGCAAAGGAGAGAAAACAATTGGAGAGGGGCCGGCCAGAAGTGCTGGTGATGACGAGCCCCTGCTTGGCTTCATCCACCGAGGCAGTCCGCCTCACTGTGGCTTTGCGGTCCTTGACTCACTCCGCATGTAACAGGTTTCAAAAGCTGTTGGGATGCCAGGAAGAAGGGGAGAAAAGACCCAAGAAAGCGCTGCTTTGCCACGCAGCAGGGGTGGCCCACGTGTCAAATTGTTTGTTAAATTGAATCCTATATCCTGGTCTCCACTCAAAGCAAAACAAGAAGAGCCACAATTACAACTTCATTCCCTGATTACATGGCTCAGCAGGATAAGTGCTCCACAATTTGCCGCTCTACGGCCAGTTCGTCTTTAAACTGAGTCTTAATTGTATCCATTAATAGCCCATTTTCAATCAAAATTCTCTGCCTGTCTCTCAAGCAGCACTAGCCACAGGTTTCTGACACGCTCTGCTGCTTAAATCCTTCCAATGAGATCCTTGTATTTGTATTTATTAATGTACTTGCTCAGCAAGATTTTCTCCCTTTCTCTCTCGGTCTCTCTCTGTTTCCCCAAAGGCGTCCATCTTAAGCTGTGGACCACACATATCATTTAACCATTGTGCCAAGGTAGAACAGCCAGCTGGGATTTATTGCTGCAGGTTACGCAGGCAAAATCCCTTTCGTGGGTTCTGTACATTTTTAGCTATAGATAGATTTGTCTGTGGCAAAATAGGCCAAGGTTGATTCCCCACACACACACTTTTTTTTTTAATTCACTACCGGTAAATGATGACACTAGCCATAAATTTCAGAGGTAGCCTTTCGGGCATTTTGTGGCATACCAGCGCTATTTCAGCTTAAAAGAGAAGTTGTTGCTGTGAATATCTAAGAGAAGTAGCAGTCAGGATTTTAAGGCTTTCAAGATGGGGAGTCCAAGCCCTGCAGGATTTCAGAAGCAGTGGTCACAAACTATCAGTCTGGCCAGGCAGTTGTGACCCCAAATGGTTGCAATGGTGGTTTTTGTTCCACCCCTTGACTTGGTTTGCACATGATGCTAACCCATGGTTTATTTCATCTGTCTTTAATCCGTGGTTTGTTGCCCTATCCAGCATTTGACTGGCAGATGATCAAACAAACTGTGGTTTGTTTGTTTTTACAATTCCTTAGTTGTTTGTTTCCCTCCTCATTTGCCTGCTCCCTTGCTGGGTCTCAGATGCCTCTGTGGTGCTGTAGTACTGGCATGTAGACTGACTAGTTATTTACCACTCTTGCCTGATGCCGCTGTAGCCTGGTGAAACATCCCATGAACAACCCACAATTCTGGGTTCATACGTGACAAACCGTTGGGTTGTTTAAACAATGTTCACAACCCAACAACTTGCGTTTTAGGTTTTTCATGGTTAACAAACTATGGTTTGTTACCAAGGCTACTTGCTGCTTCCTTACAGGGCCAACCTCAAAGGTGGGTCTGGTCGAGCACCTGCCAAGGGCTCACACTCCAGCAGGGGGCCACTGACAAGAACCCCTTGGACTTGCTCCTTCTCTTCTCCATTGCAACCTGCTTGTTCACCATCAATGATGCTGGCGAGAAGAAGGGGCAGTAGATGCCCGTGCCTCCTTGCTCACTGCCTGTCAAGCAAGCAAGTAGTAGCAATGGTGAGGAAGAGGAGGAGCAATTGCACCTGGTGACAATGGTGATGAGAAAGTGGACTCACTGACAGAGGGGGCCCATGAGGGGGCCCTGCCCAAGAGCCCTCAGAAACCAAGAGCTGGAACTGCCTTATCCTATGCTGAGGATACATATTCAACATATGTCAGTTGCTTTCATTTATATCCTTAGACTGCATTTTCAGGGCTCCATACGAGTGAGATAAAGCATGCTCATGACTGGCCACTCACTGAAGTTTGCGGGTCTTTTTGAAGACATTGGCAACCTCCTGCATGTCTCCTGAACTTCCCCCTGGTAATTCCATTAAAAAAAACAAAAAAAACCTGTGATACCCTGATTCCGCTTAAATATCCCAGGATTTCCTACCGTGTACTGGGGACAGCGTACTACAAACCACCCACTAGAGGGTGCTGTCCCATTCAGTGCTATGAGCAGCGAGAGGAGGGGAAGCTTTCCATGATAGACCACATGGTCGCCCCTCTCCGGCCTTATAATGCAGCCCCATTATGATTGCACAAGAGAAGCAGGAAGCCAAGCCTCGGTAAGGAAACATGATCCCCCTTAATCTAAAGAAGTTCTCTGACCTAAAAACCTCTGCATACTCTATTCATGATCTAAGATTAATAACAATCTGAAACAGTTGGGGGCGAATATGTCAGTACTGAAAAGAGGGGAAGTAGGTCAGCTGACATCTCTATAGTTAATATCTAACTTCCTTTCAGTAGAAACATAGGTTACAATTGAGCCACAGGTGACATGCATGCTCCAACTCTTGAAAAGGCTGCAAGGAAGCCTAGTTTTAGAAATTACAAAGAAATACTTTAACCTTGTCTTTCTGCCCCCACCCCAGAGCAAACAAAAGCTTTCCTAATCCAGTGAGAGGAACAAAAGACTCTGTTTGTAGCTGCTTTCAACACCATTAAATTATGCTGTGGATCAATAGCAGACAAATGACTTTGGTGGCCAGTGGTTACTTGATGAGATTCTTCTTTTATTACCGTTCCATTTCATGTGCCTCAGTGCAAAGAGAAGTGGGAATGATTTAATTTTGTTCCCGGACAATCGTTACTTAAATATGTAAACCCTATTTGCCGAATGTACTTTAGACAATGCAGCAAGTTGAACGGAGGAGAACTTCTGCTTTCCTTTCTGGCGACACAGAGCGATTTATGGTCCCTGTTCTCAACCCATAAAAGTAAGCACTGTTCAAAGGTTTCAAAATTACAATAGCAGTTAAGAACCTAAGGCATTCGCTAAAGATAGGGTTTACTGTAACAGATGGACTGACAGCCATTCTTTTAAAAACTATACATCATTGTAAATGATGCAGGAAAACAGCAAACGCTGCATTAAGTAATGGCAAGAGCAGCCCAAAGACGGTGTACTGACCTCCTGCATGCTGACATTGTAACTCTACCAGCTTCACAGAAATTGTTCCTGAATATCGCCAGCATAATGGGAGCCAATGCGGCCACAGGTTCTCTGTATTTCTGATACATTGCTGGTGATACATTAAGGCTATCTTTGAAATATTGATTGGGACAGAGTGGAATTGGGCCCTGAGGAAATAATAGTAAAAATAAGGATGGAGACAATAATAGTGATGAGTAGGTTTATTTATTTCTTAAAAGGCACCCCTGCCTACACCCACCTGGTAGGTTTCTGGGAGGGGGGAGTGGCCAGAATAGAGGGTAGGAAGGCAGTGAAGCACCCAGGGTCGTGGTAGGAGACAAGCAGAGGAAGTTGGGTGGAATCTGCAGAGAAAGCAGGATAGCACATGGGGCAGGGGGGAGGCAGTTTGGCCAGGCTCTCCTGAAAAACAGCAGAACTGCTAATCCCAGTAAAACTTACCACATCTCTGTAAAATGAGCCCAGTGTTATTATCTGTTTATTTCTTCCAGATTGAGGGAGGTGGAAATTGATGCTGCAGCTTTGGAGAACAGTGCCTTTTTAAACACCACCCATTTAGCAAATTCTTTATTCTTTCTTCACCAAAGGGTAGAATTTAGAGGCAATTTGTCTCTGGCCAGTTTGTTTGCAGCAGAGACAACCCTCTGGGTTTTTTTTTAGAAATATGCCAGAATACCCTACGATTGGATTTTGTGAGAAATGTACTATTCCTAGGAATGCCACCCCCCCAAAAAAAACTATCCCTTTCTGCTTGATGGCAAAACAAACAACACTTTCTGAATGGCAAACTAACCCTGTTCTTTGTCAATCCGAACTTAGCTGTAACCTATAGAGTGGGGTGCATAACTTGTGGCCTTCCAGATGTTTGCCTGTGGCTCATAGGAGTTGTAGACCAAAATATCTGGAGAGCCACAAGTCGCCTAGCTGTGCTATAATAGCATGGTGATATCTCATTGAAATATTACTGGGCGTGGTGCGGGAAGCTCAAGTCCCAGACACATTCACGTTAACTAAATCACTAGGTGGAACCTCAGCTCAAAGCCAAAGGAGACTATCTCACTCAACTTAAGGAGAAGCTGTAGTTCAGTGGAAGAAGAGGACATGCATTCAGAAAGTCCTAAATTCAATTCCCAGCATCTTCCAGTGAGGCTGGGAAAGACCTCTGTTTAAGACCTTGGAAAGCCATGGACCAGGTATGGGGAACCTCTGCCCCATGGCCTGGATTCAGCTCATTGAACCAGCCCATCCAGCCTGCAGACTTTTGAGTGAGGCCCCTCCTCTTCTCAAAAGCCCCGCCCCTCAGAAGGGAGAGGGGGCAGGAGAGCAATTGAGAGCAACCGTGGATATGGTAATAGTTTGCCTTGCCTTAATAAAGGGCAAGTTTAGACAATGGTTATTACAAGATTATCATCCACCAGACAATCTTTTGCACAACACCATTCCCTCCCTCCCTCCCTCCCTCAGTCCCTGCCCCCTCCTTCTGCCTCTACCTCCTTGGGAGCTCTATAATTTGTGTGCACTGACATCTGCTTCAGAGGTTCATTCTCTTTCTCCCTCTCTCTCTCTCCTCTAAGTAATTTTTTTGTACAAGTGCCAAGCTGTATTTTGTTGACCAAATCACTTTGTCACCAGAAATACATGCACTCCTTTGATGAAATGCATTTAATTGACAGAATGGTTTGAAGTGCATGAATTTCAGTAGAGTAAATGATATTAGGGGGATTAGACTGAGAGTTTCATCAGAATGTGCTGCTATAGGAAATGAACTTCATTGATCATTTTTGTCAAAGCCAGGGGGAAGCCATTTTATCAAGCAGACACATTTATTTAATAAACAAGGCTCCAGAGTGCTGCAGCCCTTCCAAGGCAGTCTGTTCCAGCCCACAAAGAAACCTGTTAAAAGCGATATTAGGTTGTCAGACCACCCATAAGGGCAGGTCACTATTACTGAGCCAGAGAGGTTGGCCTTGAAAGTTGGAATCATGAAGGTGGCCAGTTGTACACTGGCAGTGCCATCTTAAGACCTCCAGGAACACAGATAGCCAATGTGGAGTCTGCATATCTATCCCACAGACCAGCCTTCCCGAACTTGGGAGCCTCCTGATGGATTACATCTCCCATCAGCCCCAACCAGCATTGCCAATGGTCAGGGGTGCTAGGAGTTGTAGTGCAAAATATCTGGTGGGTTGCAGGTTGGGGAAAGCCAACACTGAAAAAGCTCATGCCACCCCATAGCCTGAAGTCAGTACTTGTTGCCAAATGCAGCACTTGGTTGAATTTTATAGGAACTCTACTGGTCCCAGAAATGTATTCTGGGGTCCACTTGCATGTTGTAAGCCAGAGTTCCTGAACTATATTTTTTCCAGTTGTCACAAGCAACTCTCAGGTAGAAGGTACACCATATGGAGTAAAATGTAGAGAGGCATTTGATTTGAATGATTGTCCTACATCTATGGGAGGCATGGAGAACCTATGACCCTCCAAATATTGTTGGATTCTAACTCCCATCAGCCCCAGCCAAAGGTTAAGAATTAAGGGAGCTATAGTTCAGCAACATCTGAAGGGACACAGATTCCTCGCCATCTATGGCCACAAACTCAGCTGATTCACTCTATAACTCGGGCACAATGTTTAGGTCAGGTTTGTCCCAGGTGGAATCCAGTGGCAGAGTTCCTTTGATGTCATTGGCACAACCTCCTTTTAGGTCACTGCAACTGAAGAAGCAGATGAGGGCTGAGCTGCCCACATGAAGCGGAAATATTGATGGAAACATATACTTCTAGAATGGCTAAAACATGCACTTGCACCACAAATAATATTTACACATTTAGATAGCGAATAAGAGGAATTATAAAAAGTCTGTTATAAACAATCAATAAACCAGAGGCAATTACAAAGAACACATCAAATTAGAAAACAGAGTGCTCCCAGAGTAGATAAATCAATTGAAGCAAGCAGAAAGCAGGGCATGGATTGAACAGCAGAGAGTCTGGTCACTGGGACGAAAATGACAGTGGTAGCTGTTGCCAACACTTTGGGCATCTTGGGGGCAAATATGAGATAGGGGCACTCTGTGGCACATATCCAATCCTGCTCCCCTATTCTTTCAGGAAGTTTTGCCGCTTGCCTACAGAGCTGGGCAGAATCAGCTACTTTCGTTTATGAAAATTAATCCATGAGGTAGAGAGGAAGGGGGTGGATACTTCTAAATAAGGTACTCCTTCAGTTACTCATAGGAAAATAGTTTAGCAAAACACAGACAAGTGGAGGAAGGAAGCTGTGTTACATACCAGAAGGTAAGGCTTTGATGTCATAGAGGGATGGGGATGGAGGGATGCCATTGGCTGAGAGCTTAGTGAGGGGGTAGAATAATCAGAAGGACCTAACAATGGAGGAGTTGAAAAATTCTGAGTCTGGGGAAGGAGACAGCAGAAGACCAAAGGAAGTTTTAGAAGAAGGCTTGGAGGAGAAACTGATTCAGCGCAATCAGGGAAGAAGAAAAAGCCAGAGTAAGGAGCTTGAGAGAGGGAAGAAAATTGGGAGAGAGGAGAAAGAGAGAGGGATAAGGAGCTGTGACCCACTGTTAAGAAAATCCATACATTGATTTAAAATAACTAAGCAAATTGTTGGTTGCAGGCTTCTAGTCAGATTTGCAACTAAGATTGTAGTGCCTGAATTTGCTTTCCTTTCCCCCCTCCTCCTCCTCCCATCCAATCCCCTTTCCTTTTGTGTCATGTCTTTTAGATTGTAAGCCTGTGGGCAGGGACTGTCAAGAAATACTTTTGTAAGCTGCCGTGAGAGCCTTTTTTGGCTGAATGGCGGCATAAAAATCCTTAAATAAATAAATAAATAAATAAATTTAATAGTGTAGAAAAACTGCAGCAAGCCAACTAAGTGTAATTTAAAACCTACCATGTTCATGAAAATTGTATGTAAATTATGTTAATTATATTCAACTAAATTCCCTCTGCAGGTCACCCCTGGGACATCAAGTACGGCCTAAACATGTAATAGATTTTGCCATATAATGATGCTGCCTATAATGTAGCACCACATAACAATTACGTGTAATGTTCATTATGTAGAAACCACAGCCATAATGTGCCAAGCTGATTGAGTTTTCATCATCAAAACTCATCATGAAGGATAAACTTTCATAAGGTGTAATGATGCCAATTAATTTTAATCTGTTGTGCATTCTTTTGTAAAATATTCTCACTGTGTGAGAATATATCCAATCCTGCTCCCCTATTCTGCTCAAACTATTATGTATCTGTATGCTTGTTTTCAGAAGCCCGTTGAACGTTATTGTCTTCTTCTTTTTCATGGTAAAGCAATAAATGTGTGCACAGTCTATATTAATTATCCCAAAAACTGTGTTTCCTAAGGTTTGTCATTGTAGGAAAGAAAACTTTGTTTCAGCTAAAATAAATTGAGAAGTCCTGAGTGTTTATCCTAGTGCTGGCCAACATGGAGTCCTGTCCCAGTGGACTAGAGCAATGGATTCTATGCTGTTTCAAAGCATTAGTTGTATTGATGCTCATCAAAATGAAAGCTCATTGACCCCAAAAGAAACAGGTTAGTTGTTTAGTTAGGTCCCAGGGTAATTGCATGCAATGAACTGAAGGAGTTTCACCAAAGGCTTAGAGACCTTCTAGACAGAATAACCCCCAACCCACCCTCAATTTACTTGTATCCGCCAAGCACACTGTTAGGACATTCTCTAGAGCCTGAAATGAAAACACTTAATCATCCACAATATGGAGGCAGACAGAATACAGTGGCATGTGCATAATACGTAAGATGTATCTGAGCATCATTATTTTTCCTTTAAGAGGAACAGTTGGAACACTTTAGAATTCATATTAACTTTGGGATTAGTCCGTCCACGGCGTCGGGAGCCACACTGGGAAATGAGGATCTGATTAACTGATGTGCAGATGTACCGGGGAAATTCATTGTGACAACTGATGACAAATGAAAGGCTCAGTGATGAACAACAGATGTAGCCTGGAAGGGCAATTTGATAAATGAGCATCTTGATTTTTTGATATCTCTTAAGAAAACATCCATGCATATATACACACACACACACACACACACACACACACACACACACACTGCAACGTTGAGTAGATGAAAAAGCTGATTAATTTAACGTCTTTGGAGATTATTTACTAACGAGGAAGAGAAAATCTTCCCAAGTCTTTCAGTGTTAATTGCCTGCTGATTTGCATTCAGAGACAGATATTTTACCTCCGTGTAAATTACCAGGAGTGTTGTTTAAAAACATTGATATCCACAATCACTTTCTGAGAGCTCACGCTCCTTAGGAACTCTAAATCAAAAACAAAACAAGATTCACAGCTTTTGTACTTTCAAATTGTAACTGGAAGACATGTGACTCTTCACACCTACCCTAGACAAAACGTTATTAATTTAAAAGTTAGCCGCTATAACCTTTTCCATTGAATCTCTCGCCTCCAGCTTGAAATCCCACATGCCTTGTTAGAGGTAGACAAACCCAGCCTTGGATTTCCTTAACAGTACTTCACTTAGTCATATTTTCTCTATTATCTATTTGCTTAGCACTTAAAATTACTGTGCACTGTGCAATAGATAAATATAGCTCATAGCAGGCTCCAAGCCAGAATGGCTTATAGTCTAACATTTTTTCCCTTCTTTATTGTGAATGTTAACAAAACAACAAAATATAGAATCATAGAATCATAAAATAGTAGAGATGGAAAGGGCCTACAAGGCCATCGAGTCCAACCCCCTGCTCAATGCAGGAATCCACCCTAAAGCATCCCTAACAGGTGGTTGTCCAGCTGCTTCTTGAAGGCCTCTAGTGTGGGAGAGCCCACAACCTCCCTAGGTAACTGGTTCCATTCTCGTACAATATCCTTGGAATAGATGCAGCTTCCAATTAAAGAAGGTGGGTTTGGTTTTCCAGAACTTGCTTTGTATCGTTGGGCCTATCTATTGGCTTTTACTAACTTTTGTTCTTTTCCAGTTTGCTTACATTTGCCACCCTGGTCAGTTCTGGTATCCTTATGGTTAGAACCTCTTCCCAAATGGATGGCACTCAGTTCTCAATATATTAGAATTTTACTATTTTTAATTGTTGTAAACCGCCCAGAGAGCTTCGGCTGTGGGGCAGTATATAAATGTAAATAAATAAATAAATAAATAACCCCCCTCCTTCAATCTTGGATGGTAGAGTGGTGTGGCATATAGTATCATGCCAATTACATTTTGATCCATTCTCTCATGCAAAATTGACTTTACGGGGAAATCCAGATTTAAGAATTGGAAAGAAAGCATTCTTATGGACGACATCGACAGATAAGATGATTTTTTTACTTTGGATCAATTCATAAGCCCAGATGATGACTTTTTGTCATTTTCTGATTTACGTGTTAAATATAATTTACCTACTACAGCTGAATGGCAATACTTGCAGTTGCAACATTTGCTGGACCCTAGTGCCCTTTCTACACCTAAGGGCCTTTGGGGAGGGAGGGGGGTTGATCCCAGACTTACCTGCTTCTGGGATCATTCCTGGGCATCTAAATGGAAGTGCGATGTCCCGGCAGGGAAGAGGGACGTTGTGCCTGTTGCACATGCAAATGTAGAGATCATCCCTACATAATCCAATCATGCTATTATTTATATAGTTGTTTTTATGCACGCGTGCACACACACACACACTGAGGCCATGGCTAGACCAGGTGATATCCTGGGGATTGTCCCGAGATCATCCCTGTGCGTCCACATGATGCACAGGACATCCCAGGCGCAGGGAGGGATGATTCCTCCCTTGCCCTGGGATATCGCCATACCATTTTTTCCTGCTTTTCCCCGCATTCTCAGGATGATCCTGAGACCACAAGACGTGTAGCCTGCAGTTGCGGTTTTGTCCTGGCTCCTCGCGAGTAACTGCGAGGAGCCGGGACTCAGGCAGGGGCCACAGAGCTCCTCGGGAGCTCCATGCCATCGGGGGTGAGGTGAGCGGGAGGTGTTTTTTTTTAAAAAAAATGCTCACTTTTTCGTAGGAGTGCTCCTGTGTTCTTTTCAGATAAAAAAAATAATCCAAAATGGCGGGCGCAACTTCCTCTTCCTCCTGGGTCATCGCACGCCACGTGTAGATGTGGGGGACAATCTCGTGTTCATAAAATTGCGAGATCATACCCCTCCACCCCACTCATCTAGCTGTGCCCTGAACGTGGAGAATCATTGCTAGCCAGAATAAGAAGAAACACAGAAATGTCAGGAAGAAATCTGTTTTAAATGTATTTTAGCCTCTAAGTGGCACTGCATGGCTACCTGTATGGAAAATCTAATTTCACTTAATGTGTGTGTGCTCATTTTCTCCTAAAGGAACACAAAACACTGGCTGTAATGCTTACATTATGCAATGGCTTGTAATTTGAAAGGAAAGGCCACGTTAGCACCTTTTCAAGCTGACAAAAAGTGACATTTGAAACCAATTTTGAAGAACTAGGATGAGCAGGGTTCCTTTCCCCTCCCTCCCCCCCACCATCTACTCTGTGACTATTCCTCCATTTGATGTCTGGGCCCACCATGCCACTCCATTTCCCTGGCGTATTTCTAATATTAATCCTGGCATTGGTGCATGCTGTGTTTGCAGCAGCTATTAGTTCTTTCCAGTTCTATGCATCCCTCTCAACTCCTTTCAGTTCTTTCCATTCCTATACATCACTCTCATCCCTCCTGTGGACATGCCCTAGTTTGTCAACGTCCCTCTTAAAATATGGCATCCAGAACTGGACACAGTACTCCAGATGCAGCCCACCCAGTGGAGAGTGGAATCATGACTTCCCGTGATCTCGACACTATGGGCATGTCTACACCAGGGGAGGGGAGGGGGAGGATCTCACAATATACTCATCGCGAGATCCTCCCCCTCAGTCCACATGGGCTGCATGATGTCCTGGGCATCGCGCCAGTTGTGGCAGTCGTTTTTTCCCCCCAACAAGAGCTAGAATGCACTCACACTCCAGCGAAAATTAAAAGGTTTTTTTAAAAAGCCCCAACCCTGCTGCTGTTCCCACCCCCAACGGGCACGGAGCGCCTGAAGAGCTCCGTGCCTAGCGCCTGGCTCCTTGCATTTACTTGCGGGGAGCCAGGACAAAACCGGGATGGCTGCCCACATCTCCTGCAGTCTCAGGATGATCCCAAACCATAGGAAAAATTGGGCCATTTATCCCAGGTAAATGGAAGATCTTCCTTCCCTGCCCCCGGGATCCCCCTGTGCATGACGTGGATGCACAGGGATGATCCCGGGACGATCAATGGGATAAGGCATGGTGTAGACATTAGGGCTGTGCTCCACTTCGCTTTGGAGCGTAGAAGCAATAGCAAGGCGGCCTGATTCGCCGCTGGCAAAGGTGGAGATGAAGCAGGTCGGGGGGGGGCTGCGGATCAAGACAAAGAGGATCGAGACCAAGCGGATCCTTCGCCTCAATCTGGAGCTCCGAAAAAAAGGTAAGTGGGGGCTTACCTGGCACTGCCGCAGTCCGTGTGGTGATGGTGGCAGAACCAGGAAAGGGAGCAGGGGGGAAGGGTCTTACCTGAGTCTGTCGCATTCCGGCAGCAGCTTCACCTGAGCCTGAGGACTCAAACCGGAAGACCAGGCCGCAATGGCGTGGGTCCTCGGGCTCAGGTGAAGCCGCTGCCGGAACACGACAGATGCAGGTAAGGGGGAGGAGGGAGGGGGGCTTACCTGGTGCTGGCGCTGCCGCTGCCACCGCAGTCCATGCAGCGACAGCAGCGGAGCCAGGTAAGGGGGCAGGGGGGAAGGGTCTTACCTGAGTCTGTCGCATTCCGGCAGCAGCTTCAACTGAGCCTGCGGCCTGGTCTTCCTGTTTGAGTCCTCGGGCTCAGTTGAAGCAGCCACCGGACTGCAACGGACGCAGGTAAGGGAGGAGGAGGGAGGGGGGGTCTTACCTGCCGCCGCCGCTGCGGAGCTTCAATTCGGATCCAGAGCTCTGCAGCAGAGCAAACCATAGGCAGATCGACACGGGGCGGAACAGGCCCGATCCAGAATTTGTGGATAGGGTGCGGAGCGGATCGGGGGGTCCGTGCACAGCCCTAGTAGACATGCCCTATGTTTATGTTAATGTAGTCAAAGACTGCATTAGCTTTCGTAGCAGCTGCTTCATATTTCTGGCTCATATTCAGCATGTGGGTGTGGTGGAACCCGAAACCACGGGTTCCTGTGGTTCGCTGAGTGGTGGTCAAAGACTCTCAAGACACAATTTCTCTCTCCTTAGAAGGTTTATTACGAGCAGCGCTGCAAGGTGGCAGTCTAAAAAACTGCCCAATAATTTCAGGAAAGGTTAACATATTTATAGGGTCAGTTCTCCTTAGATACCATGGCAGAACTTTCCCACCAATCATAATACAGCTCTGAAAATGCAACAACCAATGAGAAGCCAAGCATTTAGGCATGTACAGAGTTTGAGTGCTTCTCTGACTAGAAGATACTACATTGTAAAAGTTACAGGAAAACAACTCCATCTGTTACTTTCTCGGTTATCTTACTTTGCAGACATCCTCCACCCTCTGACTGCTGGTGTGGACACCGCTGGTCTTATCACACAGTTCCAGCATCAACTTAATTCTAAAAGCAATAGCATCATTAAAAATATGTTTTTAAACAACAAGACGCCATGAACTTTATGGTTTATATAGCTAAGGATTATAGGCCTTTTTCCTATACCTAGGGGCATAGTAAAAGAACCAGCTTGATTTCCATGACATGAGCCACAAAGACCCCTGCATTCCTTTCACATCTACTGCTGCCAGGTCCTGTCCCTGCCCCCTTCACTTGCTTGTGCTTTTGGGGGGGCAGTTTGGGGAGGGGGTCGGGTGTTGTGCCTAAATGCAGGACTTTACATATATTTCTGTTGAATTCCATGTTGTTGGTTCTTGTCCAGTAGTGAAGCCGCTGTCGCAGAACTGGGAGTACTTAGAATGCAGGTGCTTGGCACCTCTAAAGAAGATGCATGCCATGGGATGTCATATAATGAGAGCTTATTGTGTTTGGTGTTGAAAAAACGTTGTGATTCCAACTGAATTCATAGCATCTGTTTCTTCTTTTCTGTGTAATCAGCAGCAAAGTTCTGCAAGCTCCACAGATTCATCTGAATGAACAAGATCTTGAACTTTTTCTCCCACCCTAAACTGCAGTGACTAACAATGACTGAGAGCAAAACTATGCATTAAGCTCACTGTGTAGCATGTAGCTCAGGGTTATTGTGTTAATTACTCCAGTGTAACCACATGTGGCCCTGATTCAGATTGAGACAACCACACCCTGAAGAGAATTGAACCTTCCCATAACATGTGTTTCTTTGTCTTTATCCTCAAAAACAAAAGGGGTGTGTGTGTGTGTAAGAGAGAGAGAGAGAGAGAGAGAGAGAGAGAGAGATGCCTTATTATGTGACATAATGTATTTTACATGTATCTGTTAATGCCAATTATATAGAGTAAATGTGGTAAGTGGTTTAAGGGGGGAATGGGGAGGGAGCGAATGGAATGTTGGTGTGCTGGTGACTGATTGGTGGAGAGCATGAGGTAACCGTGCTTTAAACAGGAGTGTTTGTAGTCGGTTAGAGTCAGTTAGTGGGAGAGAGTTAGTCCATGTCTCATCCAGCCAGTTATCCCAGGGTTGGTTTAAGATTGGCCCTGTGCATCCAAATGACACACAGGTGATCCAGGTCAACCAGAGAAGAGGCTCTCAGTTGTCCTGGGATAAATGGGAGTGGATTTTTCACAATTTTTCCTGCGGTCCCAGGACAACCTCAGGCACTGTGGCACTCACTCCTGGGGTTGTTACTCCTCCCCACATATACCAGGGTAGTAGGGTGAGCATATGAAAAGGAGGACAGAGCTCCTGTACCTTTAACAGTTGCATAGAAAAGGGAATTTCAGCAGGTGTCATTTGTATATATGGAGAACCTGGTGAAAATCCCTCTTCATCACAACAGTTAAAGTGCAAGAGCTATACTAGAGTGACCAGATTCCAAATAAGGCAGTTAAAAACAGTTAACATTTTTAACTGTTGTGATGAAGAGGAAATTTCACCGGGTTCCCCATATATACAAATGACACCTGCTGAAATTCCCTTTTCAATACAAGTGTTAAAGATACAGGAGCCCTGTCCTCCTCTTCATATGGTCACCCTAAGGGTAGGATCTACACTACTACTTCATAATGGTTTATAATGGTTTTGACAACTGTTCAGGCCCAGGACACATTCCATATACCATTTTCAAAATGTTTTCAAAGTGTCATATCCTGCTTGGTGTAGATTTGGCCCAGGGCTCACTAAATGGGCAAGGTGCTCTGTGGGTGTAGTCCGTGCCCATCCGAGGTGAAGGGAGCATTTTTGCCATCCCTGGGATGGCTCTTTGTGGTTTTCAGCACTGAGTTTCCAGGCTGTTGTTGTTGTTGTTGTTAAAAAACCTTACTTTGGGTACAGGATCAAACCCGCACAATTGTGCAAACATCTTTTTAAAAAACCCACCACGCTTGAACGTCCCTCTTCACTTCTGGGATGACACACCAGTGTTTGGACCCTGGGAGATGGTCCCAGAAGCCCGAAAATCCATCAAGCCTAAACTCTTCTACACTTATAAAACTCCCATACAGTCTTGGAATGCTCGAAAGAACTGAATATGGCCTTATTTCAATATGAAGCAAAAGTAAGTCTCTGTTCGGCTAAAAAGATCTTGCTTTTAGCATGTGTCGGGTCACCTGCTACTGAATATTTGAGGGCAGGCCATAAAAGTTAATTGAAACCCAAGGATTTTGGATTCTTTCAGATTTCGGACTCACTAGAGAGAGTTATGGCAGCATCATTGACAAGAGAGAGTTATCCTTTAAATGCTAATACAGTTACATTGTAGAGAGACAGAGCAAGGTGTGGTTTTCTGCTAGGACATTTTTCTGCTGCAGCCAACAGAACAGCCTGCTGCCACTAACCCTTTTATACAGCCAAACACACCCTCCAGGGAGCATCCTTCTTTGTAATCACAGCCTCCCAGAAGCAAGGAATTTCCCTGTTTTCTAGTGGTGCACTTTTCAGCCGTTAACGATGATATGAACTGCTTTCACAATGCAAACATAGTAAAATAATTTTACTGATCATCCTCTTGGCTCTTTTCTTCAATTTCTGCATGATCATACCAGGGTGTAATTGGTAAGCTGTGCCAAATGCTCAGGTATCATTGCAGTACCTCTGACTTTCATCAGTCCTATTTCTTATACTGTTACATTCCTCACTTTCAAATAAGGCAGAATCTACTCACTTTCCATAGGCCAAAATCATACACTATTGATTGAAGAACAAGCAAACAAAAGTGAATAGGAAAGTGGAAGTAAAACATAAGAACACTCTGTTGGCATTCTTTAGCTCCAACCGAATACAGTGAAGAGTAAAAAATTAACCCAATAATTTTCCATGACTATATACAGTTGAGGGAGGCTACCTGGTCTCAGGATCAAGCCCTGATGTGTATCCCATATTGGACTTGGAGCTTGAAGAAGAAGAAGTAGATGAGCTAAGACAGAAAGTGGGGGAGGAAATTCTCCAAGACTCTTCAGAAGTCAAGGAGGAATCTTCCCAGGAGCTTATCAGAGATCATCCTCCCCACCCCTGGGAACTCTTAGGATAAACCTAAGGATTATCCAAGGCAAATGGAGGGGTCATTCCTGCCTGCTCCCGTGATGCCCTGTGTGTCATTTGGATGCACAGGGATGATCCTGGGACAATCCCGGGATATAGGCCTGGTCTAGCCATAGCCTCAGTCTTTATTGGAGGGGGAGGAAACATCGGAACTGACAGATCCCAGTGTCTGCTGAAAGATCAAGCGGACAGAGTTGAGAGAAGGAGGGAGGCGGTCTGCTAAGCTAGCTACTTGGCAAAGGTTACAACTTGAAGACGCTCTCTGAAGGAGGGTTTCGTTAAAAGCACTGTAGAAACCATCCACTGATAGGCAACTGCCTTGCTTTGTTAGGCTAATTAAGCTTAGAGGATAGTTCATAGCATTCACACTACCTTCATGTGTAAAGAGATGTCTAGTTACTCAGTAAAGCTTTCTGGATTGCAAAGCAGACCTCTTTATTGTCTCATATCTCAGTGGGAGGACACGGAATCATGACACTTGGGGCCCTTCCAAATGTTTTGAACATTTGGAAGGGCCCCAACAATGCATAGACCAATTTTGCACAATCAAACCATCTCAATTTGGTGATCATATCACATGGGTATAGGACTGTGTGGATGTGTAGGTTCCAATGCAAGCATGAAATCCAAGCTTTGAAAATCAGCTGGCCGTAAGAGCATCCCCAAGTGCAAGCAGATCTTTTAACCTTTGTAAACCACCCAGAGAGCTTCAGCTTAGGGGTGGAATATACTGCACGGTTACTAACAGGGACTGGCCAATGAGACCACATCACGCCAGTCCTTTTCCAGCTTCATTGGCTGCCAGTCACGGTCCGGGCCCGATTCAAAGTGCTGGTATTAACATTTAAAGCCCTAAACGGCTTGGGGCCAGGCTATTGGAAGTAATGCCTCCTCCCATATGTATCCCTAAGGTCATCCTCAGGGGTCCTTCTCCATGAGCCCCTGCCAAAGGAAGTGAGGCAGGTGGCTACCAGGAGGAGGGCCTTCTCTGCTGTGGCACCCCAGCTGTGGAATGAGCTCCCTAAGGAGGTTTGCTTGGCACCTACATTATATGCTTTTAGACGCCAGGTGAAGACCTTTCTATTATCCCAGCATTTTAACAGTCTATAAATAAATTTTAACTTGGTGTTTTAAATTTGTAATTTTGCATTGCTGCTGTTTTTATCTGGTTGAGCTTTTATATTGTATTTTATAGTATGGTTTTATACTGTTGTTTTATACTTTGAATGTTTTTAATTTTTGTGAACCGCCCAGAGAGCTCCGGCTATTGGGCAGTATAGAAATGTAATTAATAAATAAATAAAATAAATACTGTACATGTAATACATAAATAAAAATAAATAAATAAACTCCCCAGCCAGCATGCCCAGTGGTCATGGATGATAGGAGTTGTAGCCCAAAATGGATGATGGTTGTGGATGATGGGAGTTGCAGTCCAAACCAACTGGAAGGTGCCAAGTTGCCTACCCTTGACATAAAGCGTCAGTGTTTGTCCACTGAATTCAGGCAAGACTAAGGGTGCTTCCAGACAGAGGTCTCCAAGTTTTCCAAATCATAAGACATTGTGCCGCTATTCCACCTTTCCCCTGTGCCTGCATGCTAGACAGGAGCATATAAATGAGCAACGGAAACTTCCGTTTGTATACAAATAATTTATTTGCCAATTATTTCTTGCTGAACTTTTAAGCAGAAAGGGGGAATGTTTAAATTGGTTGTGTCATAGACACTCATCGGTCTGGCCATTATATTTTCATCCAATTCTTTAAATAAAGGGAGACAGAGAAATATGTGAGGGCACAGTCATTACTCTTGTGCTAATAGCCCAGAGCCAAGAAACAGGCTTCCCAATTAGAGAAAAGACAGAAGTCATTTGAACGTGGCCATCTCAGGGCTGGCCAACCTGTGATGGGGGCATCTGAAGACATGCCCTCTGTGTGCTAGCATTGAGATCGCAGTGTGCAAGGAGGAAGAGATGCATTTATCCTTTCGTTTGCATTCTGGGCACATGGCATCTCATGGCATTTGCAGTAATTAGAGGGTCATTACCTTGTCGCACTTGGGTTTTGCTTGCCAAATTGCCTTCCTGAACTTACCCTAACCTGCACTGCGCTCAGTGTGACGTGCAGGGAAGTGCATTTCAAGTGCATCAGGTGAACAGTCTGACCTTGCGCTCCTTCTGTGACATGCACAGAGCTGTGTTAAATCTAGTCTTAGTGGTTCATTGTTATTTTTCTTTACCAGTGGCAATAAATAATAAAAAGATGAGAAAGTGCTCCCAAATAAAATTATAAGAAAACCACAACAGATATGTTTTTTTTTAAAAAAAAAAAACAGATATATCATCCCTTTGGGTTAAATCCAACCATACAAGTGGATATAGCCTTCTGCAATGATATTTCCCCTTGTTCTTCTCCCTCCTGATAGCCCCAACGCACCCTCCAAATCTGCTATAGAGGGTCTCCTAACTCTCCAAAGCAGATTTCGGAGCTGCAGGGGGTGGGGGGAGAAATCAATTCCACCAGCAGTTTTTGCTAGGGCTGTGCTCTTCTTCTCCTTGGACTGGAGAAGCAGAAGCAGATTGGGGTGCTTCGCCTCCCCTTAAGGCAGAGGCGAAGAGGATCGGGGGAGCAGCGGAGCATCGCGGAGCGGATCAAGGTGAAGGCGGATCCTTCGCCTTGTTCTGAAGCTCCGCAAAAAAGGTAATGGGGGTACTTGGCCCTGCCGCTGCCGCCGCCGCCCATACGGTGACAGTGGCAGAGCCAGGTAAGGGGGCAAGGGGGAGGGGGGTCTTACCTGCATCCGTCCGCAACCTCGCAGCTGCTTCAACTGAGCCCAAGGACTCAAATAGGCCTGTTTGAGTCCTCGGGCTCAGTTGAAGCAGCCGCGGGGCCGCGGACAGATGCAGGTAAGGGGGAGGAAGGAGAGGGTGGTTACCTGGCCCTGCCGCCACTGCCTGTGTGGAGACAGCGGCAGAGCCAGGTAAGGGGGAGGGGGGTCTTACCTGCGTCCATCACGGCCCATCGCCGGCTTCACTAGAGCCTGCGGCTCAACCCGGAAGTGTAGGCTGCAAGCGGGGCCTACAGTTCCTGGTTGAGCCGCGGGCTCTAGTGAAGCTGGCGGTGGGCCGGGACGGAAGCAGGTAAGGGGGAGAAGGGAGGGGGGCCTTACCTGGCACCGTCCCCCACCGCTGTGGAGCTCCGATTCGGAGCCGGAGCAGCGCAGCGGACCCTAGGCGGTTCAAGGTGGGATGGAGCGGGCCCATTCTGCAATTTGTGGCAGAAAAACTACCCTGGGAAGGTTCTTAATAGTTAAATTATGTATGTATTGTTACGCCTTCAGCCTCTGCGGAGTTACTGAAAATCCAGCCTGCTGTTTTCATCCAGGTAAGTCGGAAAACAATGGCCAACAAGATGGAAAGTGGTAAAAGAAAAGCAGGAGATGGGGCAGGTGGGGGAGAGGGGAATTGTGGGCAAGGAATCCTATAGTTTGTACACCAGGCCATAGCAGCTGCTGTTTGGGGGCCATCATGCTGTAGATGACAGTTGGTGATTTTTGCTGGGTAAATGAACTGTTAACTATCTAATTAATGTTGCCATTATAGTGAAGCTGGTTATAATGTTTGTGAATTGTTGAATGACATTTCAGTACTATTGATAGGACAGTGTCCATTACCACACCTGAGGCCACAGCCTAGTTTAATGGGCTCATGACATGTTGTGTAGCATAGATCGCTCTGTCCTTCCAGCTCAAAGAGATCAGGGGGGACAGCCAAGACACTGCCCCTAGTGCCCCCTAGTATCTGCCAACTGGGGCAATCACCTTACTCTGCCTAATGGCAGGGCTGGCTCTGGCCCAGAGGCAGCCTGTTACCCCCTCCAGCACTGCTGATAAAGAACAAGGAGAAAAGAAGCCTGGGGGAATAAAAAATAGAGCACTAGAAAATGGACAGCAGATCCTCTTAGTTTCCATTGTTAGCATTGCCTGTTACTTAAATCTTTGGGAAATGAAAGGGATTATCTTTAGCCACATCCAAGGTAATGGGGACCTTTTTTGTGGTGTGCATCTCATTGTGAAATGTTTTGTAGAAGTGGGCAAACATTTCCACTTATTTTTATCCCCTCTCTGGAGATACTAATTGTATTCCAAAAAACTCAAACATTAAGCTTAGAAGTAGATATATACTATGTAAGCTACAAAGTTTGAATCATGGAAAAACCAATCAGTGAAGATGGACTTTTGAATTCATATTTTGAGCCCTGGTACATGAACTCATAGGATCATAGAATCATAGGATAGTAGAGTTGGAAGGGGCCTATAAGGCCATCGAGTCCAACCCCCCACTCAATGCAGGAATCCACCCTAAAGCATACCTGACCTATGGCTGTGCAGCTGCCTCTTGGATACCTCTAGTGTGGGAGAGACCACAACCTCCCTTGGTAACTGGTTCCATTGTCATACTGCTCTAACAGTCAGGAAGTTTTTCCTGATGTCCAGCTGGAATCTGGCTTTCTATAACTGTCACTGCATGTCCCTACTCTTGGTTGAGGTATAGGGTGACCATATAAAAAGGAGGACAGGGCTTCTGTATCTTTAACAGTTGTATAGAAAAGGAAATTTCAGCAGATTTCATTTGTATGCATACAGCACCTGGTGAAATTCCCTCTTCATCACAACAGTTAAAGCTGCAGGAGCCCTGACCTCTTTTGTATCTGGTCACTCTAGTATGGCCCTGTCCTCCTTTCCATATGGTCACCCTAGGAGGTTGAATACATGGAAACAGGAGGTTGTCAGGTTTTATGAGGGCACCCAACTCCATTGAACTTTGCAGGGCTTCCAACTCACAGTTTATTGGGCCTTTAAGCCAGTGATTCCAAGCTTGTAATAACACAGCAAAAGATGAAACAAAGGTGGTTTCCCTATTCCTCTGGGAGAGGCAAGGGCTACGCAATCCAAAATAATAAGAAGGGTTTTTGGCTATAAGAGAGCTTTCAGTTGCTGCACTCCCAACAGCAGCCACCAGAGAGCACACAAAAACAAGAAAGAAATGAAACAAAACTCCAAAATGTTTTGGAATCCGACTACTATCAGCCCCAGCCAACATGGTCAATGGTATTCCAAAACATCTGGAGGGCACCGGTTTAGGGAAGGCTGGTATGTATAGTATTATGACATGCAGCCATTGCACAAATAAAATGATATAAATGTCAGAGCTCTTGATAAAACAAAGATTTCGTAAGGAGACAAACGGAATGCCGCCATGAAGAACCTTGGCGGCGGGCCTTCTCTGTAGTGGCACCCACTCTCTGGAAAACCCTCCCTCGTGTGGTTCAGGAGGCAGAAAATGTAACATCTTTTAAATGCCTCCTGAAGACATACCTTTTTACACAGGCTTTCCTATTACACTCCCCCTGAAAGACCGCGTTCACAGCTTGGGGATGCTTCTGGATCTGCCACTCCAAATGACAGCCCAGATAGATGCGACGGCCAGGAGTGCCTACTATCAGCTTCGGCTGATACGCCAGCTGTGCCCCTTCCTAGAGTTGGAAGGCTTAAAGACTGAAGTGCATGCTCTGGTAACTTCGAGGCTCGACTTCTGCAATGCGCTCTACATAGGGCTACCTTTGTGCCTAGTCTGGAAACTTCAACTAGTTCAAAATATGGCAGCCAGGCTGGTCACCGGTACACCTAGGGGTGACCACACTACACCAGTTTTAAAATCTCTTCACTTGCTGCCGATTAGTTTCTGGGCGAAGTATAAAGTGTTGGTTATCACCTTTAAAGCCCTACATGGTTTGGGTCCAGGCTACCTGCAGGATCGCCTTCTCCTATACAATCTGCCCCACACACTCAGGTCCTCTGGGAAGAATCTACTTCAGTCAGTCAAAGTTAGGCTGACAACCATTACCCAAAGGACCTTCTCTTCTGCTGCTCCCAGACTGTGGAATGGCCTGCCAGAGGAGACTCGTCAACTTGACAGTCTATTAGCATTCAAGAAAGCTAGCAAGACTGATTTCTTCCAGCAGGCCTATCCAGTGGAATTTTAGGATGTTTTACAATGTTTTTAGGATGTTTTAACAATGTATATTATGTTCTTAATGCAGTTTTATGTATTTTATATTAGCTGTTGTTCCCTGCCTCGATCAAAACGGAGAGGCGGGTAAGAAATAATTCGTTGTTGTTGTTGTTGTTGTTGTTGTTATTCCCTGGTTTTTAAAGTAGCTGATTTTATATTGCCTTTTAAACTTTTTAATGTTTTAAATTTATACTTCTTATATTTTGTGTGTTTTAATTGTGCACTGCCCAGAGAGCTTCAGCTGATGGGCAGTATAAAAATGTAATAAATAAGTTAAAAATAGACATCTCTGGCCGCTTAGGTTATTCTCTTCATAAAATAAGACTCTGCAACCCTAAAAGGCATTGAATGTTGTGTGTGCCCTGAATTCTGTGTCCAAAGCTGACATCTTTCTGCCATTTAAATCCAGAATGAATTGACTGGATTTGGGAATGACCATATTCTATTTGGGTTGCATCTGTCTTTGCAGGATATTTGTTCTCATTCTTTTGTCACAGAGTGTTCATCTACACCAAGCAGGATATTCCACTATGAAAGCAGTATGAAAGCAATATATAAAAGGCAGGAGCCACACTACTGCTTTATAGTGATATTGAAGTGCACTCCAATCAATCAATCAATCAATCAATCAATCAATCACTTTATTACGGTCCGAGACCAGCACAACATTAATTCAGCAACAGCAACCATACAAAGTAGTACAGATCCTTAGTTCCCATCTCCCAGAAGTTTAACAGTCCTCTGAGGTTAATAGGTTATGACGTGTCCTCATAGCCAAGTGGCAGAATTTAGCAACCTTATAAGTAACTGAGGGGTTTCTATCAGCAAGGAGAAACTTGGTATAAAATTCTTCAGTGTTACCTGGAAAGTCCTGTAGTAGAGGATGGATTAAGCCTGACCGGGCCTCTGAGTAGAGCGAGCAGTGTAAAAGCACATGAGAGGCTGTCTCTATCTCACCTGAATCACATGGGCATAACCTTTGGGAGACTGGAATTCCTTGGTATCTGCCTTCTGTAAACTTGGAAGGGAGAGCATTATAGCGAGCCCTAGTGAACGCCTACCTGTATTTATAATATGTAAGGGAGCTCAGATAGGCCGCAGGATCACCGCCCTGTATATCTTGCAGGATCTACACTACTGCATTATAGTGGTATTGAAGTGCACTGACAACTGTTGGGGCCCAAGACACATCTACCCCAAGCAGGATATAACACTACGAAAGAGGGATGGAAGCAGTATATGGTATGTGTCATGGGCCCCAGGAGTTGTCAGTGCACTTCAATACCACTATAAGCAGTAGTGCGGCTCCTGCCTTTTATATACTGCTTTCATATGGAATATCCTGCTTGGTGTAGATGTGCCCAGAATGGAAGGGTGGAGGGGAGACACGTAGGACTGGGTGGGTGGTAGAAAGTAGAGAGACTCTAACAGTAGATTGTGAGAAGAACTTGGGAGCTATGCTGAGGGAAAGGTAGCCATTTTCTTAGTAATCCCATCTACACCTCTAAAATATAGGTGTGAGTTTCTCCAGCTAGGTAGTTGCATGACCAGGGACATGACAAAATCATGTTAAGGTTTTTTCGGGCGCAATCCTATGCGGGTTTAGATGGAAAAATAACTGTGTGATTCTCTGAAAGAGCAATTCACCTGCTCAGGTAGGAGGTGAGACAAATGCTCTGGGCTCTGTGTGTGTGTGTGGGTGTGGGTGTAACAGTGATTTGGAACTGGAATGAACAGATGCAGCAAAAGACAGTGCTGAGAGTTTCTAGCTGGGACTGGGGTGGGCACCACCTTGGGAGGGATAGACAAGTTGCTCTCTGTGGATCTGCTACCTGCTGTCTGAGTGGCTGTGTGGCTCCACTGTGCTCCGCTTGTTTATGAGTGGAACAAGCCAATATTATAAAGATATTTGCACGTCTCCTGCACTCTGCTAAACCCCACCGTGTTGCCCCTGGAACTTCTTGCTGCTGAGGAAAGTGGGGAGCACATAACAATATTATGCAATTGCAGACACTGCCCATATGTTTCCAGGCTTCTCTTGGCAAGAACGAAGGCTCTGTGGCTGCTAACAGATTCTCTGTTAGGTTACA
The DNA here is from genome assembly GCF_023053635.1 of Elgaria multicarinata webbii. NCBI lineage: Eukaryota > Metazoa > Chordata > Lepidosauria > Squamata > Anguidae > Elgaria > Elgaria multicarinata. The sequence goes on from NC_086174.1 coordinate 145,329,313, forward strand.
TTCACACCTTCTCTTCTCCGTTGCAATCCTGTTTTGCTTCCAAGCTCTTTGCTTGTTGTCCCCACACAGTGTTGTGGGCTTTGTGCATTTCAACTCATTTGTGCATTTCAACTCATTTGAGCCATCGCTTTGTTTTATCTATGAATTTTGAGGAAGGATGTAGTGTGTGTGTTTTCTAAACAGACAAACAAAAATGCTGAATTGTGCGTAGCCCACTATGTGCCCCTCTTAGACACTGATCCAGTTCACATGATCAAACAACCCATGGTTAACAAACCATGGGTTGTTTGTGAGTGTGCGGGAGTGAGCAATTATGCTAATGTCTGCCCACTTCCCCAATTCCGCTTTGCTAAATAACCCAGGAATGCCCCATTCCTGGGTTGTCATGATGTGTGAACCTGGCACTCTGGGTTGTTTAGGGTTCTGGGTAGTGTCACTCACCCTTCTCTCCCATCAACTGAAGCAAGGAAGATTACAATTTTGTGCCGCAACAGATGGGAGTAGAGAATAAGTGGATGACCTAGGAAGGAATCATGGTTCTGGGTCAAATTATCTTGACCAAGAACAGGAAACTGACCAATGCAGTTTACCAAATATGTATCCTACTTCCTGTAAGTCTGCCCCCTATAGTTTATCTGGAAAGTTGTACAGTTGGCCGGTATGTGGGCTTCCGTAACAATGAGCAAATAAGCATGTGCATATGCATATATTTAAACATCTCCATACCATCCTTCAATTCAATATTTCCAAGACAGGTTAGAATAAATCACGATAACACAAAAATACAATAAAACAGCAGCAAGCAATGAAGGAGTTTACAACAGAGTTAAACAGCAGAAATTAAACAGAAAATACAAGTTATGTTAAAGGCCAGGGAAACTAATAATAAAAAAGGACTTTGCCTGGCACCTAAAAAACATTAATGCAGGTATCAGATAAGCCTCCCTGGAGAAACAGTTCCAAAAGCAGGGAGCTACAACCAAAAAGGTCCTCTCCCCTATTGCTATGTGCTGCACTTCAAATGGCCCAAGCACCTGGAAGAAGGTCTTAGTATACAGGAATTTTGATGTGGGAAAGACGTTCCAGCAAGTACCAAGGTCCCAAGCCATATAGGGCTTTAAAGGTAAGCAGCATCAGAACTTTGAACTGTCCTCAGAAACAGACTGGAAGCCAGGGGAGCTCTTCAAGCACTGGCACAGTGTATCCCTAATGCCAGTTCCTAGATAGGAGCCTAGCAGTAGTACCACTTCATATCCCAAAATCATGTCCTTCAATTGTAAATATCGACAAAAAGTCATGATAAAGTTTCATAAACAGGTTTTATTTGTATTTAGGGATGGGGAAACGCATCCCAAGTGAATTCATTATTTACTCAGAAATTAATTTGTCCATGTGAGCTCAGATGTGAGTTCTCCTTTAAGACAAACTACTGTTCCATGTATATAGTTTTCTGCACATGTGCAATATCGATTTGCATCTTGGGAGCTGTAGTTTGAAATTGGATAATGCAGCATGACATCATGTGTCACCACGGGGTGTTGCCCCTTTCTAATGGATTGTTTTCACATGACCTGCCTGAGTGATGATGTCATATGATGTTTATTCACCTTTGCCAATCACTGGTATGAAGATGGATCAACAGAGTCTGCCTCTTCCTTGAAGAGCCAGAGCTGCAACTACAACAAAAAATGAGGGAAGCCACTAAGGAGATTGTTTCAAGTAGGGGTGTGCACGGACCCCCCGCTCCGCTTCACTTGCAGATCCGCCATTTTCCGGATCGGGCCGCTCCACCCCGCCCCCGCTCTGCCCACTTCCGCTCCGCTCCGCCCAGAGCTCCGGATCCGGAGCTCCGTTTCCCCCCCCCCCCATAGGCTTGCATTGAAAGCTAAAAAATTATACAACTTTTTTTCTGTTCAAGTTAGAAACCTCATGTTTGGCACCATGACACCTCATGGGGATATACACACGCACGCCAAGTTTCAAAGCAATCCCATCATCCCCTGATTTTTGGCGAATTTTTGAAAATCGGGCACCCCACACACAACATCCCTGCGAGGTGGGCAGGGGAGGAGGGAGGGAAGGCAGGCAGGCATGCAGCTGGCATTTCTGGGGGCATAAGGAAGGGAGCCAAGGATAAGCCAGTAATGCATATAAAATGGAATAAATCAATAAATAAACAAAGGAGGGGTGGAATTAAAAGCAGCAGTGTTGCTCAATAAACAGCAAGAAGAATTTTTTTAAAAAGGCTATATCTGTCTTTTACCAGCAATAGGGGGACGTGCCCGGGGGAGGGGGAAGTAGCTGCCAGTTCAAGACACCCACCGACAGCTCTGAGAAGAAGTAAAACGCTCACTTCAACTCATAACAGGCATCGCTCCACCACTAAAAAGTGAACATTCACTTCAACTCATGATAGGCATTGCTCCACCGTTTTACTCTCTTTGGAAGGCTCTAATGGCCTTCCAGTGCAGGAGAGAGTGGGGGCACGTCCACAATGAGATGCCCTAGGGGAGCTCATCCCCTTGCACCACATCTTTTCAGTTGTTCCCCAAAGTTAGGGTGGGGAGCAGTGCTGTGTTTCTATCTCTTATTCTTGGCTTAGTATATGATTTCAGGTTGTGTTTGTGCATTTGGTGGGGCTACTGTGTTAAAAAACATGGGGAAAAGCCCGTTCAGATGAAGAAAGAGAAGTTTCCCAGAATCCCAAGTTACCTGTTTTGCCTATGCCCTCCTCTAACTTTGGGATCATCATGACCGGGAGCTGACTCTGCCCCTCAGCCCTTTGAAAAAGGTATTTTTCCCGCCGATTTTTAAAAAACTTCTAGCGTGCGACCCGGACAACGCAGAAAGTTGAGAGTAGTCTCAAAATGACCCGCATCCACGACTCTCTGTGCACAAGAATTTTCAGAACGATAGCTTAAAAACCAACCCAGTTATGCCCGAGTCTTTCCCTCAATGCAATCCTATGGGCGAAAAGCCGAAAACGCCGTTTGAGCCGCGCGGTTGACCCGATTTTCACAAAAATATAGCACGCGACCCAGACAACGCAGAGAGGTGAGAGTGGTCTCAAAATGACCCCCATCCAGGACTCTCTGTGCACAAGAATTTTCAGAACGATAGCTTAAAAACCAACCCAGTTATGCCCGAGTCTTTCCCTCAATGCAATCCTATGGGAGAAAAGCCGAAAACGCCGTTTGAGCCGCGCGGTTGACCCGATTTTCACAAAAATATAGCACGCGACCCAGACAACGCAGAGAGGTGAGAGTGGTCTCAAAATGACCCCCATCCACGACTCTCTGAGCACAAGAATTTCTAGAACGATAGCTTCAAAAAGAACGTAGTTATGCGCGATTATTTGCCGCAATGCAATCCTATGGTGAAATGCTTTCAAGATGGCGACCGGAGCGCTCCGCCTGAACTAGGAGCTCCGAAAAATGGCCGCTTCTCTTCGCCTTGCTTCTAGGGGGTCCGCGGTCCGCTCCTACTCCGCCTCTGGGTAAGGCGGAACAGGCCAATCCGCTACTGCTTCTACGCTCCTAATCGGAGCGGAGCACACCCCTAGTTTCAAGTCAGTTTTGGGGAGGTCTTGGTGGCAGGGCCACTGAAAATGGGGGGTGGGGGTCAGTGCACTGATTTACCACACATACTCTTCAGCTTGCAATTAATCCTGAACTTAACAGTGAATTTGTAATAGATCAATCCAGGCTTACTACAAAGGTGAGCATTACAAATGGATGAGTTTCAGCCAAAGAGCTGACTAATTACAAAATTCAGTTGCATCACTATTTGTATTAAACTAGACAGTCAGACAGAGTGGCAGGCTGTCAATTTTGCCAAGGTTTAATTAAAATCAGAAAACAAACTGTGAGGATCTAGCTGCCTCCTTGAGGCTAGCTGCTGCTGCTGCTTCCCAGGCTCCCATGGGGCTGGATGAAGCTCTGTCTGGGCTTGCCCCCTCCCCTGAGCTCCAGAGCTGCGGAGAATGGCTAAATTGTGGGTGGCTGTGGATGGCAGTGACCCAATCAAGTCAACAGGGACATTTCTTAACCAGCTGTGGTCTGCGCCAGCCTCGTGAACGCATTGCAGTTGGGGGCGGTGGAGGGTTCATCGCATGCAGAAGCAGGGGACAGAAGGAAGAAAGGAAGGAAAAGGGAAGAGCAAGCTAAGGAGAAAGGAAGGAAAAGGGAAGAGCAACCTAAGGTAGTGGAGCAAGGAGGAAAAGAATACAGAGAAGGAGAAAGAGAAAGAGGTAGAGAGGAGCAGGAGAGATGACTAAGCAAAAGGGAGTGAGAAAAAACCTCAGAAAGGGAGTGGTGGGAAAGAAGCTCACTTAACTGGTGGTAGGCTACTCCTGTAATTGAACTGTAATCCTTGGGAGTCTGAGGTGGCTTACGCTAGTGGCCAATTTCCCAGGGTAAAGGAACAAGCTACCCAAATAACAGAAGCCTGGTCTAGCTGGGAAGATCCAAGACAGAGTCCTCAAGCTTACATATCCTAGGCAAGAGGCATTGGAAGGCAAGAAGAGACACCCTCTTAGGAGGAGGAGGAGGAGGAGGAGCCTGTGAGGGAAGAACTGAGGGGCCTTTTACCTTCAGACTAGAAGGGGGTATGCCCTTTAATTCCGCTGGAAAGAAGGGACTGCTAAAAGACCTGATATTTTTCTGCTGTGTATAAGCCAGTGATGTAATTAGGTTGAACATCTCAGTTCATGTCAGTTCAAGATCACAACAGCCTCATGCATTTATGGCCGAGGTGTAGAACGTCAGGCCTTGAGACAAATTCCAGTCCTCCAGAAGTCCCAATCCAGGCCTCTGGCATTCCCTACAAGGCCATGATCTGTTCCCCTAGCCCCACCCCCTTTCTTCTGATCACTGATCCAGGTGGTTTTCCAGATTTGTGCAGCCTTCCCCCACCCCCACCTCAATTCTAAAGGGTTGAAATGCCTCTCCTAGTGGCAGTGAGCTTTAAGCTAAAATATCTGGTATTTTGGCCCTGTCCACCATTGGCATGTGGTCACCAAGAGCTTTTCTAAAATGGAATCCAGCCATTGGGCTGAAGGAGGTTCATGGTTTATGAATCACAAGAGGATTTGCCCTGCCCCTGTTTAAGGACTCTCACACACAAACTCTCAGCAAACTATTGGCATTCTTTCTTTAGGGTGACCATATGAAAAGGAGGACAGGGCTCCTGTATCTTTAACAATTGTATTGAAAAGGGAATTTCAGCAGGTGTCATTTGTATGCATGTCGCATGTTGTGATGAAGAGGAAATTTCACCAAACAGTTAAAGCTACAGGAGCTATACTGCAGTTATACTGTGACCAGATTTAAAAGAGGGCAGGGCACCTGCAGCTTTAACTGTGGTGATGAAGAAGAAATTTCACCAGGTTCTCCATATACACAAATGACCCCTGCTGAAATTCCCTTTTCAATACAACTGTTAAAGATACAGGAGCCCTGTCCTCCTTTTCATATGGTCACCCTATCTTTCTTCTTTTTTAAAGAAAGAGTTTGACCCTTGTGGTCAAAGTCTGGTCTCATAATTACTGTGTCTCATCCCAGAATGGCAACCTTGAAAATACAAAGCTTTGCTCTCTTCTCATCAAAGTTTTTATGGATATTTTCCATCTCAATGTATACAATATATAAATTGCAGGAAATTATGGTAGATATTAGCTATCCGACATTATTGTTCAGATTTGTAGAAAATGGATGAGGTGTCCAAAAATAATGACTTAATAGGAATAGACGTTCAACATGATTACAGCATTATAAACAGATAAAGTACATATTATCAACACAGCATGTAAAAATATAACAAGTTAAGGGTCTATAAATCACCCATTTATAGTTCTTAGATACATGTAATTTATTACTACTTACTTTGCCTTCTGTGGATTTTGATTATTAGCAATGAAAATTACATCTCATTTGAGTGCAATGTGTTTAGTGATGATATCAACCCCGATCTATTCTTACCCATAAAAATTAAAACCTGCCAAGTCTAAATACGAGTTATAAACATGGGGGAAATGGAGCGTTTCTTTTGCTGCAACATAACTCATGCATATTCCCCCTGGTGTGAGGGCAGCCATGTGTGGAGGTGTCATAACAGGGCCCCGTGGGTCCCTCCTCTCGCCCACCCTCTCCTTGGTGGGTGTCTACAGACTTTCAGCTCCTGCAGATTCCCAGCTAGAGTTTTGGTGGTAGAGACAGAGTGTTGTGTCTCTCAAAAGGGCTCCTGCTTTCAATGGGAGGCAAATGAAGAGGCTTGCTAAGTAATCTACAAAGCTTTTATTAAGCAACAAGCATCTCTTTAACCTGAATAGAGCCTACCTCTTTGAAACGACCCCCTAGGCAAAACTATGCAAACTAAGCAAAACAATTGTCCTTTCAAGAAGAGAAAGAATTTAATTCTTGAAGGCCCATGACTTCAAAGCTCCTGGTCTGGTGGTAGGTTCTGGCGTAATCTCTCCAACTTTCTCACGGCCTCTTTACGCGCTGTGCATTTTAGCTTCCGGCGGATCCTAGCATCAGTTATCCTAGCATCTGAATGCTCGCCCCTGGAAGCACCCTCATCTCCCACAGAGTGTGTAGAATTTGGCCTTGAGGAGATAAGCTCTGAAGGGGGCTGATTTCCAGCTGAGGAATCTCCCGTGAGAGCTTCCTCCCCGACTGGTACGGGCTGGCTGGTGTCTGGTGCTGCGTCTTCTAGTTCTGAATCTGATTCTGATTGATTACCTGAAACACCTTCTCCCGAAACAGGGGCAGTAGGGTTAGACATGACACAGAGCACTGGATGGGGAAACAGGAAGAGCATCAGCCTCCCAAGGCTTCATCCCACATACCTGTTTCCCTCGAATTATCCCCATAGCGTAAAGCTGTAATTGTTGTTGTTGTTAGCTAAATCACACCCCAGGTGGCAGCACTCCTAAGATCCTTTGCATACCAGGAAAGGGTTTAAGGGGGGAGAAATGTAAAAAAAAAATCATTAAAAAATCAACAGATGACCCAATCCGATTCAAATTTGGTATGCTTAAAGCCCTCCTTAATATCTATTACTGTGCCAATTTTGATTTCTTTATCTTTAAAACTTACGCAGATGTAAGCATTTGTTTAGTTTGTACTTTAAACATATCAAATCATCCTCCTGCACCCCCAATGGCCGCTCAGAGAACAACAAAAGATTCGCTCCTAAAGAGGTAGTAAAATAGGTCGGTTCTTTTGGCTAAGAAGCACAATTAAAGCAGGATGCCTGGGAGTGCTTCACAGTCAAAGCAGATTATAAACTGGAAAACTTCGGAGTCCTTTGCATGCAATTCACAGTGATTGCACAGTATAACCCTGGTGTGATGAAGCTATTACATCACCCCCTCCCTGTGCAGATGGCTGCAGTTGTGTTCCAAAGGGCAAAATATTAAATGACTGCTAATATTATAGTTAAAGCCTCTTTCTTTGAAATGTCTACTGCTCTTAAAAAAAGAAAGAAAATTTGCACTATATTCCACACAAACACACACAGAGACAGAGACAGAGACAGAGAGAGAGAGAGAGAGAGAGAGAGAGAGAGAGAGAGAGAGAGAGAGAGAGAGAGAGAACACTACTTGTGTTATTTCTAGATTCTGCTTCATCTACTTTTAAACTGTTTAAATATAATACATATCAACAGATTGGGAAAGGGTGGTGTTGCTGATTCTAGTGATTCAATGCTAAAGGGGGAAAATGTTGTTAAAATCCACTGGTAGAAATAGCACAGGGCATAGTTTTCATCAGACTCATATCGAAATGAATTGCATCTCTTTAATTTAATAGATAACATTGTCAAGGGTTTGATGTACATTTCAATTTCTATACTTCATTTTTGGTGTAACTCCCTCCATTCTACCTTATAATAATGATCCTGACTTTGCTTGATAAGGCTTCAGCCATATTACTGTACCCAAGCTCAATTTTGATTAACCCTGAAGCTGGGAAACTTTAGTGAATCCTAATTGTTATATGTATTCTTTGTTTTCTAGAGAGCAACACTTAACTCTCTCTCCCCCTTTCCATTCTGGTATATACCAAATTATTTAGGGTTAAATAAATACTGAAAGGGTTTCCCCTTTCAGTAGGGGTTCCGCAAGGCTCGGTGCTTGGCCCGTTGTTGTTTTCCTTATACATGTTGCCCTTGGGCAAGCTTATTCAATCTCATGGCCTCCAATATCATCTGTACGCCGATGATACACAACTATATCTGTCATCTCCGGAACTTTCTCCTGATGTTCACGATCGTATCTCGGCATGTCTTTCAGATATCTCAGCTTGGCTGCTTCATCGTCGTTTGAAGCTTAACATGGCAAAGACTGAATTGCTTGTTTTTCCTCCTAAACCTTCTCCTCATCTCTCATTCTCTCTTACTGTCAATGATGTTACGCTTACTCCGGTCAAGGAAGCTCGTAGCCTTGGCTTTATCTTCGACTCCTCGCTCTCCTTTATTCCTCATATTGAGGCAGTAGCTAAATCTTGTCGATTTTTCCTGTATAATATTGCCAGGATTCGATCATTTTTGTCTGTCTCTTCTGCCAAGACGCTTGTTCATGCACTGGTTATTTCACGGTTGGACTACTGCAACCTTCTTCTCTCTGGCCTTCCTTCTTCTCACATCAGTCCGTTGGTTTCTGTTCACCACTCTGCCGCAAAGATCATCTTCTTGGCTCGCCGCTCCGACCATGTTACTCCGCTTCTGAAATCTCTTCATTGGCTTCCAATTCACTTCAGAATCCAATATAAACTTCTCCTGTTAACCTTCAAAGCTTTTCACGGTCTAGCTCCTTCCTATCTCTCCTCTCTCATCTCACACTATTGCCCCGCTCGTGCTCTTCGCTCCTCTGGTGCCATGTTTCTCGCCTGCCCAAGGGCCTCTACTTCCCTTGCTCGGCTTCGTCCATTTTCGTCTGCTGCCCCTTACGCCTGGAACGCTCTTCCAGAACATTTGAGAACTATAAGTTCAACCGCAGCTTTTAAAGCTCAACTAAAAACTTTTCTTTTTCCTAAAGCTTTTAAAACTTGATGTTGTGCAGACTTCTACTGTTACTTTCTACTGTTAGTTTTTCCCTACCCTGTGCCTGCTTACCCTACCCTGTACCTGTTTGCATTCTCTTCCCCTCCTTATTCTTTTACTATGATTTTATTAGATTGTAAGCCTATGCGGCAGGGTCTTGCTATTTACTGTTTTACTCTGTACAGCACCATGTACATTGATGGTGCTATATAAATAAATAATAATAATAATAATAATAGGGTGACCATATGAAAAGGAGGACAGTGCTCTTGTATCTTTAACAGTTGTATAGAAAAGGGAATTACAGCATGTGTCGTCTGTATATATGCAGCACCTGGTGAAATTCCCTCTTCATCACAACAGTTAAGGCTGCAGGAGCTATGCTAGAGTGTCCAAAAACAAAAGAGGGCAGGGCTCCTGCAGCTTTACCTGTTGTGATGAAGAGGGAATTTCACCAGGTGCTGCATGCATACACATGACACTTGCTGAAATTCCCTTTTCTATACAACTGTTAAAAGATACAGGAGCCCCCGGTCCTCCTTTCCATAGGGTCACCCTACTAAATTGTTAATGATTGCCTATTCAGTTTTAAGCACCATTGAGTATCCTGAAAACTCTACACCATCCTTCTCCAATCTGATGCTCTCCAGATGCTCTGGACTGCAACTCCCATCATACCCAGCCAGAGTGACCATTTGGAATGATTGGAGTTGCAGTCCAGCACATCTGCAGGGAACCAAGTTAGGTAAGGTTGCTCTAGGAGATCTTCCCAATTCCTGATAAGACAAAACTGGAGAGGGGGGATTTAGATTCTCTCTTTGCAACCATTAATTTCAGTGTGTCAGAATCCTTTTTTTATTGGGCTTCCCAGATTGGCTTGATGCTACTCTATTTGCAGTGTATAGAGCCCTCTCAACATGTTATTCATACAAAGGGGCAACAGAGAAACAAAAGGGCAGTGCACTTAGCCCTGCCCCCAAAGTTTCATGGTTCCTCACATGTTGAGGGGGGTGCCTTCTTCAGTAGGGGACCCCTGAGAACCCAGGATTCTAAAGCACCCGGGGAAGCTCCCTAAGTAGAGAAGTCTCTCCTCTGTAGAAGTCCTGCTTCCATACATGAGGGGCTGGGAGGAAGTCCCTGCAGTAGGTATGTACAGGAATTTCACTTCTGTTTCCAAAGATGAATGTGAGCAGGAATGCATTTTTTCAAGAAATGTTTGCAAATTTCCAAATTTCCAAACATGCTCAAAAAAGCTTTTTTTAAAAAAGAACTGCACTTTCGAATATGCATTTTTCAAAAATAAATATGCATTTTCATGCTTTAGTCAATGGAGAGAAGTGCACACTTTTGAAAAATATGTTCAGAAATGCGCTGTTTTCATGTTCGAAGGAGCCGAAAAACAGGTCAAAACAAAATCAGGAGCAAGCCAAAGTGAGCTTCAAAGTGATTTTCAGAGAACTTGGGTGAACTTGAAAACCATCATTTCTCCCATCATATGAACATAAGAAGAGCCATACTGGATCAGACCAAAGGGGCATCTAGGCCACATTCTGATCCCACAGTGGCCAACCAGATGGCTGTGGGAGGCCCACATGCAAGGCATGAGTGCAACACAACTCTCATGCTCTCATGTTCAGAAGCAACTGTTGTACACATAGGCATACTGCTTCTTTCCCCAACCTTGAAGGTTTTAGATTTAAAAGGTATCAGGAATAATAAAAAAGCTACCTCTCTCTCTCCCCCCCCACCCCCATTTGATTTTGATGCTTCCAAACAAGAGACATTGGACTGGAATGGGGTCTCTAGCAAATATGGGGTTAATACAATTTTGACACTGATACATCTGAAATAAAAAGAACATGATATATAGATAGATAGATAGATAGATAGATAGATAGATAGATAGATAGATAGATAGCTCCCTGCTTGATAATTGCACTCAAACCAAGCAGTAAAGGAATGTATCTGTCTAAATCATCCTTCAGCAGGCTAATTTGTAGGGGTGTGCACGGACCCCCCGCTCCGCTTCACTTGCAGATCTGCGATTTTTGGAGCGGGCCGCTTCGCCCCGCCCCCACTCCGCCCACTTCCGCTCCGCTCCGCTCGGAGCTCCGGATCCGGATCGGAGCTCCGTTTTTCCCCCCATAGGGTTGCATTGAAAGCTAAAAAAGTAAACAACTTTTTTTCTGTTCAAGTTAGAAACCTCACGTTTGGCACCATGACACCTCATGGGGGTATACACACGCACGCCAAGTTTCAAGGCAATCCCATCATCCCCTGATTTTTGGGGAATTTTTGAAAATTGGGCACCCCATTCACACCCCTTTCCATAGCTCCGTCAATTTGCAAGTTAGAAACCTCAAACTCGGCACCATAATAGCTTATCCATGTGTCCACATGGACGCCAAGTTTCAAGGCAATCCCATCATCCCCTGATTTTTGGGGAATTTTTGAAAATCGGGCACCCCATTCACACCCCTTTCCATAGCTCCGTCAATTTGCACGTTAGAAACCTCAAACTCGCCACCATGACAGCTTATCCAGGGATACATATGCACGCTGAGACTCAAGGCAGTCCCATCATCCCCTGATTTTTGGGGAATTTATGAAAATCCAACACCCATTCACACCCCTTTCCAATAGCTCCGTCAATTTGCACGTTAAAAAAACCCCTCAAACTCACCACCATGACAGCTTATCCAGGGATACATATGCCGCACGCCAAGACTCAAGGCAGTCCCATCATCCCCTGTTTTTTGGCGGGGCTTAAACCTGCAGACCTCTCAATGGGGCCATTTCAAAGAAAATCCCAACATGCCATGAATTGGGGAGTAGAGATCAACCTATATGAATCTTCTTCCACACTTGAAAAATGGATTTGGAACTTGAGCACAGGAAGGACTTCTCCCCTGAGTCAAAGCCAGACAAACACAACATCCCTGCAAGGCGGGCAGGGGAGGAGAGAGGGAAGGCAGGCAGGCAGGCAGCAGACATTTCTGGGGGCATAAGGAAGTGAGCCAAGGATAAGCCAGTAATGCATATAAAATGGAATAAATAAATAAATAAATAAACGAAGGAGGGGTGGAATTAAAAGCAGCAGTGTTGCTGAATAAACAACAAGAAGAACTTTTTTAAAAAGGCTATATCTGTCTTTTACCAGTAATAGGGGGACGTGCCCGGGGGAGAGGGAAGCAGCTGCCAGTTCAGCTCAAGAAAGCCATTGCTTCACCAAGAGCTCTGAGAAGTAAACGCTCACTTTAACTCATGATAGGCATTGCTCCACCGGGTTACTCTCTTTGGAAGGCTCTGATGGCCTTCCAGTGCAGGAGAGAGTGGGGGCACGTCCACATGGATGCCCTAGGGGAGCTCATCCCCTTGCACCACATCTTTTCAGTTGTTCCCCAAAGTTAGGGTGGGTAGCAGTGCTCTCTTATTATTGGCTTAGTATATGATTTCAGGTTGTGTTTGTGCATTTGGTGGGGCTACTGTTTTAAAAAACACTGGGAAAAGTCCGTTCAGATTAAGAAAGAGAAGTTTCCCAGAATCCCAAGTTACCCATTTTGCCTATGCCCTCCTCTAACTTTGGGATCATGTGATCATGACCGGGAGCTGACCATATTAATGATTTGGACGAGGAGGTGCAGGGAACGCTGATCAAATTTGCAGATGACACCAAATTGGGTGGGATAGCTAATACCCTGGAAGACAGAAACAAACTTCAAAGTGATCTTGATAGGCTGGAGTGCTGGGCTGAAAACAACAGAATGAAATTTAATAGGGATAAATGCCAAGTTCTACATTTAGGGAATAGAAACCAAATGCACAGTTACAAGATGGGGGACACTTGGCTCAGCAATACTACAAATGAGAAAGATCTTGGAATTGTTGTAGATCACAAGCTGAATATGAGCCAACAGTGCGATATGGCTGCAAGAAAGGCAAATGCTATTTTGGGCTGCATTAATAGAAGTATAGCTTCCAAATCACGTGAGGTACTGGTTCCTCTCTATTCGGCCCTGGTTAGGCCTCATCTAGAGTATTGCGTCCAGTTCTGGGCTCCACAATTCAAGAAGGACGCAGACAAGCTGGAGCGTGTTCAGAAGAGGGCAACGAGGATGATCAGAGGTCTAGAAACAAAGCCCTATGAAGAGAGACTGAAAGAACTGGGCCTGTTTAGCCTGGAGAAGAGAAGATTGAGGGGAGACATGATAGCACTCTTCAAATACTTAAAAGGTTGTCACACAGAGGAGGGCCAGGATCTCTTCTCGATTCTCCCAGAGTGCAGGACACGGAATAACGGGCTCAAGTTAAAGGAAGCCAGATTCCGGCTGGACATCAGGAAAAACTTCCTGACTGTTAGAGCAGTGTGACAGTGGAATCAGCTACCTAGGAAGGTTGTGGGCTCTCCCACACTAGAGGCCTTCAAGAGGCAGCTGGACAACCATCTGTCAGGGATGCTTTAGGGTGGATTCCTGCATTGAGCAGGGGGTTGGACTCGATGGCCTTGTAGGCCCCTTCCAACTCTGCTATTCTATGATTCTGCCCCTCAGCCCTTTGAAAAAGGTATTTTTCCCGCCGGTTTTTTAAAAAATTCTAGCGCGAGAGCCGCACCACGCAGAGAGCTGAGAGTAGTCTCAAAATGACCCCCATCCACGACTCTCTGTGCACAAGAATTTTCAGAAAGATAGCTTAAAAATCAACCCAGTTATCCCCGATTCTTTCCCGCAATGCAATCCTATGGGCGAAATGTTTTCAAGATGGCGACCGGAGCGCTCCGCCTGAACTAGGAGCTCCGAAAAATGGCCGCTTCTCTTCGCCTTGCTTCTAGGGGTCCGCGGCCCGCTTCTACTCCGCCTCTGGGTAAGGCGGAGCAGGCCAATCCGCTACTGCTTCTCCGCTCCTAATCGGAGCGGAGCACATGCCTACTAATTTGTATGCTATGTTTGCTTCCAGTAAGCATTTCGCCTGGCTAAGCTTCTGCTCCCTTTTTCCACCCACACTGCTGCCTTCAGAACTTGACCTCCTGCTTGTCTTTGGGTATTTTAGTTGCTTCTGGTCTTTCTGAGCATCTCTGCTTAAAGAACTTAATCATTGCCCTAAATCTGACCATTTGGGGCCAAACCTGATGGACCCTAACAGCTACTTCTTCTCTGTAATGGAATAACTTCATTTCATAAGATTTTGTCTACAGGTTATCATGTTTGCGTCCACATTTTAAATGAAGGACTGCCTCAGGGAAAAGTTTAAATGTGCACACATTTAAACTTTTACATGTGCACACATTTAAAGATTTGGTCACTCAAGAGTGGCCTCTTTTGTAGCTGGTCACTCTGGAGTGGCCAGATAAAAAAGAGGGCAGGGCTCCTGCAGTTTTAACTGTTGCAATGAAGAGGGACTTTCACAAGGTGTTGCATGCATACAAATGGCACCTGCTGAAATTCCCTTTTCTATACGACTGTTAAAGATGCAGGAGCCCTGTCCTCCTTTCATGTGGCCACCCTAAAACACACAAATACACGTACACACAGCTCTGATTTTGAGTCCTTGTGGCTGTGTTACAGGCGTCACATTTTGTTTGGCTCTTAGTTCAGATGATGTACGGTTTTTCGACAAGAGGCTGAGCTTTACTGACACATAGGGTTAATCTGAAATGTCTGCTAGTGTGATGGGGCTTCCTCCCTCTTTCCTCTTCTCTGCACCCCCTCCATACCTCCCGAATATCTATTCCAGAGATTTCCTAGCCCTCTGGAACAGACTTTGTGGGTGCATTGGGGGCTGCAGAGGGAGGGGAAACACACACACCCAGGTTCCACTGATAGAGCTGCTTCCATCAGCAGAACAACACCATTAGACACAACCCCTAGATGTTATTCTTTACATAGATCTATTCTATGTAAAGGTGTATTAGTATTAGTATTATTTTGAAATTACATGATTTGATTACAGGATGAGGAGGAAATCTCTTCTTCCCAGGACAGATATTCCTTTGTAATGTTTTCTTGTAAGCCCACTATATCTGTTTGGTTTTTTAAAAAGACCATTAATAGAGCAATATCTACTTTGAAGAGAAGAACAACCCAGCACTGGCAAACATTTTTTTCTAATCAAGGCAACTAGTATTATTGGGACTATAGTTGGATAAATCCATACATATAAAGCCCAAAGATAATGGGAGAACTTTGTCAATTGGACATTCTGATGATCACTGATTATACCCTGGACATCAGAAGACAACTAGAAGTTGCTACATGTTGTGTTCCAATCTGTAAGGACAAGGCTGAAAGGAATGGAAGAACACCATTGTACTAGGGTATATTTAGGTCTGCATTCCACCTTCCTTGCTTCCTGACTTCAGAGGAAGGAGTGAATTATTATTATTATTATTATTATTATTATTATTATTATTATTATTATTATTATTATTTATCATACTTATACCCCACTCCTCAGCCAAAAAAGGCTCTTGGAGTGGCTTACACTTAGCAAAAAAGACAGTCCCTGCCCTCAGGCTTACAATCTAATAAAGACATGACACAAGGAAAAGGAGTCAAGGAGGGAGGGAGGGAGGAGAGAGAGAGAGAGAGAGAGAGAGAGTCCAGCAGGAGCAGGCCCCGATGTTACTTCTGCCTGCTCCTGTCCCCTCGGTCCTTCTTCTTCCCCACAGGGCCAAGATGGCAGTTTGCCCTGTGTGTGTGGGGGGGGAGAGTCCAGCAGGAGCAGGCCCCGATGTTACTTCTGCCTGCTCCTGTCCCCTCGGTCCTTCTTCTTCCCCACAGGGCCAAGATGGCAATTTGCCCTGTGGGGGGGGGGAGAGTCCAGCAGGAGCAGACCCCGATGTTACTTCTGCCTGCTCCTGTCCCCTCGGTCCTTCTTCTTCTCCACAGGGCCAAGATGGCAGTTTGCCCTGTGGGGGGGGGGGGAAGAGTCCAGCAGGAGCAGGCCCCGATGTTACTTCTGCCTGCTCCTGTCCCCTCGGTCCTTCTTCTTCCCCACAGGGCCAAGATGGCAGTTTGCCCTGTGTGTGGGGGGGGGGAGAGTCCAGCAGGAGCAGGCCCCGATGTTACTTCTGCCTGCTCCTGTCCCCTCGGTCCTTCTTCTTCCCCACAGGGCCAAGATGGCAATTTGCCCTGTGGGGGGGGGGAGAGTCCAGCAGGAGCAGACCCCGATGTTACTTCTGCCTGCTCCTGTCCCCTCGGTCCTTCTTCTTCTCCACAGGGCCAAGATGGCAGTTTGCCCTGTGGGGGGGGGGAAGAGTCCAGCAGGAGCAGGCCCCGATGTTACTTCTGCCTGCTCCTGTCCCCTCGGTCAGTTCCTATATGATAGTGTTGCTATTCATTCAATTGTATTATGTACCAATGAGAAAGAGTACACAGAGTTTCAAGAGGAGAACAAATGTATGGTTGTTCTGCCCTTTGATGGGAGCAGCTTCGTGACCCACTGACATGAAAAGCACAGATCCAAGAATAGAGTGGTGCATTAGAAAACCTGCCTCTACGAAAAGTATGTTGCAAACATGACTGATGAGAAACAAAGAAAGGATTGCATTGGTAATACATGAGTATGCAACAATACTGCTGGCAAAACTGTCCATGTAACAGAACTATGTGTAGTATGCCTGGATGAATCTTAGACCCACCTCCCCCTTCAACTGTTGTGTCTGAATCTCTCCTCACAGATGGATAATGCAGTACAAATGGGTTAGAATTGGGGTGTTAAAGTGCTGTTGGGCTGATTAATAATAAATACATCTTTTCTTCCATCTTACTTTGTGAATAGTACCAATAAAATCATAGAGTCCTCCAAGAAGAGCTTTTCATTTTCACACAGTGTCTAATTACAGTACTTGAGTAATACATAATTCATTCAAGTTCATTAAAGGCCCCAAGCTCCCAAGGAGAAGAGATGTATTGTGTTAAGTGCTGCTCCTTCCATCTTAGTGTCAGTGGTCCCAGGGCTGGTGCCAGACTATTTTGCCCCCTAGGCAAGGCGAGCTACTTGCAAACACACACACCCCAAATTGCGCGGAAGTCCGAACGTGTGCGCCGAGTGGAGAGCTGGGACTGGCTCACTTCGATTTGGGACTGAGCCGTCTGGAATTCACCGGGACTTACTTCCGTGCAAACACAACCCGCTATGCAGCCTGGCATCCCGATCCCCTCCACACGTTTACTCGGGGGAATAAGGCTTCCGAGTAAGGAGGCATAGGCGGATTGGGCAATGCTTTCTCGGATGCAAGTCCCATTGATCAGCATGCGCAGGATCGGGAAGCAGGAGAGTTTGCCTTTCGAGGAGTCCACAAGTCCCTAGCTTTCCTGGGGGAAGGGAGAGGGAGTCCCGCTTGCCCACCTGCCTGGACATTGCGAGATGACCCAGTACCCTCTCCTCGGGAGTAAGGCAGAGGCTGGCTTGGGCCAGGGTCGAGCTCACCACATGCTTTTTCTTCTTCTGGCGGCAGTGGCCTCCCGGCTCTGGGAGGGCGGCTTCCAGGCGGAAGTCCGAACGTGGAGCCGCCCCACCCCCCACCCCAGCGTCCCTGTCTTCGCTTCGGATGGGCGGGCACAGGGTGCCACCCCGCCCGCCCAGGCCCAGCTGAATCCTTGGGCCAGGCCAGGTCACAGCCAATAACGCGCGTGAGTTAGCTTGGCGCTCTAGGCAGCCACCTGAGTGGCCTCCATGGTAGCACCAGCCCTGAGTGGTCCTCAGAGTTCCATGTTATGCTTCCTGCTGGGGACAGGGAAGATTGAAACCATCTGTTTAAGTTACATTTTTAGAAGGGGGATTTCACTGTCCAATTAGGAAGGAATCTGGCCCTTTCTACACCTAAGGATTATCCCAGGAAAATGGAGGGATTGGCCCTGCCTGCTCCTGGGATCCCCTGTGTCATTTGGACCATAGCTAGACAGGGTGAAATCCCGCGGTGATCCCCGGGATCGTCCCTGTGCGTTCACAAGATGCACAGGGGATCCCAGGATCAGGGAGGGATGATCTCTCCCTTGCCCCGGGATCTCGCCCTACCCTTTAGGCCCAGTTTTCCCGCAGTCTCGGGCTGAGCCCGAGACTGTGAAACTGGTGGCCAGGCACTGCAGTTTGTCCTGGCTCCTTGCAATTCCTTGCAAGGAGCCGGGACCCACGCATGGGGCACAGAGCTCCTCAGGAGCACTGTGCCCATTGGGGGAGGGGTGGGGAGAGCAGGAAAAGTAATTATTTTTTTTTAAAAAAACAATTACCTTATGTGCATGAGCATTCGTGCGCTGCTGGCCCTTTAACTGGGGGGAAACGGTGGGCACGACACCTCTCCATCTGAGGTCATCGTGCGCCACGTGTGAACTGAGGGGGAGATCTCGCAATGAAAAAATTGTGAGATCTTCACCCCTTCATCCCGCTAGACTGTTAGGTCTAGCTAAGGCCTTGGATGCACAGGGATGAACCCAGGATGATCCCAGGAAAAAAGGCAGGTGTAGACATGGCCACTATCTCCACATCCAGTCTTCCTTGAAAAGGGAGAGTTGGAGTGAAAGTGAAGCGTGGAAACATGTCACCAAATTAGTGTTTCAGTGTAGCTCTGGGGATATTAGTGACACTGATGTAACTGTCATCAGGCACCACAGCAGGTATTAAACATGAATGAATTTGTCATACTTCATTTACCAGCCTTTGACAGATGTGTCCTGTCCTTGAGTGATGTGAACCTGGTACTGGATGTAATACTAGAGAATGCATAATAAATGTGGGCTGAAATTTAGAGGGAGGAGGAAGTCTACAGAGCAAGGAGCAGCTCTGATTTCCCATGGCTAGAATCATAGGTCACTGAGGACATACAAAGGACTGCTGGATGGAGACTGCTCCCAGTGTGGTGTAGTGGCTAAAGTGTCAGACTGGGAGTTGAGAGATCCGGGTTCTAGTCCCCACTCAGCCATGGAAACCCACTGGGTGACTTTGGGCCAGTCACACACTCTCAGCCCAACCCACCTCACAGGGTTGTTGTTGTGAGGATAAAATGGAGGGGAGGACGAGGATAGTGTATGCCGCCTTGAGTTCCTTGGAGGAAAAAAGGTGGGATATAAATGCAATAATTAAATAAATAAATAAATAAATATTTGGAGCCACTGCATAGGGCCATAGGCCTTCCAAAATGCTCTTTTTCTCTTCTCTGAGAAGTGAAAGCATACATTAACCTGTTGTTGTGAAACCCGAATCTGCATGGCTACAATCATGCATAAATCTGAAATATGGTACCTCTGTAAAAAGAAGCCTGTCCAGGGCTGCCGTGGCTATAGAGAAGATGATGACAATGATGATGATGATGATGATGATGATGATTGATTGACTGATTGATTCAATTTATACCCCACCTATCTACAAATACCCTAGGTGACATACAAAGTTAAAACAATTTAAACAAGATAAAACAATCAATAAAATACCATAGGTGGCATAAAAATGTTACAAACAATTTTAAAATCAATAAAACCATACAGCATAAAAACAATATATAACGTTCAGCAATAAGATGCTAAACAGGGAAGGCCTGCAGGAATAACAGAGTCTTTAATGCCTGCTTAAAGACATTCAAAGAAGTCTGCAGGCACATTTCAACCTGCAGGTCATTCCACAGCTGAGGGGCGGCAAAGGAAAAGGTCCCCTGGCATGTGGCTGCCAATCGCACATTAGGCAGTCAGAGCAGATGACCCTCCGAGGACCTTAAGTGGTGGGCTGGAACATAGGGGAGGAGGTGCTCCCTAAGGTACCTTGGACCAAGACCATGTAGGGCTTTAAAGGTAAGAACCAGCTCTTTATATTTTATTATTATTATTATTATTATTATTATTATTATTATTATTATTATTATTATTTATTTATTTATTTATTTATTTATATAGCACCATTAATGTACATGGTGCTGTACAGAGTAAAACAATAAATATTAGGGGTGTGCACGGACCCCCCGCTCGGCTTCACTTGCAGATCCGCCATTTTCTGGATCGGGCCGCTCCGCCCCGCCCCCACTCCGCCCACTTCCGCTCCGCTCCGCTCGGAGCTCCGGATCCGGATCGGAGCTCTGTTTTTTCCCCCCATAGGCTTGCATTGAAAGCTAAAAAATTATACAACTTTTTTTCTGTTCAAGTTAGAAACCTCACGTTTGGCACCATGACACCTCATGGGGCTATACACACGCACGCCAAGTTTCAAAGCAATCCCATCATCCCCTGATTTTTGGGGAATTTTTGAAAATCGGGCACCCCATTCACACCCCTTTCCATAGCTCCATCAATTTGCATGTTAGAAACCTCAAACACGCCACCATGAAAGCTTATCCAGGGATACATACGCACACCGAGACTCAAGGCAGTCCCATCATCCCCTGTTTTTTGGGAAATTTATGAAAATCCAACACCCCTTTCCATAGCTTCGTCAATTTGCACGTTAAAAAAAAACCTCAACTCACCACCATGACAGCTTATCCAGGGATACATACGCACGCCGAGACTCAAGGCAGTCCCATCATCCCCTGTTTTTTGGCGGGGCTTAAACCTGCAAAATTTGGAACTTCCAAAACTCCAAGTGAGCGCAGGAAGGACTTCTCCCCTGAGTCAAAGCCACACACACACAACATCCCTGCGAGGTGGGCAGGGGAGGAGGGAGGGAAGGCAGGCAGGCATGCAGCTGGCATTTCTGGGGGCATAAGGAAGGGAGCCAAGGATAAGCCAGTAATGCATATAAAATGGAATAAATCAATAAATAAACAAAGGAGGGGTGGAATTAAAAGCAGCAGTGTTGCTCAATAAACAGCAAGAAGAATTTTTTAAAAAAGGCTATATCTGTCTTTTACCAGCAATAGGGGGACGTGCCCGGGGGAGGGGGAAGCAGCTGCCAGTTCAACTCAAGACAGCCACCAACAGCTCTGAGATTAAGAAGTAAACACTCACTTCAACTCATAACAGGCATCGCTCCACCACTAAGAAGTAAACGCTCACTTCGACTCATAATAGGCATTGCTCCACCGTTTTACTCTCTTTGGAAGGCTCTAATGGCCTTCCAGTGCAGGAGAGAGTGGGGGCACGTCCACGATGAGATGCCCTAGGGGAGCTCATCCCCTTGCACCACATCTTTTCAGTTGTTCCCCAAAGTTAGGGTGGGTAGCAGTGCTGTGTTTCTATCTCTTATTCTTGGCTTAGTATATGATTTCAGGTTGTGTTTGTGCATTTGGTGGGGCTACTGTTTTAAAAAACACTGGGAAAAGCCCGTTCAGATTAAGAAAGAGAAGTTTCCCAGAATCCCAAGTTACCCGTTTTGCCTATGTCCTCCACTAACTTTGGGATCATGTGATCATGACCGGGAGCTGACTCTGCCCCTCAGCCCTTTGAAAAAGGTATTTTTCCCGCCGATTTTTTAAAAACTTCTAGCGCGCGACCCGCACCACGCAGAAAGTTGAGAGTAGTCTCAAAATGTCCCCCATCCACGACTCTCTGTGCACAAGAATTTTCAGAATGATAGCTTAAAACCAACCCAGTTATGCCAGAGTCTTTCCCTCAATGCAATCCTATGGGCGAAAAGCCGAAAACGCCGTTTGAGCCGCGCGGTTGACCCGATTTTCAAAAAAATATAGCATGCGACCCGCACGATGCAGAGAGGTGAGAGTGGTCTCAAAATGACCCCCATCCACGACTCTCTGTGCACAAGAATTTCCAGAACGATAGCTTCAAAAAGAACGTAGTTATCCGTGATTATTTGCCGCAATGCAATCCTATGGCGAAATGTTTTCAAAATGGCGACCGGAGTGCTCCGCCTGAACTAGGAGCTCCGAAAAATGGTCGCTTCTCTTCGCCTTGCTTCTAGGGGTCCGCGGTCTGCTCCTACTCCGCCTCTGGGTAAGGCGGAGCAGGCCAATCCGCTACTGCTTCTACGCTTCTAATCGGAGCGGATCACACCCCTAATAAATATCAAGACCCTGCCGCATAGGCTTACATTCTAATAAAATCATAATAAAACAATAAGGAGGGTAAGAGAATGCACCAAACAGGCAGTATAAAAGTCAGAACAATTCAAGTTTTTGCCCAGAAATGAATTGGCAGCCAGTGTAAAGATTTTAAAACTGGTGTTACATGGTCTCCATGGAATCTCCTGGAGATGTTACCATTGCAGCTTGGCTCAGTCCATTTTCCTGCCTCTGATAAACCTCGTGATGCCACTTACGCACTCCTTGGCACGCAAAGATCTGTGTCAAGGGTGAGGAATCTGTGCCCCTACAGATGTTGCTGGACTCCAACTCCCATAAGCCACAGCCAGCATGAGCCAATCATCATGGACAATGGGAATTGTAGTCCCGCATCAACTGGAGGGCCACAGCATGCACCCCCACTCCCATTATACAGGTCCCAACATTGCACATTTCTCATAAATTATCATGCCTTAGTATAGAACTCCCAGCATAGTTCTCAACATCCATAATTGTCACAGAGGCCTCAACTTCACCGGGCGAAATCCCGGGGCGAACCCCGGGATCGTCCCTATGCGTCCACATGATGCACAGGGGATCCCGGGATCAGGGAGGGATGATCCCTCCCTGGCCCTGGGATCTCGCCCTCCACTTTGGGCCTGCTTTTTCTGCAGTCCTGGGCTGAGCCCGAGACCACGGAACATGTGGCCCATTGCGGTGGCTTGACCCAGCTCCATGCGATTCCTCACACAGAGCTGGGAGCTGCACACAGGGCATAGCACTCCTCAGGAGCACTGCACCCATTGGGGGTAGGGTGGGGGGAGCGGTGAAATTAAATTATTTTTTTAAAAAACCTTACCTTTGCACAGCACCGTTTGTGCGCTCCATCTTCTTTTTTAAAAAAATGGTGGGTGCGACCTCTCTTCCTGAGGTCATCGCGCCTCACATGTAAACGGAGGAGGGATCTCGCATTAATCACAACACAAGATCTTCCCTCCTCTGTCATGAGATAGAAGGTAGGTCTAGCTAAGCCCTAACAAATGGTTATTCAGGTTTGTGGAAATGAAGTGCATTGTTCCCTGGCCAAAAACTACTGAACCGTTCCACATTTTCAATGAATTGCCCAGCAACTCAGTGGACGTGGATACCAGAAGGCCTGGCAATGTTGTTACATCATGCCATTGAGCTATAACGGGGAGTGAAACACAGGGATGTCATGGTAATCTGGCAGGATTGATTTCCTATAGGGTTGTTATGCTCAGATCTCTGAAAGGATGCGGCAAGATTCCAGACATTGGGTTTAACATTAGCAACAACTTCATTCAACTTTTTCTGAAGTGGGTTAACTTTAAATGTAACCAAAAGCTCACCCACTCTAATGCAGGTGCTTTCTCAGACTGAGGTAGGAGGGCTCAGATCTTTTTTTCCTCAGCGTTTTCTGGGCACATTCTCCTGCCTCAGGGCCTTTGGCTAGCCTTCCTCCTATTGATGGTCCCTCACAGCACTCATACTGATGTGCCTAGGAAAACCAACCTGCATCATCAACCCCAGGCCTTGCAGCTTTGCATGGCAGGTCTCCAGTGGAGAGCCTTTTCCTATCCCAGCCTTCCTCAACCTAGTGCCCTTCAGATGTTTTGGACTATAAATCCCAGAATTCCTAATCATTGTCCATGCTGGCTGATGAGAGTTGAAATCCCAGATGACCCTGTTGGGTTAAGCTGCCCTATCCCTACAGGGAGGAGTTCAGGGATCAGCAAAAGCTCTCAGCAGGCCATAGGACTGACTCTCCATGGCTTGCCTATGGGCTGTCAGTTGCCTGCATGTCATCTAACCTAAAGGTGCAACTTCAATTCTTATTGTGTCCAAAAAAAAATTATACAGGGACTCTGCTTGGAAAATTGGGGGGGGGGGGAAATGCCTGCAGACCATAGAAAATGTCTATGGTAGATGGAAATGGCAGTCAGCCTCTATGGTCACTGCCATTTTTTCTTGGTTTTTTGCTGAAACGAGGGAGGCTCGGAAGACGGCAACAAGGGAGAGGGCCTTCTCTGTAGTAACCTCCCAATTTTTGAATGATCTATACAACAGGGCCTGCCTGGCACCAACATTGCTGTCTTTTTGGTGCCAGTATGAGACTTTTCACTTTTCTTGGGCATTTAGCAATATGCAATGAGCTTCACTGATCCAGGATCTGTTTTTAGGTTTGGCTGACAGCTTAAAGTTGTTTATAGTTGTTTTTAGATGCATGTTTTTGTGTATGTTGCATGTTTTTATTGTTTTAAATTTTGTATATCATTTTTAATTGTTTTAATCTTTTGTAAACTGCCCAGAGAGCTTCAGCTACAGGTCAGTATAGAAATGATGATGATGATGATGATGATGATGATAATAATAATAATAATAATAATAATAATAATAATAAAAAAATACCCATGGGTTGGGTGACCATATGCCCGGATTTGCCTGGACATGTCCGGAAAACCTGCCCCCAGGCGGGATCCGGGGCGTAGATTTCAAAATCCACCCCAAATGTCCGGGAAAATCACGGTCCTGGCCAAGGCCTGCATTGCTGGGGGGGGGATAGCTGGGAGACCTATTATCCGAGAACGGGCCTCGCAGCCCCCACCCCTCAGCAATGCCCTCCCCTTCTCCTCTGTGCTGACGCACGTGTGCCAGCACAGAGGAGAAGGCCTGCATCACTGGGGGGGAGGAGCTGGGAGACCCATTCTCCGAGAGCGGGCCTTGCAGCCCCCGCCTCCCAATGACGCCCTCCCCTTCTCCTCTGTGCTGATGCACGCGCGCCAGCACAGAGGAGAAGGCCTGCGTTGCTGGGGAGGAGGAGCTGGGAGACCCGTTCTCGGAGAACGGGTCTCCCAGCTCCCTCCCCCAGCGATGCTGAGCCGTCGCCGGGCGGGCTGGAGGCCTTGTTTCTAGACTTCTGGGAACGGGTCCTCCAGCTCTGCCTCCCAGCACCCAGGCCTGCAGCCGCGGCCAGCACGCATGGGGTGCACCTCAGCTGGGCCCGGGCTTCTTCCCAGCACCCTGGCCTGCAGCCGCGGCCAGCGCACACGGGGTGCGCCTCGACTGGGCCCAGGCTTCCTCCCAGTGCCTGGGCCTGCAGCCGCGCCCGGTGCACAGGGTGGGGTGGGGAGCTTGAGTCAGATCGGCTCAGGCTTCCTGGAGGGATGCATTCTCAGACTTCTGAGAACAGCTCCGCTCCCCTCCCCTCCCTGCTTCGAGCGGAACCAAGGTGGACAAAGCAGCAGCCCGGTTCAGTTCATCAGGAAACAAGGTACGTGGCTGTGGTGGGCTTGCTTCCTCCCTCCTGCTTTTTATGGTTTTAAATTTTGTGTATTTGTTTTTAACATTCACTGTTTTAAACTTTTGTAAACCACCCAGAGAGTTTCGGCTACGGGGCGGTATATAAATGTAAATCATCATCATCATCATCAACAACAACAACCCTGTGAGGTGGGTTGGGGAGTTTGTGACTGGCCTAAAGTCACTCCATGGCTGAGTGGGGACTAGAACCTGATTCTCCCAGCTGCCAGTCCAACACTTTAGCCACTACACTGCACTATGATGATGTTGATGATGATGCCTTGGGTGAGTAAGTATTGTATTTTTGATATTATTTTATTGTTTGCCTTGGGGGGTGTTGCTGTAGATTTTTATTATTTTGCCTTTGGTGAGTGTGGGATGGATTTATCCCCCACCCCCAGTTAAGTATGTGTGGAGTTTTGGTTTTTTTTAGATTGTCTTTGGGAGGGTGTGGAGTTTTTTCCATGCTGGGTGAGTGTGTAGGGGTGTGTGGATTTTAATTTTTATTGTCTTTGATGAGCATATGTGAGGTGTGTATTGCTGTTGTTATTTTACCTTGAGTGTGTGTGAATGAATTTTTATTTTTGACTTAAGGCTCATCTACACCAAGCAGGATATTCCACTATGAAAGCGGTACATAACATGCAGGATCTACACTACTGCTTTATAGTGGTATTGAAGTACACTGACAACTGTTGGGGCCCATTGACATGTACCATATACTGCTTTCACAACTGCTTTTATAATGTAATATCTTGCTTGGTATAGATGTGTCATGGGCCCCAACAGTTGTCAGTGCACTTCAGTACCACTATAAAGCAGTAGTGTGGCTCTTGCCTTTTATACACCACTTCCATACCACTTTCATAGTGTTATATCCTGCTTGGTGTAGATGAGCCCTATGTCTTTGAGATTATGGTTATTTTACAGCATGGCTTTCTTTTTATTGTACTAGATTTTTCTGCTTCATTTGTTCAGTGGTAGCAGTATTAGGGTGACCATATGAAAAGGAGGACAGGGTTCCTGTTAGGGGTGTGCACGGACCCCCCGATCTGCTTCTCTTCCAGATCTGCAATTTGCGGATCGGGCCGCTTCGCTCCACCCCGCTCCGCCTATAGTCCGCTCCGCTCCGGATCCGGATCAGAGCTCCGCTTCCCCCCCCATAGGCTTGCATTGAAATCCAAAAAAGTCTACAACTTTTTTTCTGTTAAAGTTAGAAACCTCAAGTTTGGCACTATGACACCTCATGGACATATACACAAGCATGCCAAGACTCAAACCAATCCCATCATCCGCTGATTTTTGGGGAATTTATGAAAATCGGACACCCCAGTATCTCAGGGATTTAAAGCTGCGTACAGTAGGGCCATTTCAAAGGAAATCCCAATATGCCATGAATTGGGGAGTAGAGATAAACCTAAATATGAATCTTCTTCCACACTTGAAAAATTGATTTAGAACTTCCAAAAGTCTAAGTGAGCGCAGGAAGGACTTATCCCCTGAGTCAAAGCAAGACACAAACCATCCCTGCGAGGCGGGCAGGGGAGGAGGGAGGGAAGGCAGGCAAGCAGCAGACATTTCTGGGGGCATAAGGAAGTGAGCCAAGGATAATTTCAAAGCCAGTAATGCAAACCATCCCTGTGAGGTGGGGGAGCAGCACAGAGAGAAGCCTTTTCTTTTGCATCCCATAACTACTAGGAGGCTAGGAGTAAAGCTTTGTGATCCTTGTGTCAGAGTTGATTGACTGTACTGTGATCACAGCCATTACTAAACAACAAAATAATAATGTTAATAATAGCAGTACTAATTAATATTAATTGCAATAATAACAACAACAACAATAAGGAGTTTAACCACAATGAAAGCCTGCCTGACTTCACTGAAGTGGAAAAGCCAGGAGAGCTTGGGCTATGGGGTGTAAAATGGAATAAATAAATAAAGGAGGGGTGGAATTAAAAGTAGCAGTGCTGCTGAATAAACAACAAGAAGAATTTTTTTTAAAAGGCTCTGTCTGTCTTTTACCAGTAAGAGGGAAGTGGACGTGCCCAAGGGGAGGGGGATTAAGAAGTAACCTTTCACTTCAACTCATGACAGGCATTAGCTTCAGCACAGGGCACGTCCACATGCCCTAGGGGACCTCATCCCCTTGCACCACATCTATTCAGTTGTTCCCCAAGGTTAGGGTTCGTAGTAGTGCTGTGTTCCCCAAGGTTAGGGTTGGTAGTAGTGCTGTGTTTCCTATCTGTTATTTATTTGCTTAGTATATGATTTCAGGTTGTGTTTGTGCATTTGGTGGGGCTACTGTTTTAAAAAAACACTGGGAAAAGTCCGTTCAGACTAAGAAATAGAAGTTTCCCAGGATCCCAAGTTACCCATTTTGCCTATCCCCTCCTCCAACTTTGGGATCATGTGATCATGACCGGGAGTTGACTCTGCCCCTCAGCACTTCAAAAAGGTACCTTTTCCCAGTTTTTTAACATATTTTTTCAAAAAATTATAGCAAGCGAACCGCAGCACACAGAGAGCTGAGAGTAGGCTCAAAATGACCCCCAGCCACGACTCTCTAAGCACAAGAAGTTTCAGAAAGATAGCTTAAAAAACAACACAGTTATCCCCTTTTCTTTTCTGCAATGCAATCCTATGGGCGAAATTTTTCAAAATGGTGATCGGAGCGCTCTGCGGAAAGAGAATCGCTTTGCCTATGGGCGCTTCTCTTTGCCGAGCTTCTACGGGTCCCCGGTCCACTTCTACTCTGCCTCTGGGCAAGGCGGAGCAGGCCAATTCGCTTCGGATTCTCCGATTCTAATCGGAGCGGAGCACACCTCTAGTTCCTGTATCTTTAACAGTTGCATTGGAAAGGGAATTTCAGCAGGTGTCATTTGTATATATGGAGAACCTGGTGAAATTCCCTCTTAAGCACAACAGTTAAAGGTGCAGGAGATATACTAGAGTGACCAGATTTAAAAGAGGGCAGGACACCTGCAGCTTTCACTGTGGTGATGAAGAGGAAATTTCACCAGGTTCCCCATATATACAAATGACACCTGCTGAAATTTCCTTTTCAATACAACTGTTAAAGATACAGAAGCCCTGTCCTCCTTTTCATATGGTCACCCTAAGCAGTATGCTGAATCTGTATGAATATGAGTGATGGGGATAGAGTGTTAAATGTTAGAAAGGTGAGACTATGGACATCCAGTGAAGGATTTTGTCAAAAAAGATATTTGAGGGAAGGGGAGACTGTATCACACAGAATATAGCAAAAGCTCAGTACAGCAGAAGCTACAAAAGTAGGTGTGAGTGAAGTTAATTTCAGATACACTGAGTGTCTCACTTGTTCTTTATTCCAGTGATTTTAACATTAAGATGTTATGTAGAACAGGTTTGTCTTAATTGTGTGGTGTGAAATCAGACATGTGACCAAGGCTATGTTTGGGTGGGAATGCCCCCTTGGGGGCTGGACGTGTTGGTGAGCATGCCCCCTTGGGGGCTGGACTTGTTGGTGGGAACGCCCCCTTGGGGGCAGCCATGTTGTCCTCCGTTTTGGTTTCCAAAATACGGTCACCCTACCCATGGGGTTCTCATCATATGACCTGGGAACCACCATGGACACCTGTTAATCATCTTGCAGAAGTTGGTTAGCGGAAGTGAGTAGTCTGCCCACTGTAGGATGGGAACTCTCCTGACACAAGACACGCTAAACCCGCAATGAATTGCTCAAAAATGTGATCCACTGTGGTTTGGCATGTCTTGTGGGACTGGTAAATGCTCATTTCATTCTGCCTTTTGTTTTGTTTTTTGTTTTTTTCCTCTGCTAACTGTCTTTTCACCAGAGGCAACAATATCAAATAATTCCCACTTAACAGGCACTCCCTTGTGCCCAGAAGATAGAGCTCCTAAATCTGACCACGTTTGGAGTTGCTACTACCAGTTCACCCTAAAAGCCCCAAAGGAGGCCAAGAATGCTGCCATTTTTAACAACAGGATTGTGTAATGGGAGAAATCAGGATGAATGCTAGAATCTCCAGGGCAATGGGGCTCCACTTGTCTTTAAAGCCAATGGTACTATTATAGTGCTGAAACAGTAATAAAGCCTACAGATAATACTGAAAAGGGTAGATCTTGATGTTAAATTTCCGGAATACCCAGAGTGAGTCAACCCTTCAAAAAATTTAGTGTCTCAAGCATAGGAAATCTATCAAAACCTCTTGCTGACAGCAATGAAATGTCATTAGCAGCTAGTTTTTCAGCTGTCGTAATCTGAAAGCGGGAGCGGAGGGGGAGTGAGTCTCCTTACATAACCTTATGAGAAATGTTGAAAAAACAGCACTGAGAAGGAAACGATTGTGATCTAACACTCCATATCCAGATCATATTGTAATTAAAACTTGTGAGGGTCATTTCATCAGCAGTAAGGCCATCTCTAGCCTGGAGCACTTTTGATCTCTTTAATGGCAAGCTAGAAGAAGATTATCAGGTCTAATTTATTTCAGGAGTGTGAATGGCACTGATTTCATGCGGAGAGAATTAAGAGGGAAATGAGCAAAATGTCAGATGGATGCTACTGCCTGAAATTTACTTTGTTTGAAATGGCAACTATTTTCCACAACAGTTAACTGTTACACACTAGGAGTGTGCACGGACCCCTCGATCCGCTTCTCTTCCAGTTCTGCAATTTGTGGATCAGGCCACTTCGCTCCGCCCCCGCTCCACCTATAGTCCACTCTGCTCCGCTGCGGAGCTCCGGATCCGGATCAGAGCTCCGCTTTTTCCCCCCATAGGCTTGCATTGAAATCCAAAAAAGTATACAACTTTTTTCTGTTAAAGTTAGAAACCTCAAGTTTGGCACCATGACACCTCATGGACTTATACACACGCATGCCAAGACTCAAGCCAATCCAAGTCTCCCCTGATTTTGGGGGAATTTATGAAAATCGGACACCCCATTTTCAGACATGGACTTTTCTCCGACATTTTGACAGATGAAAAAAATTGAAGTGGACACCCTCACAGATGCCATCTAGATCCACAATCATGCCAAGTTTCAAGCAAATCCCATCATCCCCTGATTTTTGGCAGGGCTCTAACCTCTAACGAACCACCCATAACCCCAATTCACACCCCTTTCGATAGCTCTGTCAATTATCATGTTAGAAACCTCAAACTCGGCACCATCATAGCTTATCCAGGGATACACATGCATGCCAAGGCTCAAGCCAATCCCATCATCCCCTAATTTTGGGGGAATTTATGAAAATTGGGCACCCCATTTGCAGACATGGACTGTTCTCCAACATTTTGACAGATAAAAAAAATTGAATTGGGCACCCTCATAGATGCCATCTAGACCCACAATCATGCCAAGTTTCAAGCCAATCCCATCATCCCCTGATTTTTGGTGGGGCTTAAACCTTTTAACTCACCCCAAATCAAGTCCCATGCTACAACTACGTCAATTTGCATGTCAGAAACCTCACGTTCGGTCCCATGACAGCTTGTCCATGTGTCCACATGGATGCCAAGTTTCAAGCCAATCCCATCATCCCCTGATGTTAGGGGAAGTTTTGAAAATCGGGCACTCCAGTATCTCAGGGATTTAAAGTTGCAATGCAGACAGCTCAATGGGGCCAGTTCAAAGGAAATCCCAACATGCCATGAGATAACCCTAAATCTTCTTCCACACTTGAAAAATGGATTTTGAACTTGAAAAAGTCTAAGTGAGTGCAGGAAGGACTTATCCCCTGAGTCAAAGCAAGACACACACAAACCATCCCTGCGAGGCGGGAAGGGGAGAAGGGAGGGAAGGCAGGCAGGCAGGCAGCATGCATTTCTGGGGGCACAAGGTAGTGCCGCAAGGATGGCTTGAGCACTAATGCATAGCAAACCAACCCGTAAGCGGGCGCAAGGAGGAAGTGAGGCAAAGATGGCTGGTTGTTTCTTTCTAAGCCAGCAGTTACGCATTGAGGGGCACAGAGGAGGACGACTGGGAGCAAGCGTGCCAGAGGATGCTGGGCACGAACCGCAAAGACCATCTCCCAGGCACCAGGCGGGCAGAGCAGGCGAGGAGTCAGTCCTGGCAGATGCCCCACCACAGTAGCACCCTGGGTGGGGGAAAGCAGGCAGGCAGGCAGGCAGCGGGCATTTCTGGGGGTACAAGGAAATGAGGCAAGGATGGCTGGTTTCTAAGCCAGCACTGCAGTTAGTCACACATTGCAAACGCAAACCATCCCAGCGAGTCAGTCACCGAGGAGGAGGACAGGCTAGCAGAGGGGCAGGCAGAGACATTTCATAGATCTAGTATTGGGGAGGAGTCGGTCCCGGCAGATGCCCCACCACAGTAGCACCCTGGGTGGGGGAAAGCAGGCAGGCAGGCGGGCGGGCATGGGTTGGCGGGCCCAGAAAAGCTGGTACCTTGCACAAGTAAGTCATAGATCTGTGGGGGAGTCAGTCCCAGCAGATCCAGCTACCTCACAAGGACGGCTCCCAGGCAGGCGGGCATGGGCAGGTAGGTTATAGCTTATTGAAGCAGTTACTTTGAGTGTGGCAGATGATGCAGGCAATCAACCACACTTTGGTTGGAGCACTAACGTTGCTGGATGATCCACCTCTAAGTGTATAGGTGTTGGATGACCTGGAGAAATCCATCCTCAGCCAGCACCCTCCAAAGGGCAACCAGCGGAGTGCTGGAGTTTTCTGCCTCTTCTCGGTGGCTGTGGCGGTTCTCTGCCCAACCTTGGCGTGCAGCCAGAGCCTGTGCCCAATACCCCTGGACTGTGCTCCTCCTGGGTGGGAGCTCACTACTCAGAAAACTTAAACTGTTCCTATGCACTTCACCCTAAACTTGAAAGGTCGACCGGTCGACTGCTGGAGCTTAGCTCCCTCAACAGGTGAAGTCAATGAATTAAAGTGACAGGTTGCTTCTCAAAGAGGGGTTACAGCGGAAGAGGGGTGGGACGAGACCAGGGAGAGAGGCTCGGCCAGCTGCGCATCCACCGTAGTGGCTGTGCTAAAGTCTCTGAACTGCAAGATGAGTTGAAGTGACAGCTCACTTCTCAGAAAACTTAAACTGTCCGTACGCACTAAGTGGCTGTGCTACGGGAGATCGGTGGACTGCTGGAGTTTACCTCCCTCAACTGGGGAAGTAAATGAGTTGAAGTGACAGCTTGCTTCTCAAAGAGGGGTTACAGCGGAAGAGGGGTGGGACGAGACTGGGGAGAGAGGCTCGACCAGCTTCTGCTACTAATCCTCACCCACATCCTGGAGGAACACAGCATCCACCGCGAAGTGGCTGTGCTAAAGTCTCTGAACTTCAAGAAGAAGTGAAGTGACAGGTTGCTTCTCAAAGAGGGGTTACAGCGGAAGAGGGGTGGGACGAGACCGGGGAGAGAGGCTCGGCCAGCTGCGCATCCACCGTAGTGGCTGTGCTAAAGTCTCTGAACTTCAAGATGAATTGAAGTGAGAGCTCACTTCTCAGAAAACTTAAACCGTCCATACACACTAAGTGGCTGTGCTATGGGAGATCGGTGGACTGCTGGAGTTTACCTCCCTAATTGGGGAAGTAAATGAGTTGAAGTGACAGCTTGCTTCTCAAAGAGGGGTTACAGCGGAAGAGGGGTGGGACGAGACTGGGGAGAGAGGCTCGACCAGCTGCTGCTGCTAATCCTCACCCACATCCTGGAGGACCAGAGCATCCAACACGAAGTGGCTGTGCTAAAGTCTCTGAACTTCAAGAAGAAGTGAAGTGACAGGTTGCTTCTCAAAGAGGGGTTACAGCGGAAGAGGAAGAGGGGTGGGATGAGACTGAGGAGAGAGAAGAGAGCATCCACCGTAGTGGCTGTGCTAAACTTGGTGAACTTCAAGATGAGTTGAAGTGACAGCTCACTTCTCAGAAAACTTAAACTGTCCGTACGCTCTAAGTGGCTGTGCTACGGGAGACCGGTCGACTGCTGGAGTTTACCTCCCACACATTGGGGAAGTCAATGAGTTGAAGTGACAGGTTGCTTCTCAAAGCCATGATTTCAGACAGGAGCACTGTATGCTGCCAGGTGTCTTCTTCTGAGAGGTGGAAGAACAATTAAAGACCAAACAAAGGACTGCTTGTTTGCTGCTGAACCACTGGGCAAAGCTTAAGTAGTGGCTGTGGTGAAGTCAACAACTGCCATGAGTTGCAGTGTGAGGTAGAGTCTCAAAGATAGCACTTGTGGTGAGTGAGTGTACCGAGGACTAGCCCGTTTGATTTTCGCAGCCGGAGAGGCTGCCTGCTTGCCAAGCCTCAAGCCAATCCAAGGCTCCCCTGATTTTGGGGGAATTTTTGAAAACTGGACACCCCAGTATCTCAGGGATTTAAAGCTGCAAAGAGGGGCCAGTTCAAAGGAAATCCCAACATGCCATGAGATAACCCTAAATCTTCTTCCACAC
Source organism: Elgaria multicarinata webbii (assembly GCF_023053635.1). NCBI lineage: Eukaryota > Metazoa > Chordata > Lepidosauria > Squamata > Anguidae > Elgaria > Elgaria multicarinata. The sequence goes on from NC_086174.1 coordinate 145,363,031, forward strand.
CAGAAAAATGGATTTTGAACTTGAAAAAGTCTAAGTGAGCGCAGGAAGGACTTCTCCCCTAAGTCAAAGCAAGACACACACAAACCATTCCTTCGAGGTGGGCAGGGGAGAAGGGAGGGAGGGAAGGCAGGCAGGCAGGCAGGCAGGCGGGCAGGCATGGGCCTGTGGGCACAAAGGAGCTGGTACCATGCACAAGTATGCCCTAGATCTCGGGGGAAGTCAGTCCCAGCAGATCCAGCTACCTCACAAGGACGGCTCCAAGGCAGGCAGGCATGGGCAGGCAGGCGGGCAGGCAGGCAGGCAGGCAGGCAGGCGGGCAGGCATGGGCCGGTGGGCAAAAAGGAGCTAGTACTTATTAAAGCAGTTACTTTGAGTGTGGAAGATTTGTGTGCAGGCTTGGAGCATTAATGTTGCTGCTGGATGCAAAGTGGAAGTGTCGGATGACATGGAAAAACCAAGCCTGAGCCAGAACCTTCCAAAGGGCAACCCATGGACTGCTGGAGTTTTCCTCCTGTTCCCGGTGGCTGGGATGGGTCTCAGCTTCTCAAAGCCATGGCACTGGTGCGTATGCACTGCAGCTTCTCCTACGAGAGCTGTCCCAAGGACGACCGGTGCACTGCTGGAGCTTAGCTTCTTCTCACAGGGGAAGTAAATGAGTTGAAGTGACAGCTTGCTTCTCAAAGAGGGGTTACAGCGGAAGAGGAAGAGAGGTGGGATGAGATTGAGGAGGGAGAAGAGAGCATCCACCGTAGTGGCTGTGCTAAAATGTCTGAGCTTCAAGATGAAGTGAAGCGAGAGCTCGCTTCTCAGAAAAGTTAAACTGTCCATATGCACTAAGTGGCTGTGCTACGGGCGATCGGTGGATTGCTGGAGTTTACCTCCCACACATAGGGGAAGTCAATGAGTTGAAGTGACAGCTTGCTTCTCAAAGCCATGGCACTGGTTCATGCAATGCAGCTTCTCTGTCCCAAGGGCGACTGGTGCACTGCTGGAGCTTACCTCCCGTACATAGGGGAAGTCAATGAGTTGAAGTGACAGGTTGCTTCTCAAAATCAGCAGACTGGTCGAGTAGTCCATCTGATCCCTGAGCTCTCCAAAGGGCGACCCGTGGACTGCTGGAGTTTACCTCCCTCAATTGGGGAAGTCAATGACTTAAAGTTTCAGGTTGCTTCTCAAAGCCATGAACGTTACTGAGGAAGAGGGGTTGGATGAGACTGCAGAGAGAGCCTTGGCCAGCTGCTGCTCCTCATCACCCACATCCTGGAGGACCACCGCCTCCACAATAGTGGCTGTGCTGAAGTCAGTGACTTCCATGAGTTGCAGTGTCAGGTCGCTTCTCAAAGCCAACACTAACTCATTGTGGTGAGTGAGGCGAGGACTATCCTGTTTCATTTTCGCAGTGAGACAGGCAGCCACAGTCACACACACAACCACACACACAATGACGAACTCTGCCTACAGCTTTTGCACAGAGGCTCATGAGTTGAAGTGACAGGTTGCTTCTCAAAACCATAGTTCTGGATCAGGAGTACCTCTTCCACTCCCAGAGCACTCCAAAGGGTGACCTGTGGACTATTGCAGTTTACCTCCCGCAATTGGGGAAGTGAATGAATTAAAGTGTCAGGTTGCTTCTCAAAGCCATGAACGTTACCGAGGAAGAGGGGTTGGATGAGACTTCCATGAGTTGCAGTGTCAGGTCGCTTCTCAAAGCCAACACTAACACATTGTGGTGAGTGAAGCGAGGACTATCCTCTTTCATTTTCGCAGCGAGAGAGGCAGCCACAGTCACACACACAACCACACACAATGACAAACTCTGCCTACAGCTTTTGCAGAGACTCATGATGCCCACCAGGCATGAAGTATTCTCCTTTAGGGGAAGATTCAGCCTGGCAGTGCCTGCTACGTCTACTGTGGTAGTAAGGAAGAGATAGCCTGAATTAGTGAACTGAATTGTAGAAGGACTACAGCCTGCCTGCCTGTATGTAAGACGAAGAAGGCATGACCTTACTGAGAGAGACGAATTGAATGATTCAGAGTTGATGTTGTGAACTGAAACGCAGCCACTAAATAATGAAATAAATAATAATAATAATAATAATAATAATAATAATAATAATAATAATAATAATAAAAGCCTGTCTGCCTGAACTGTAGTCTGCCTGCCAACCGAAGGAGGGGTGGAATTAAAGGGAGGGGAGCCTGCCTGTCACTCCCACGAGGGCTTGAGGGTGGGGTATCCCAGCAGGGGCAGATTGCCCTTCAGAAAGACCAGCTGCTCCACCAAGTCCGGCTCCAAGCGAGAGCGGTGAGGGGTCACTATGTCGCCCACCATAGAAAACACCCTCTCGCTTGGAACACTGGTGGGTGGGCAGCTGAGTCGATCGCTGGCCACCCGTGCCAGGTCCGGCCAAATCTAGCGGTGGGATGACCAGTAGGTCAGGGGGTCCGTGGAGCACTCCTCCATGGGCTCTACCAGGTAACGCTGCACGGCGGTTGCAGCGTCATTCTGGCCGGTGGCTGGGGAGGGTCTCTGCCCCACCACGGCATGCAGAGCCTGTGCCCAAAACCCCTGGCCTGTGCTCCTGCTGGGAGGGATGCAGGTGAGGCTGCTGCTGGTGCTGCTGGTGCTGCCGCTGCGGGGAGTGGTGGCCTGCTCCTCTGCCTCACTCTGCCCCACCCTCTTGGCCTGTGCCGCCCGCACTTCACCCACCAGCATTTCCACCCAGTGCTGCCTGGTATTTGGCCCACAAAGCCCATCCTTCACACGAGGGTCACACATGGCTGCCAACATGTAGACCCTGTCTGTTTGGATGGGCTCCAGCCTCTGCGTCAGGCCGTCCCTCAGCCTAGTCACCGCTTCGCTTACCTCGGGCTCGAAGCGCCTGCCGGTGACGGGATCCTTGTACTCCAGAAACTCGCCCATCTGTTTCTGGAGATGCCTGCATACATGGATCACCTGGCTGATGAGGGCAGAGCTAGTGCTCAGGGTCTCGGTGGCCTCAAGGAACGGCTTGAGGACCACCACCAGCTGGGACATGGCGTCCCACTGCTGCTTGCCCAGGGCTGGGTGGACGCCCATGTCCCTGACCCTGAACAAGTCGTGGATGGCACGCTGTTGCTCCACCATACGCTCCAGCATCAGTTAGGTGGAGTTCCAGCGTGTCACCACGTCTTGCACTGGCCTGTGCTGCGGGAGATTCAACTCCTCCTGCTTCTTGACTGCCCTTGACGCTGAGGTGGAAATGCCCTGCCACCTTTCTGCAGCTCTCCAGGAGGTTATGGATACCGGCCCATCCCAAGGCCATCCCTCACCACCAGGTTCAAGACGTGTGCAATGCAGCGGACGCCCTCGAATCTGCCGTCGCGCACCGCCTTCACCATGTTGGCTCCCCCATCCGTGACCATGTAACCGTGGGTGAGCTTCTGCCCAGCTAGCCACCCATCCACCATGCAGTTCATGGCCTCCGTAATCTCCCCTGCCATGTGGGACTGGTCCATCACTTGCATATGGAGGAGGGCCCAGCAGTAGCCCTCCTTGCCAGTCCCTCTAGTGCTGGATGCTTCCTGCCCCACGCCTGCCCACCAGTGAGCCATCAGGGACAGGTAAGCGTGCGCTCCGCCCTCGCTGGACCAAATGTCTGAGGTGAAGTGCACCATCCGTGCCTCTGCCTGGCACAGACGACCCAGCACTAACTCCCTGCAGGAACGGTACAGGGAAGGCACCACCTGCCTGCTAAGGGTGGTGCAACACGGCAGCTTATAGTATGGAACCACAAGCGCCATCAGCCTCTTGAAGCCTGCGTTGTCGACGAGGCTGACTGGCTGGTCGTCCAACGCCACCATCTCACCGATGCAGGTGGTGATCTGGGTGGGCATTGGAAAACGCCATCTTGTGGCTCCATACTTCCCCCACCCCATGTCCTCCAGGGTTGCCTGCCCCTCGTGGTGATGGGAGATGGAGAGCTTAGAATGGCAGTGCCAGCAGCAGCAGCAGCCTTCGGCTTTCCCCTGGAACCAGTCACCTTGGAAGTGCCCACCTCTTTCCCCAGCAAGATCGACTGGTGCTGCCTCTGAAGATGCATCTTCAGGCTGCTGGTTCCATAATGCCCTGTAGCTGAACCCCTGCTTAGGGTGACTTTGCAGTGGTGACAGACAGCAAAGCGGGGATCCACTCCCACCTCATAGTGGTCCCACACTATACTTGTCTTTCGCTTCCGTGGTGACACCAATTGCCCGCCTGAGCATTCTGGTGTCGCCACAGAAACAGGGGTTACAGCGGAAGAGGTGTGGGATGAGACTGGGGAGAGAGCCTCAGCCTGCTGCTGCTCCTCCTCAGCACCCACATCCTGGAGGACCACCGCCTCCTCCTCCTCCTGCCCCTCCACTGTGCTGAGGACCTCATCTAGGAGGTCTGGAGACAGGTCCATCAGCGGGCTCGTGGGCTCAAACAATAATGAAGGCGTTGGGGATACTCCTCCTCCTCTTCTAATGGCACTGCTGCCACCTGCCTCTTATCAATCAATCCTTTATTTACAGTCAATAGACCAGAAAAAGAAATGTACAGTTATTTCAAGCAAAAGGTCAATAAGATAACCTAAAAATAAAACATATCATTAGTAATACATTTTAATACATAAAAATCAAGGGTAAAAGGGAGTAAGATCAGAGCAAGGATGGGACATGTATTAACATTAGATCTTGAACAGAACATAGGAGGAAAATTCAAGCAATCATATGTGGTCTGAGGAGAATGGCCAGATTCAGAAACTTGGCAACCTGTATAGTAATTGATTTATTTTGGCCCTGGAGGAGGCTAACCATCAGGGTCTCTGGGGAGCGGCCAGGCAAAGCCTGTATAATAGGATGTATCAGCTCTTTTCTGATATCGTCATAGAAGCTACAGAAAAACAGGACATGGGTAATGGTTTCTACTTCAATTTCGTTACAAGGGCAGCATCTTTTGCATAAAGGAATTTTTTTAAATCTACCTTCCATCAACCTGGAAGGAAGGGCATTAAATCTCGCCAAGGTAAAAGCCCTCCTATACTTGGGAATAGTCAACCAGCATAAATATGGAGGACCATCTTTATTAGTGTATCTAGTTAGGCCTAATGAGTATGGGGAGCATGGGCCACAGGCAGGTCCCTGTAGTTCCTGCCGATCAATATCCGCTAATCGCTGTTTAACAATCGATTTAGCCTTTGCTAGGTCCATTAGTAGCAGATGAGGAGGCGAGAGCCCGCTAGTGCAGATTTGTTCTTCAATCGTTTTTGCCCAGCGGGATTTACCAGTGTCCAGCAGGATCAGTGAGAGTAGAGAATTAGAAGTAGTGGCTAAGTGGCAACGAAGCCAAAAGTATATAGTGTAGGTCCACGCTAGACAATTAAGCGAATTAAGTCCTGCTTCCAAATTTAAAACCGCACCAGAAACACATTTTGGGGGCCCAAATATTAACCTTAGAAAGAGGTGTTGGATACATTCAAAAGATCCTTTGTATTAAGGTAGCCAGATTGGTGACCCAAACAGAGTCTGGGACACCGTTTTGGCTCAAAAAACCCGAATGGTTGCTGGTAGAAATTTCCCACCCTTTGTGTAGTGAAACCGAGCAAGCGCACCAGCTGCCTGCTCGGCCTTGGTCTTTACATGCTTAACATGGGTGCCCCAGTTTAGGGTTTCCCGAAACCAAATCCCCAGGTATTTATAGGAATCAACCTGGGAGATTCTCTTCCCCCCTATAGTCCAGGTCAATTTAATCTTCCTCTTACTGAAGACCATCACTTTGGATTTAAAGTTATTGATTGTTAAAGAGTTCTTCTCACAAAAGTCTACAAAGCCGTTCATTAGGCGTTTAAGACCCAAACGTGTTTGTGATATCAGGACGGCATCATCAGCATATAGGAGGAGTGAGACTGGGGTTGAGCCGATTTTAGGCGGATGAGATTGGATTTTCGCTAGCGAGTTGGGAAGATCAACTAAATACAGATTAAATAAAGTAGGTGCCAGGATGCAACCTTGTCTGACGCCTTGTTTGGCAGCAATCTCATTAGTAAGATGACCATACTTGCTGTATCGCACTTGGATTAAATTATTATGGTATAATGATTGGATCAAGCATAAAAGTCTACTTTCAATAGAGAGATGTTTTAGTTTCCTCCAGAGGTGGGGCTGAGAGATTGAATCGAATGCAGATTTTAAATCCATAAAGGCAGCAAAAAGTTTGCCGCCCTTTGGGGCAGTATATTTATATGCCATGTGGGCCAGAACTTGACAGTGGTCAAGAGATGAGCATCCAGATTTAAACCCAATCTGTTCTCTTCCCAAGATATTCTTTTCACTGATCCAGGCTTTTAACTTATCATTTAGGAAACTTGCATAAATTTTCCCCACAATGGATAGTAGGCTGATGGGACGATAGTTATGTGGGTCGTCTTTAGGGCCCTTTTTGTGTATTGGAACAACAAATGCTTTCAGCCAGGTCACTGGAACTACTCTGGTTTTGTTTATTAGGGAGAAGAGAGATGATAAAAGAGCTGACCACCATCCAATGTTACATTTCAGCATTTCAGGGGGGATGCCGTCAGGTCCTGGTGCCTTGCCTGGCTTTAGCCGTAAAATTAGATCCTCTACCGTGGTATAGTCCACGTTTGGCCATTCAGGAGTGTCTGGAGGCAGAGTGGGCGCAAGGTTTAGCATATCACAGTTCCCACAGACCGCTCAGAAGTGGGGCTCCCAGATCTCAGGGGGAACATGACAGTCGCCACTTCCATTACAGTTACCTAGGGCGCCTGACACTATTTGCCAAAAAGAGTTCATGTTATTGGAAATAGAGGCCGCTATCAGCATTTCCCAGATTTCTTTATCTGCCTCATTTTTCTTCTGTTGAAGAAGTTTTTTATAATCCTTTTTTAGTTCATAATATAATCTAGGTAATCGGGGATCGTTGTTCTCTCGATATGAACGGTAAACCCCCTGGATTTCTCTTCTTAGTTGGGCACATTCTCTGTCGAACCACTTTTTAGACTGGTGTCTTGTACCATTTAGATTGGTGGCATTTCTATAAAGTATAGGGTACAGCGTTTGAGACAGCTCTTCATAAGCAAGCATACCACTTTCAGGGGACGTAGCTTCAATAATACGATTAAAGATGTTTAGAGTAGGGGTGTGCACAGACCCCCCGCTCCGCTTCACTTGCAGATCCGCCATTTTCCGGATCGGGCCGCTCCGCCCCGCCCCCGCTCCGCCCACTTCCGCTCCGCTCCACCCGGAGCTCCGGATCCGGATCCGGAGCTCCGTTTCCCCCCCCCATAGGCTTGCATTGAAAGCTAAAAAATTATACAACTTTTTTTCTGTTCAAGTTAGAAACCTCATGTTTGGCACCATGACACCTCATGGGGATATACAGACGCATGCCAAGTTTCAAAGCAATCCCATCATCCCCTGATTTTTGGCGAATTTTTGAAAATCGGGCACCCCACACACAACATCCCTGCCCGGTGGGCAGGGGAGGAGGGAGGGAAGGCAGGCAGGCATGCAGCTGGCATTTCTGGGGGCATAAGGAAGTGAGCCAAGGATAAGCCAGTAATGCATATAAAATGGAATAAATCAATCAATAAACAAAGGAGGGGTGGAATTAAAAGCAGCAGTGTTGCTCAATAAACAACAAGAAGAACTTTTTTTAAAAGGCTATATCTGTCTTTTACCAGCAATAGGGGGACGTGCCCGGGGGAGGGGGAAGTAGCTGCCAGTTCAAGGCACTGACAGCCACAGCTCTGAGAAGAAGTAAAACGCTCACTTCGACTCAGAACAGGCATTGCTCCACCACTGAAAAGTGACCATTCACTTCAACTCATGATAGGCATTGCTCCACCGTTTTACTCTCTTTGGAAGGCTCTAATGGCCTTCCAGTGCAGGAGAGAGTGGGGGCACGTCCACGATGAGATGCCCTAGGGGAGCTCATCCCCTTGCAGTTGTTCCCCAAGGTTAGGGTGGGGAGCAGTGCTGTGTTTCTATCTCTTATTCTTGGCTTAGTATATGATTTCAGGTTGTGTTTGTGCATTTGGTGGGGCTACTGTGTTAAAAAACACGGGGAAAAGCCCGTTCAGATGAAGAAAGAGAAGTTTCCCAGAATCCCAAGTTACCTGTTTTGCCTATGCCCTCCTCCAACTTTGGGATCATCATGACCGGGAGCTGACTCTGCCCCTCAGCCCTTTGAAAAAGGTATTTTTCCCGCCGATTTTTTAAAAACGTCTAGCCCGCGACCCGTACAATGCAGAAAGTTGAGAGTGGTCTCAAAATGACCCCCATCCACGACTCTCTGTGCACAAGAATTTTCAGAACGATAGCTTAAACCCCCCCCAGTTATCCCCGATTCTTTCCCTCAATGCAATCCTATGGGCGAAAAGCCGAAAACGCAGTTTGAGCCGCGCGGTTGACCCGATTTTCACAAAAATATAGCCCGCGACCCGTACGATGCAGAAAGTTGAGAGTGGTCTCAAAATGACCCCCATCCACGACTCTCTGTGCACAAGAATTTCCAGAACGATAGCTTAAACCCCCCCCCAGTTATCCCCGATTCTTTCCCTCAATGCAATCCTATGGGCGAAAAGCCGAAAACGCAGTTTGAGCCGCGCGGTTGACCCGATTTTCACAAAAATATAGCCCACGACCCAGACAACGCAGAAAGTTGAGAGTGGTCTCAAAATGACCCCCATCCACGACTCTCTGTGCACAAGAATTTCCAGAATGATAGCTTCAAAAACAACGTAGTTATGCGCGATTATTTGCCGCAATGCAATCCTATGGCGAAATGTTTTCAAGATGGCGACCGGAGCGCTCCGCCTGAACTCGGAGCTCCGAAAAATGGCTGCTTCTCTTCGCCTTGCTTCTAGGGGGTCCACGGTCCGCTCCTACTCCGCCTCTGGGTAAGGCGGAGCAGGCCAATCCGCTACTGCTTCTACGCTCCTAATCGGAGCGGAGCACATCCCTAGTTTAGAGTAGATGGAGCAGAGGTAATGGTCTTAAACTGGTATTCAGAGTCTTTTGACCATCTTATTCTTTTAATAGTTGGCACAGAGTTCATATTAGAAAGGAAGGGATATTGCACTGTTGTCTTTATATTCCCTGGCAAAGTAAGATAGAGCTCCAAAGGCAAGTGATCACTGTCGAGCCGCTCAGCAATTTTAAGATTACAACCCAATAATTCCAGTTCCTTATGGATTAAAAAATAGTCAATTACACTGGATCCTTTGGAGGAAACGTAGGTAAACTCTCCTTGTTCATCATCAATACCATGGCCATTCAGAATTAATAGGTCATTCCTTGCAGCAAATTGTAGTAAGCATAGTCCAGCAGGGTTAATATAAGAGTCCTTTGAAATTCGAGAGTTAACTCTTAGGTTTGTTTTGAGCGCAATCAAACTATTACCGCAGGTAGCTGGATCTACCAGGTAGCTGCCTGTCCTAGCATTTAAGTCACCTGCAATAATTGGATATGCATTCGGATATTTTGTTGTCCATCTGGAATAGAGACAATCAAATTTAAGCCATGTTGCCAAAATTTCTTCTTTGCGCACTAGTGGGATAATATAAATGTTTATCAATAATATAGATATCCTACAAACCTTCAGTTCCAGGATCAAGGCCTGTATAAATGAATCACTGCAGGGGAGATTAGTGATCTTAAAATCAAGAGCAGTAGAAATTAATATGCAAAGTCCCTGGCTGGCTCTGCCTTTTATGCTAATGGGATATGCAGGGAGGCAGATGGAAGTATATCCATTTAAATAAATGTCATCTCGGCACCAAGTTTCCTGGAGCAGAATAATATCGGCATCAGCTAGATAGTCAAGGAAATCCTCTTTCCTGCATTTAGTACTCCATCCAGCAATGTTCCAAGAGATGATTTTTAGGGGGGTCATGGCTTCCTTTTTCTTGAGTCAATCGAGTTCAGTTATTATATCCAAGTGATCTTTCATATTTTCTTGGATACAACCGTTAGAAGATTTAGGCTGTAGGCTCGTTAGGGCCCTACATGGGCGCTGATCGTTGTTAGACTTCGGCGTTACTCTTATCAATGACTCTGGATGTTGTGTATAAAGTCGATTAGATTTAACGGATGCTTGAAGTTTGCCTCTATGTACAGTGTCAGCGCCTTTGTTAGAATCTACCATTTGGTCCATTTTGGTCGAACTAGTTAGCAGATCTTTTGTAGATGGTTGGCCAGATTTTGAAACCAGAATTTTAGGACTCAATACTGGACCTCCTTTTACTGGTTGGTGGTGCCATTCTCCATCTAAAGGCTGCTCTGTCAGCTGTAATTCAATAACCTCCTTTGGGTCTGTGATTACATGATAAAGGGGTTCAAAGAGCGTTGGGGGGGTTAACGCTGGGATTTTATTGTTCAATTGTAATTTAAGCAGGAGTAGTTCTTTCAATGAAGAAAGTCTTAATAAAATTTTAAGTTGTTCCTGGGTTGGCATAGCGTCGTAACTGTTAATTAGATTGATTTCATCTATCGATAGGTCCTCATAAAGATTAGGGGTACTACCATATTTATTGTTCACATTATACTCAGATATTTTAGAGGTTTCTTTGTTATTACTATGTTTAAATGGTGATCGGTTGCTTATGCCTTGATCCTCAGTTGATGTCAAATCAATCAAATCCATTACTGCGGGCTCCTTGCTAAGAGGTCTGTTTGAAGATGATGGTCCTATAGGGTATGCTGGAGACATGTTCTTAAAGTATCTATGTATCTGCATGCCATATCTGTTAAATGCCTCCTTAGCTTGCAAGATTTTGGAAGCTATATCGGAGGAGGCAAATGTAACAATAGCACGAGCGTTGTTGTAATTGTAGAAAACATATTCTACTTTTTGAATAGAAACATCATGCAATTGCAGGTTGGTGATAGGGGACAAGACTTGTATAGCGTGTTCTTTCCGCTCCGATGATGTCAAGATTCCTCTTATCTTTGGATAGTTTGAAATGACTATACTTTGACTTTGTAATTGGAGCTGCCAGCTGTTTGGTGTACAAAGCGTTGGCATTTGGGCAGAGTTCGGAACTGCCAAGATTGAAGAAAGAGGCTTACTTGGTAGGTTCTGTGGTGACCATGGATCTAGAGGGGCATCTTCAATTATATCACGTGTAGCCTGCCCTTGGAGACCGGGGTTCTGTGGCAACTGAGATCCATTAATAGGGGCTCTGTTAATCTCTACTTCAGCTCTCATCGTTGTTTCTTTCAGCTTCTTGTCATTATCCATTGTTTCCAGTGTCTTAAACAGTCTGGCAAAGTTTAGTTTAGATGCTGCCCTCCTCTTACCTGCATATGTTTTTTGGTTTTTTGGTTTTTTTGCTACTTGAGGTTTAGCTTTGGCAATTTTACCTTTAAGATTCTGTTTATATTTTTATCTATGTATTTGGAGTTGGAATAATTTCTAGCTTTCCCTTTCTCCTTGCCTTTGTTCTTATTAGTGTCTTTATTATTAGCTGTTACGGGGGACCCATTGACGTTTACATCATTAACATCAGAGTTAGAGTGGTATTGAGAAATCCCACAATTAGGGTCTATGGATTTAAGCTGTTCCTCACCGGTAAGTTTGACAATGGCAAAGCTGGTTAGAGTTGTTAAGAGATCTTTGCATTCCGCAAGGAATTTCTTAATAGAAGATATATTTCCAGCCTGATCTAGCAATAGGCTTATGGTTCTTTCGTGATGATTATTGAGTAAGTTTATTAAGTCTATTTGGTTATTACTCTTTGTTCCATGGGGGTTTAGGTAGAGGGAGAAACTGGGTATCAAGGGGTCGCTTTCTTTGCGCTGTGTATTGGACTGTTGTTCGCTATTATTCATAGGACAGTCAGGCGAGCGTAGAATATGCATGATGCTCGATGGTGCTTCTTCAATCAGTGCTAGCTCAGAGGCTAAGTCATCTTGCTCATTCCTCTCCGAGGTCCTCATTATACACTGGGGGCCAAGTGACCAATCCAGTATACTCTCATTGTGCTGCGTAAATTCCTGTTTCGGGCTTGAGTGTGTCTCTAAATTGGGGCAAAGGAAGTCTGTGATTTTTAGTTGTTTTTGTTTTGCAGCCTTGATGTGGATTTCCACATCATCGGTCACTGGGACAATCCCCTGTAGTTTATAGCCACCTCTGGTAAGAACCATGTTATCCACTGTGAGAGTTAATTCTGTAAAAAGTCTGCTAAAGATCTCTGAGGCTGTATAGATACTGTCAGCCCCTGAGTTAAAGCAACAAGATTTGATAGTACAATAGATATATGGGATAAAGACTTACAGATAGTCTCCAGCAGTTACTTCAGGTCCTTTAAATGCTTGGTTTCCCTTACTCCGTTGAGAAATTCCCTTTTGGTTGCACTTTCTACAACTGTAGTAACTTTAGTAATTAGTAATTAAAACCCTTCTCAAAGCAGCATCAATTACACCACCAGCAGCTGGTTGATATCTTCAAATTTGGCTTATCTCTATTGCTTCTGAGCTGTTAATGCTGCTGCACTTAACTCTTAAAACTCTTAAAACTCTTAAAATTCCAAACCGCACACTTAGTTACGAATTGAAGTTAAAATTGTATTTAAAAAAATTGTACTAATTACTTATCACATCTTGCAATACTTATAAAGTTCTCGTTGGGTTACGTTTACGTTAGCTCTTCCACTCCTGTCCTCTTCACGGCTCTTATCTGTCTGTATTTGTGCTTTATTCTTTGTTGTTTATCCTGTTTTCTTCTCCGCACTGTTTCTTTCACTACTTTATCTCAAGTTTTCTTTGTTTCCTTTGCTTTGCTTTGCTTTACTTATCTTTGCTTTGCTTTGCTTTTGCTGGAGCTGGAGCTGGAGCTGGAGCAGAACTCGTCCATCCCCCTCTGAGGTCTTTGATTCCTCCCACTTCCTACTCTAACAACCACATTATTTTCTCAGTAATGCCCCTAAACATTACAGAGATAGCGAACTAAAACCTGTGGCCAGAAAGCCAAGTGAAGATGTATCAAGGAAAGAAGGACATCTCATAAACTCAACGATTGTTAGCATTCCACCTGCCTCTTGCAAAGGGGCACTTTTCCCATTCCCACCCTCAAAAAGAGAACACCGGGCACAAGTTGCGGAAGAGAGTGCCTCTGCCTGCTGCTTGTCCTGCTTCTGTTGAGGAGCAGCCAGCCAAAGAGTTGCCCGTTTGATTTTCACAGCAGGAGAGGCAGCCTGCTTACTGGTGCCAGCCTGAGCTTTCCCTTGACCACTGCTTTCAGCATGCCCCGCCACAGACATGCGCCTGCTCCCTCTTCTCATGATGATATTATACTAATAATACTAATAATATGTATAAGAATATAATACTAATAATACTAATAATATGTATAAGAATATTACTAATACTATATGTAGGGAAATGGGACAAGAAGTGTGTATGCTTTGCCCAAACAGGATTTGAAATACTCAATCTGTGGCTGTTGCACTTCACAAACAGTGCACACAGCACACTCACACAATAACACAGTCACACACACAGTCCAAGTGACAGAGAGAAGAAATAGAGAAAAAATTTTTGGTATTTTTTTGTATTTTTTTGTATTTAGAAGAAAGAAGGAAGATGAAGCACAGTCAGGCTTTAAGAGAGGGAAGGGCGGGGGGAACCAACCAACCAAACAATCACTCCAAAATTTAAAAATAAAGTTTATATTAAATCAAAGAAAAGGAAAAACACAGAGCAAACTAAGCAAAAAGTCAGAAAGAAGCAAACACACACACTAAATCCTAATCTATCTCCTCCAACAAACACAGCAGCAGCAGCACCTAACTAACTCCTCTCCCCACGATCGCCAAACCCACAAAGACACTGAGAGCTCAAAGCTCTCAGGGTGGCTCTGCCTTAGTCCCCCCCTCCAACACTGGGATTGGAGGATGCTTCATGAGGTGATCAATTCTCATCAGGATTGGGAGTTGAATGTGCCTGTCATCGCTACAAAAAAAACACACCCGCCGGTTTACCCGTTGTCCCGGTTTGTTTACCTGATTTTTCCAAAAATTCTAGCAAGCGAACCACACCACGCAGAGAGCTGAGAGCAGGCTCAAAATGACCCCCAGCCACGACTCTCTAAGCACAAGAAGTTTCAGAAAGATAGCTTAAAAAACAACACAGTTATCCCCTTTTCTTTTCCGCAATGCAATCCTATGGGCGAAATTTTTCAAAATGGCGATCGGAGCGCTCCACGGAAAGAGAATCGCTCTGCCTATGGGCACTTCTCTTCGCCTTGCTTCTAGGGGTCCGCGGTTCACTTCTACTCCGCCTCTGGGCAAGGCGGAGCAGGCCAATTCGCTTCTGATTCTCCGCTTCTAATCGGAGCGGAGCTCATCCCCATTACACACACACACACACACACACACACACAAGGAGAGAGTATCTTTTCAGAAACCGAAGGCATGTGTACCATTTCAGTTTTCAATAAAGAAGGGTCAGAGATTTCAGAAGCAGGTGCAAGATTCTCAGTACGATTTGAAGGCCGTCTCCTAGATACATTCAGAATTAAATTGCAAAATACAGTGTATTTCAAGAACATTGTCATGCTTCTTTTTTAATATAATAACACTTTCATTCTTATCAGCACAATAGCAATATTATCACCCTTGTAGAAAAATTAAGTAAAAGGATTTGTGCCTTTGGCATAGTTAGAGGCTGCATTGAACTATTTACAATGGCCTTCTGCAACTGGTTCCTTCTAGTTGTGTTGGACTACAACCACCATCATCCCCAAGCAGCATGCCCAATGACTGTGCTAGTTGGGGATGATGGGGGTTCTACTCTAACACACGTTCAGGGCACCAGGTTGAGGATAGCTGACTTAGAACTGCATGTGGAACCAGTGAGATTGCCCAAAATATAGTTCCTCCCGAAAAATGACTGTGTGTAATCTGATACCTGGGAACAATGCCAGCCCTAAAGCTACTAAATGACATCCTTGGTTGAAGGAAAAACATTTCAGCATGAGAGAACCAAGGACTGTATGGGGGAGAGTTATTGGATACCTATCTTTCAAAACATTTTCTTAATTCTTAATAATTAAAAATCATCATGTGCATCATCAGGGCACTTTTGACCTAGACAAGAAAATCTGAAAGCTAAAATCTACAATTATTTGGCAGACACATATGTAGGGGTAGAGGAAATGGTGATATTAGGATCCCAACCAACTGTATTCATTGTAAAGAACTTCAAATGCTTATATGGTACAACACCGACTGAGTGCGTAGAGCAGGGGTAGACAACCTTTTCCCCCTCAAGGGCCACATTTCCTCACAAGGAGTTAGTTGTAGGCCCCATGTCAGGAGTAGGTATGTCATGGGAGTCCAGGAGGGAGGTGGAGTCAAGGGACTCCCCCACCCTCACCCAACTTCCTGGACTCCTGTCTGAGAACTGCCACCACTTACCAGCCCTATATGACTCCC